>NW_015386206.1:72449-126202 GCF_001527695.2 Protobothrops mucrosquamatus | reverse complement strand
CTCGCCTACATCGTCCATATAGGACGACTCGGGAACTCAACTCCTACCCCGG
Source organism: Protobothrops mucrosquamatus (assembly GCF_001527695.2). NCBI lineage: Eukaryota > Metazoa > Chordata > Lepidosauria > Squamata > Viperidae > Protobothrops > Protobothrops mucrosquamatus. Next base: position 126,150 of record NW_015386206.1, on the reverse strand, counting down.
GCAGCTCACCGATCCCCTTATGCCCAGGGGAAAGGTATCAAGCCGTTTGACAGCAGATGCTGGCTGTCAAACCGGCTTTTACGCAAAACAGGCGGGAGGCAGCAAACAGCTGCGACCAGCGAAATCGCCTGCCACCGGAAGTCTCTCGATTTGACTTGCCTTCTTTGCTTCCCAATTCTCCTCTACAATGTTTGTTTGCTCTTATAATAATTGTGCAGCTGGATAGATCTACTGTGTCTTCCAAAACATTTGGACAAGGAACGAAGCTTCTGTATTCCTCTCCATGTAGAGATAGAGGAGGACCTATGCAGCTTTTTTTTTTTCCTGGAACACATTTTGCAATTCGTGCAGGATTTGCAGAAGATTTGGCAGAGGTTATTCCTTTCTGTATATGCTCCGTAGCCACTGACACATAAAGATGACAATCCCATCACATTGATGGCATGTCAAAAATCTGATTTCCAAGGTCAACCAACTTGATAATGTCTTTATTCCTTCAGGGCATTAGAAGCCATGGAGCATATCCATGTTTGGGTTGGATGTTTCACCCAGTGTAAAACAGCCTACCATTTAAGTGGTTGCCTACTGCTACTAGTAAATAGGGATTTATTAGTGCATGAAAGTTTTCTTTCTTGTGGCATTCTTGCTATGACATTTCCTCTCATTGTTTGTATATCAGGCATTGCCATCATTTGCACTAATTGCTGAAGATGCATCTCTTTATTCAGGGATCCCATAACTCAGTGATGGCGAACCTTTTAGAGACCGAGTGCCCAAACTGCCACCCAAAACCCACTAATGTATCGCTGGGTGCCGGGTGGGCATGGCTCACTGAGTGGGCGTGGCTGTAGTGGTCATGGCAGACTGGGTGGGTGTGGCCAAGGTGGGCATGGTCACCTCGATGTTGCTCATGAGGAGGGATGCCTGTGGGGGCTGGGCAGGGTTGGGGGAGATCCAGAGGGTCTCTGGCAGGTGGGACAGTGGGCAGGAGGCTCATCCTGCACGGTGAGTCGAGGTGAGGCAAGGCAAGGCAGGGGTGCCACTGCTACGGGGCAAGGCGAGAGAGGGGCTGGGGCGACTGCTGCCTGACACCATCGGCCCCTGCGAACAGGCCAGCGAGCGCATGGGGGCCAACAGTGTCCGTCAGCAGCCACAGCCTGCCGGCCCCTCAACCTGCACATTGGGGCTCCGCAGCCCACTCCCAGCAGTTCAGAGAAGCTGCCTCTCAGCTGGACGGCCAGCTGACAGCTGAGGAGGCGATGCAGTGGGTCGTGCCCTGGAAAAGGAGAGCATGCGAGGCCAGGAGGGATGGGATGGGGAAAGAGGGAAACCAGCCATGCTGGGATGCATCCAGCCACATGGGAGCTCGGCGAGTTAGCAGGCGGCTGATTGAAGAGGGACAATTGCCATCTCCGGGACATGGCCCGCGTGCCCACAGAGAGGGCTCTGAGTGCTGCCTCTGGCATGCATGCCATAGGTTTGCCATCACTGCCATCACTGTAGCTTTTGCATATTTATTTATTTATTTCATTTCTATCTTGCTGCAAATCCTGGAGGACTCTTGGCAGTTTTGCCAAAATATATGAACCATTAAAAAGTTCACAATCCTGCTTTAAAATGAATAAGAACATGACAGTATACAAGCCTTGCCTCATCCAAACAACATCATTTCTTGAATCCCATCAGGAAAATTGTATTTTTAACTGCTTAGAAATATGTAGCTAACTTGCCCATTAGACATAAAGTTCTCAGACTACTACTACTTATTTCTTCTTCTTCTTCTTCTTCTTCTTCTTCTTCTTCTTCTTCTTCTTCTTCTTCTTCTTCTTCTTCTTCTTCTTCTTCTTCTTCTTCTTCTTCTTCTTCTTCTTCTTCTTCTTCTTCTTCTTCTTCTTCTTCTTCTTCTTCTTCTTCTTCTTCTTCTTCTTCTTCTTCTTCTTCTTCTTCTCCTTCTTCTCCTCCTTCTCCTTCTCCTTCTCCTTCTCCTTCTCCTTCTCCTCCTCCTCCTCCTCCTCCTCCTCCTCCTTCTCCCATTATATGGGATGCTGGCAACCAGTAAAGTATCAGGACATATATTTAGGGGTTCATTTAAGAACAAAAACAGATTATTTTTGCTTTCAGACATCTGTGAAGTTTCAAGTTCACCCTTCCCCCATTTATTTGCACCAAAAGAAGTTTTACAGCAGTAGTTTTCTCAGCAAGAATATGAGTGTAGTTTGTTGTTGCCTTTGGGATTTCTCTTTTTATTTCTTCATCTCCCCAGCTGAGGCTACATCCTTGGGGAGATTGCTAAGAAATCTCCTACCCAAGTAGTAATTCTGCAGAGCCCAGTTCTGCTTAACATTTAAGAGCAGGGGTCTTCAGACTTGGCCCTTTTATGACTTGTAGACTTCAACTCCCAGAATTCCTCAGCCAGGCATGCTGGAAGTCATAAAAGGGCCAAGTTTGAAGACCCCTGTTTTAGAAGATCAGCCTATGTGCTACCACTTGCTTTTACATTCCCATAAATTAGCATGGCAGTGAATCTCTGAAACAAACTGCACATTTTATTAGAAAATGGTTCTTTTATTTATTTTATTGTATGGCCAATAAATTCTACAGTACAGTCCCGGGTTCTACTGTAATATTGCACTGGGGAATAGATTGGAAAGGTGGAAAATAGCTGGTGATGGCAATAAAGAATTGAGAAATTGTTGACTTACAACTGTTGTTGGGATCTTAAATCTGGTCATAAGTCATTACTGTAATAAGTCAAAGCACTTATGTGACTGGAAGTAACTTTCCAGCCTTTTTCATGAAGGCTGTTAAACAAATATGATGGTCATTAAGTGAATGCCACAGTCATTAAGCAAACACTACAGTCGTTAAGCAAACTCATTCATTTGAATGGGTGATTTTTGCCACAAAGTGGCAAAAAATACTGGAAACTGGTAAAACCTTGTGAATCGTGGTCACTTGATCATGGAATTCTGCAATGGGTCCTACAGCTGACTGCTTGACATGTGGTCATGTTACTGGGGGGATGGCACAACCAATCACCAGGAGTGCTTTCTTAGCTGTTCCATTGCTGTCATAACTTTGAATGAACAGTGATGCCAGCAGTAAAATGACCTGTCATAAGTCGAGGACTACTTTTAGCAGAGCAGAAAAGAGGACATGGTGAATTTGACCCTGCCAATGAGCTCCACATCCATGGTGGATTACACGATCCTTTTTAGCACGTTAGATGATGCCACCCCTTCTTCTCTGCTCTGCTATGGCACTTGCTTGATCAAGATGTGGAAAATCAACAATTTAATGCAAGCACAAGCAGAACTGTAATTTGAACAGGCCAATGCCTGGAAAGGACTCAATAAAAAATGAATTTTAAAGGAGATGAAGTTACAGTGCAGCTTTTTGATATCTCAGATTCTGAAAGGTACCATGCCATTCATCCGTGATGCCAGCAGGTAAGGTATTTACTACCATGTAGCATGAAATTTTGAATGTAATAATTTCTACATCTTGTGTAGCTTATCAGACAAGAGCTTTTGAAAAGCAGAGGATATTGCTCCTACAGGAAGCTACAGAGACACCAAGCAACTCCATCCAGGGGGAATTGATTATAGTAGAGGTGTTTAAATACTACAAGATAGAGGATGCTGTAAATCACAATGAAGTGATATATAAATCTAAGTACTATTGCTATATTTTCTTATACTTTAAACATCATGAGCCATTTAATCCCTCTACACCAACTGCATAGCCACTGGTTTTGTGAAATCATCCAAAAATAATTTCCTTATTTCCCTTTTTAATGAGTTCCCAGGGGGAGTAGGAAGCACCAGATTTGGAGAAAATAAATATTGCATTGTACTTCCCTGATTCATATTTATAAAAATAATTTTGACTGTTTAATGCTGTTTAAAGAGAAAAAATACATCTTAAAGTGAAGCTAGAAGAGAACCTGAAGCACTAGAAACAAAAGATAGTCTGGGGCATTACAAAGGAAAGACAAGGCTGATCATTGTATCTACTAACCATAGGAATAAATCACAGCATAGTTTATTTCCGTTTTTCTCCTATTATCTTCATGTGGTTCAATAACAATGGGCTCTTCTATAGCTCCAAAGGATCTTTGAGGGAAAAATCAAAATCAGAGGTGGTGGCTTTCCTATCTGACCTTAATATATATCATATCACCAATTAACCTAAGTTCAGAACTTTAGCTTGTTGGAGATTAGCCTACGATACTGTAACTCAACTGAGATAGGAGGCTTATGATGGACTGAATTTTATTTTTTGAACCAGAGCATGCTTTGCAGAAAAAGATACTTTCTTTATAATTAGTCAAATAATAGATAATATACAGGGTCAGATTTATTCACAGAATGGATGAATTAGGACAAGGTTCAAAAGAGAATTAGAACAAGGATAGACAATGCCCAAATGTTCCAATAGTTGAGGGGCTGCCATAAAGAAGAAGGGATCAACATATTTTCCAAAGCACCAGAAAGCAAGAAAAGAAACAGCAGATGGAAACTAATCAAGGAGAGAACCAACCTAGAACTAAGGAGAAATTTCCTAATACTGAAAACAATTCACCAGTAGAATAGCTTGTCTTCAGAAATTGTGGGTGCACCATCACTGGAAGTTTTTAAGAAGAGGCTGGACAGCCATTTGTCTGGAATGGTGTAGGATCTCCTGCTTGAGCAGGAGGTTGGACTAGAAGACCTCCAAGGTCCTTTCCAACCTCATATTATTCTATTATTTTCCTCATAAAATACCACTGATTCTTATGACTAAAATTCAGAAATGTTTAATGGCTATTGGTAGGTCCTTGACTTTGACTGATGGTTTAGTGACCATTTGAAGTTATGGCTAGCCTCCACAAGTGTACTTATGACCTGGTTCCAAAATTCTAAATGCCCCCTCCCCCCTGGGTTACATGACTGCATTTTATGCACTTGGTAACCAGCACACTTACGGCCATTTGCAGCATACTGCAGGATCATGACTACATTTTAGGATGTTTTTGCTGAAAGCCAGCATTTACTTGGCAGGGTATATTAAGGTCATAAGTTGAATGTCAACGCTGTGACAAACTGAACTGAAGCCATTTTCACTTTGTCTTCATTGCCACATATTTAGATTAGAAGAAGAGAGGGGGGTGGAGTTCTCAGTTAGTCAAAACAATTCAAATGTATGGGAACCAAGGCCATTGCTGATAACATTTTGGCGGGCTAGAGAGCTGGAAGGAGTGCCCAAATTTTCTAACAATTGGTGAATGTGATTTATGACATCTAATTGGGATGGGAATTGCAACTTGCAACTTTGTAACCAAAGGGAGGGAAATTTAGTTTTGGGTTTACCTTTGTAAGTGCTGTTATTTTGTAGCCAAATAAAAATGTTTTTTGAGCAAGAATTCCTTGCCTTAAAGTTCTTTTAATTGGTCTCATCTACCGGAACCATAACTTTGAGAACTACCTGTATTGACTTAATGGATCTCTGTGAATGTTATGATACAAATGGGATATAAATGGGAAGAAATTATTATCTGGAAAATCCAGGAATAACATATTGTGGGTATTCTTTGGGATCCCAGCATCCATGGTATTTGTCTATGGAGATCCTCAGTCATCGAGGTCATGGTTGTCCCAAAGATCCTTTGTCAAAAGGCAACTGAACTTCGTTTTTCCTTGAAGACATTTTACTTCTCATCCAAGAAGCTTCGTTCAGATAATGAGTCCAAGGTAATTATTTAAATTAGCAGATTTAAGATTTTAAGTACTTCGATTCAAACATTATTGTCATATAATGCACCATTTGGGCTAATTTGAGGATATAAAGTAGAAACAGATACATCCAATGAGGGTTTAGTAGTATCTGTTAATTCTTCTTTCTTTAAAGTATTTTAAACTCCATTCCTATGTAGTACAATATCAAACAAAGCCATTTTTCCTCCACCTATTTGTTCATCTTTTTTTTTTAAAAAAAATAATCACACTATATTTTGAACAATGGGTCATTCAGCTGGATGGCTGTTAAGTCACACCATAAGACCTTTCCTCCTTTAACTATGACCAATTTCTCTCTAGAGTTTCCAGCATTTAGCAAAATGTCATCCCTTCAAAGTCATTCATCCCGATACAGCATAAAATGCCACAAACACAATGCAAAAATCATGCATTACCTATAGTTAGTCACAGCATGACTATTGACATTTCAGCTCCGGGTGATCAAATGTCAGGGCAGGGCAGTTGTTATCTCTGCAAATGACAGGATCCAGCTCCCCCACTGTTACTCCAATTTTCCCACTGGGTTGTACTAAAACCGTTCAGTCACAGATCGTACCAAAGATGGCAATAACACCTATGATATTTATATGGGTAATGGATCAGCATGATATTTGTGAAGGTAGAAGGATCTTAAGAGTGCCAGCTGATAATGTCCAAAGTAAAGTACTGGGAGGGAGGAGCAGAAACAGACCAAATTGGGACAGGTAACAAGGCTTTTTTTTTTCTTTTAACAACCCTGTAATCCCTTGCATTGGGGTTGAATCAATGTAACTCAGTGGTTCTCAACCTGTGGGTCGGGACCCCATTTGGGGTCAATCGACCATTTCACGGGGGTCGCCAAGCAAGGCTGTCTGCCATTTTTTTTGTCCGCCATTTTTTTTGTCCGCCATTTTTTTCCCCTTTTCCGGCAGGTGCCTTACCTCCCTTGGGCTGGGCCAGCTGGTGGTCGGCCTGCTCCGTCTCTGCCGCTTGCCAGCTACGCCTCGGCCGGTGCAGGGGGCGGAACCACGCATGCACGGCGCTCCCGGGCAGGGAAAGTCCTCGACTTACGACCGGTTTAGTCCTCGACTTACGACCGGTTTAGTCCTCGACTTACGACCGGTTGGGGTCGCGGCATTAAAAAGGTTGAGAACCACTGATGTAACTGAACAGAGCTGAGTGTTTACTGGGTGGATGCCCTTCCTGAGACCTATGTAGAGCTCCCAGCACATATATTCCCTTTGTGCCCAGACAGAGAAATATCTGCCACTAATAAGGATCAAACTCACACCTTCTTATTGTGAGCCGAGAGCTCCACCTCTAGGGCCATCTTGCTGCTTGGGATAGGTAACAAGGTTAAACTATGGAAATTCAAATGTTCAGTGACCACATAAGAGTTCATCTTAATTTGGTCTGATTGCATTGCATTGGATTGGATTATAGGCAGACAGGACACAGAGAACCAAATAAGGGATAGATGTGCTGTTGTTGGCCACTGGTAAGATGGTGGCTCTTTATTAGATGAATAACCCCAAGTACACTCATCATCAATTTTATCACTTGAGGAAAGGATATGCAGCAATCAAAGGACATATTAGCTTCACAAGAACTGTTCTAGCTGGCTTACCTTTAGTAGAACAAATCAAATCAAATGGAACCTCTGAACTACCATCCCTGAATAATGTGATGGTCAGATAAGGTACCAAATTGAAGATGAAGAAAGCAACATCCATTAGACTTGTGTGTCACAATTTCACTCTCAGAGTAGCACACATTGCAAGGTTATTGTGAGATAAATGAAAGGACTGGATGGGAGGAACCATGAGTTCCAGAGATACTGCAGGATTGGGATGGAGATAGCAGTCCACAAACATGGCGAGAACTAGCAATGGTGCTCAAAAGACTATATAGTATACTGAAGATTAATTTTGGAATCAAAGACTAAGGAAGAAGTCAGGACTAAAGAATATGGACACACATCAATGCTCAAACAAGACTATTCTGGAAGCTTTATTCCAGAGGAAGACACATCTTGAATCAGATAAGAGCCACTAGTTCAGATATAAGAATCTGCCAGTGATATTCAGTGCTCATGTTCCAGACAGTTGCATAAAGTCCTCTCAATGGCTTGTTGAGCAGTGGTGAGTGAAGTACATGAGTAATTATGAGTCACAAGTAGGTTTTTCTATGGCCTTATTGTTCCTTGTATAACAAGAGGCAACTAGGGTTCCCAAGCACCCAGCCCAGAGCTCCAGTGCAATGGAACAAAAAGAGGCTGCCAATTTTATTATTATCTGTCATGGTTGCTGCTGGCATCATCTTTACTTTGCTATAGAACCTATTAGGGAGCTGGGGGCCACAGGTCTCTCTAATGTCATTCTCAGCTATTGTTCCAAGTTGTTCTTTCCCTTAATGAATAGGGCAAGATCCATTTTGTTGTTGTTAATTGCGAAGTCATGTCCGACCCATCGCAATCCCATGGACAATGTTCCTCCAGGCCTTCCTGTCCTCTACCATCTTCTGGAGTCCATTTAAGCTCACGCCTACTGCTTCAGTGACTCCATCCAGCCACCTCATTCTCTGTTGTCCCCTTCTTCTATTGGCCTCCATCTTTCCTAGCATTAGGTTCTTCTCCAGTGAGTCCTTCCTTCTCATTAGGTGGCCAAAGTTTCAACTTCAGGATCTGGCCTTCTAAAGAGCAGTCGGGGTTGATCTCTTCTAGGACTGACCGGTTTGAACGCCTTGTAGTTCATTAGTGGTGCTCAAATTATGTCTCACAACTTGGAAGCAGAGCTTTGATCCACAATGTTGGAAATAACTTTTCCATATATCCCATATATTCCCATATTGCATGGTGATATTAAAATGGAAGAGAAAAAAGACTTGCAACTGGCTACTCTGGGAATTAAAAGGACATTTGAGATTTGAGATCATTCTAGGTTTGGGGATATTAGAGTTCGGAACAACTACTATAAGAAGTTGAAATTGTTATTGGAACAAGACGAGACCACAATGCTTACTCAGAACAATACAAAAAACCCCACGAACAGTTTATTTGATCAACCTTTCTGTACAGTTGGTAAATCTTTCTGTACACATTTACAGCCTGCAAACAACTTTCTAAATTCAGAAATGGGTTTTTAAAGAGCACTGAATACCATCGATAAACTTTCCAGCATTAACATTTGTATGTTACTTTTATATCTTCTGTTTTAAATGACGGTGATGCAGTAACATTTAATGCCTAGTGTAGCAAGAAGTGCTTTTAAAAATGCTATTTGTCCATCAGCCTGTGATAGTCCTGTGAACCCTATGCAACGTTGAAATTGTTCCTTGCTTAACACTGAAAATTAATGAAGAGAATATATGGGAAGAACTTCTTCTCCAAATTTGTGCTTATTTGTCTAATTTTTGATAGATCGTGCCCCATAACCCAAAGGGAAAAAATAGATTGAAGGCATAAAATAATAATTTGACACCTTTAATTGGATATTTTCTTCTAAAAACATTTAATGAATTTTTGTTTAAAAGATTAGCATGTGCTATTTTCCATACAGGGGAGGTGAGATAGCTCAGTGGTTAAAGACACTGGGCTTGTCAGCTAGAAAGCCAATAGTCCAGGTTCGAGCCCTGAGTGCTGCACGACAGGGTGAGCTCTTGTTACTCACCCCAGCTCCTGCCAACTTAGCAATTCTAAAGCATGCAAAGGCGAGTAGATAAATAGGTACCACTTTGATTGGAAGGTTACTATATTCCATTCTTTCATGCTGGGGACATCATGACAGAGATGTCTCTCAGACAATGCAGGCTCCCTTGGCTGAGAATCGGACATGAGCATTGCCCACTTGTGTCAGTAACAACTAGACCAGGGAAACCTTTAAGCCTATTTTAAATTCTGCTTTCCCTACAACATATTTTTCTTGTTAGGCATGAGTAGTACATCACTATTTTATGCATTAGAGTACCCTGCATTTCCTTCCTTCCTTCCTTCCTTCCTTCCTTCCTTCCTTCCTTCCTTCCTTCCTTCCTTCCTTCCTTCCTTCCTTCCTTCCTTCCTTCCTTCCTTCCAATCTTTAATTACATCTCATCTCCTTCTGCATGGGAATCTGCCTTTGAAAGCCTTTATAAAGTATTATCACAGAGAAGAGTAAGGATAGAATGCCAACCCTCATTCTGTTCATTTTCACATTCATTTTTGCGATACATTATAAAGAAGGATTTTGCTCTGATGCCGTGAATTAAAGGGTTGAAAGGAACTAATCCAATTAGCTGGTCACTTTTGCTCTGGCAGAAGGGAGGAACTGCACATGTTCAGATGCCCCATTGAGCTTACCAAGTTAAGCACCCTTCCTAAGCTATTATTAGGTATGTATTTTGAATTAAAAGAAATTGCATACAACTGATGCAGAAGTCCACTATTCCCAGTCAAGATGCAAAGGAGAAAGCAAATACTGTATGCTCATCAAGCCTGACACCATCATTCGGCTTGGTAGGTCAGATTCAAGATAAATGGTTCTCAGTTTTAGCAACTTTAAGTAGTGTGCTGGCTGGGGAATTCTGGAAGTTGAAGTCTTCACATCCTAACATTACCAAGATTGAAAAGCAGATGAATTCCCACCATTGCTGTTGGGTGGGTGGAAGCTTCAACCTAACTGAAGCAAGTATTCATTCTAAATTATCTCTTGTAATGATGGCTGAAAATGTCTATTACCTAATAAAGCACCATCACTTACATATATGATAACTAGGCCCCAATTCCACCTGGCCCAAACTCTACTTGGGTCTTCAACTGATCACAACTAACAAGCAAATAGCATCAGAAATCTTGGATCCAGATCATCCCAAAGGTGTTTTTTCCAAAACCTTTCTTGGTGTTTTCTTCAAAAACATTTTGCATCTCACCCAAGGAGCTTCTTTAGTTCTAACATACTGGTGGGGAATGAAAGGATTTATATTTATATTCTTTGCAGTCATCTGATCATTAGCATTATGAGGGTTGATTGTTAATTCTCTTATGGCCTTGAAACCACTTGGGGGGTTTATCTTTATCCTCAGAGTCACCTGAATTAGAATGTAAACCCTGATTCTAAGCCAGGGGTCTTCAAATGTGGCCCTTTTATGACTCATGGACTTCAACTCCCTGGCTGAAAAATTCTGGGAGTTGAAGTCCATGAGTCATAAAAGGGCCAAGTTTGAAGACCCCCGTTCTAAGCAGATCCTACTAGGATGCTGAACTCCAACAATTTGTTCATTTTTTCTATGATTCTGTCAGGGTAGCTCCATATAGAGTATTTTGATGCAGGCCTTGCTTTAGATATATGCTTGAAATGGCAGACAACCAAATCATAATCTAAATCAGGGGTAGTCAACCTTGGCTCTTTTATGACTCATGGACTTCAACTCCCAGAATTCCTGAGCCAGCCTACCCCTGATCTAAATAATCAAAAGCCATGTAGTGATTAAGACCCCAGGCTAGAATTTAGAAGTCTGTAAGCTGTAGTCCTGCTTTAGCTACCAAGCAAGCTGGATGGCCTTGGGCCTGTCACACTCTCTTAGCCCTAGGAAGCAAACAATGGTAAATCATTTCTGAAATCTTGTCAACAAAGCTGCAGGGACTTGTCCAGGCAGTCGCCAGGAGTCAGCACTTATTTGAAGGCACTAAAAAAAGAAAAAAAAATCTAGATAATTGCTTAGGTAACTACTCCATTTTAATACATCTGTCACTACTTGGGGGAATTGAGAATTAATCAGCTCACAGAAAACTAATATGGACAATCTTCCACAGAGAAATAGTCCATCTGTTTTACTCCAGTTATTTTGATAATTGTTTTCTATTACTCTTGTACATTTCCTAGTTTTTGTTTTATGAATTAGCTATTTTTTGACATTTATTGTAAACTGCCGCAAAAATAAGTTTGGAGGATTATTAAATGAAACAATAAGACATTTTGACCCTTAAAGCCCTAATTTAGAACAGAGAATCTGAAGTAGTAATTCATCCTTTGTAGTCTTACTGGGAGCCAAGTCCTGAATGCATACAGCAACACCATTGCCAACAACAACTTTAAAAATTATACTTACACCTTTTTAATCATCAGATGAAGCACATAACACACAGAATAGAACCCTACACTCATTATGCCTCATAAATATGCAGCAGGATAGGTTAGACATTGAGTCAGAAGCCATATTCATATACCCTGTTGTACACTAAACCAAGTCAAGTCAAGATGTATTAACACAGCATGTTCAGGTTGGTGAATGTAACCTTGTTTAAGCTGTATCTATGTGAGCATGCAGCTTTGCACGTTTTAGAAACCTAATTCATATGATTAATCTAGGGTTCAGTATAGAACGTGGCTTTGCATAATCTATTCAATACAGGTAGTCCTTGACTTACGACTGGTTGCTTAGCAACCATTGTAAGTTACAACAGATCCCAAAATTAGGACTTGGATTGAAGTTCCAACATCGACTCTCTCCCTTCACAGTCATAAGGTGTTTGGCAATTGGCCCACATTTATGAATGTTTGTAGAGCCCAACAGTCATATGTTCAGCAATTTACGACAGTTTTGCCAGACTCTTTTTGGTAAAAACTGCCTCATAGTGAACAATGGTATAGGAATGACCAGGCTGAGCCTGAGAGAGGGGTCAAACAAGTCATCAGTCATGAATCACTGCATGTCCACAAGAGATCTAAGTCCAGCCCACCTTGAATTCCATTGACTCTTATCTACCATCAATTTGCCTTGACTATTAGTAGTTCAGATTCTTGTGGAGAGCTTAGGCTTGAACTAAGTCCTTATGCTCATTTGAACTTCCTGATTCTCCTGATTTTCCTGGTGGAAATGACCACTGCATTAGCTTAACAACCTTCACAAAAAAGTTGTAAAATCAGTCACAATCACATGGTGACCTGCTTTGCAACTGTCACAAATTATGATCAAAATTATGGCCTCAATTACAGTCATAAGTGTAGGACTACCTGTAATAAATTATCTTGTTGTATTAGTAATCCAAGATCTTCATGATTGAACATGATTGAACATAGAACATAGAAAATGCCAGTATTGTTGGCATCTTCTGAGCTTCATGATTGAGCTTCATGATTGAACATAGTGAGCTTCATGATTGAACATAGAACATAGAAGATGCCAGTATTGTTGGCTTTTATTTAGATGTGTATCCCATATAATATTTTATTCAGGAGTTTTAAGCTCCATATACAACTCATTCCTTCTGTTCTATGAGTAGTTAGGCTGAGAGAGAGAATAACTGATCCAAAACTACTCAGTGAGTTTTTGTGGCTGAGAATAGGCTAGAAGGTTAGTTTTCCTGCTCCTAGTCCAACAACTTGACTACACTACTATATCACACTGGCTCTATGGTAGCTCATATAACAGAATAACAAATAGGCTAACACAATACCAGAATAACAGAGTTGGAAAAGACATTAAAGATCTTCTAGTCCAACCTCCTGCTCAAGCAGGAGATCCTATACCATTCCAGACAAATGTTTGTCCAGTCTCTTCTTGAAAATATTCAGTGATGGAGCTGAGTGGAGAATCTGAATGAACTAACACTCTTGCTAGCCTTCTCCAAATTGGTGGCTTCCATCCATCATAAGCAAGGTCTGAGAGTAATAAATATTGAAGGCACCAGATTTGGGAAAGCTTCTGTAATAACTATACAACACTGCATTGCCTCTATGTTTTCCAGATAGCTAGAAGTAAAGCACATGAGCCTCCAAAAAAGGCTGTTTAGCTTATGGTGCAATCTTCCAGCTCCATCATCTTGTTTTTTAGACAACGGTGGAAATACAAAGGCTTTGAGGAAAATGAATAGCATACAGCAGCAATAGACATACACTGGCGTGGCATAGTTATTTATTTTCTTTTTGGATGCTATTGCTTTGTTGTTTTATGTTGCTACAATTTAATACTATTTTTTAGAATTCATCTCCCCTTGGGATAGAAAAGCAGACAGCGAGTACATAAACAGTGATATGCAAACTAGCCTCCTTTGAGATCATTTGAAAGTTTTATTTTCAAATTATAATAATCTCTGTTCCAAATCTTCACCTAGTTGAAGACAACTGTCAGTTGCAGAAGTGCTAATATCAACTTGGGGTTCTTACAAGCCCAGCTGATGTCTTTGTTATGCCAACCTTCACACCTGGCTATCTACTCTTGGAAGTCATGTGAACACCATCTCTGTTGGCATTATGGTCACAGATGTTTTATGATGCCTACAATGTCTCTGCTGGAGCTTTCTAAGTTCCCCTTGATGAGCAGATGCCAGTCAGAAAACTCAGTGCCACAGAAGCAAGAGGGGATTTATAGTTCTCTGCAATCTGATGTGGAGGATGGAAAGCATTACAACAGCTGCTTGCAAATTCAGAAGCAGCACACATCCATTTGTCAATTCAGTATCTGTGGGATGTCTTCATAAATGACAGCACTATAGAATTTGTTCAGCTATGTATTTAATAGCCTTCATCTGTGCTTAAGCCTACCCAAGTCCTGCTGTGCTGCCTCATTGTGGCATAAAGGTTGTTCCTGGGAGGGATGAGTGAAAAATGCTGGAGCTGTATATCATGAGTACATAATCCCAGCAGGGTCACCCATGGTGTAAAGGTTATGCCAGCTTTGCATCTAAAGCAAGGAGGCACCAATATTGGGCAGAAGTGATATGGAAACGATATGGAAGAGATATGAAAAGATGCAGCAAAGACAGTGGGAAAGATCATTTTATAATGTATGGGAACTCCTGTGTTTTGCCCATGGATAAAAAAGATGTAAAAAAACAATGGATGTATCATTGGAATATCTAAAGATCTAAAGGATGTGGGGGCAGATTGTCTTGGAGAAAAATCTATCTACATGGTTGCTAAGAGTCAGTCAATTTGAAGGCAATCAATCAATCAATTAGTGTTTTAAAAAAGAGAAACAATTGATGTTTCAACTAGACAGGCCAAGACTATGGAGCTTTAGTCTGACCAAGTGATTTATCCTTTATGATGGCTTAGAATTGGAATCACCATCAAAGCTGACACCAGCCAGAGTATAGAACAACTCAATGAAGTAGTGCAAGATCGGAAGATGTGGAGAGACCTGGACCATAGAATTGCCAAGAGTTGGACAAGACTGAATGGATATCATCATCATCATCATCATCTCATCATCATCATCATCAACATCATCGGAGAGAATGAAACATTGTGTATTCATGAACGGTGAACAAGCTCTGCCAATCAAGGGAGACACGTAACCTTTAAATGACAAGCTGAAATAAAACGCTCTCTCAAAAACTGGCTAAAAATAGGGCTGGCCTGATCAATAGTATTTTATAAAAACATACTTTGGAAGTAGGAATTTAGACTACCAGGGGCTCAATTAAGAAATCCAACTTGAAGCACCTACTGTATGGCAGATCAGTCCAGATTTTTCTTGGGGTCAAATCAGTGAAGGGGGCTGCACCATTTCTATGGATCATTGGTTTTGCTGTCCCAATATCCTAAAGATGCTTTTTTCATGAGGCAACTGGACTTTCTTATTTTTCTTTGAAGACATTTTGCTTCTCATCCAAGAAACTTCTTCAGCTTTGACTGGATAGTGGGGAATGGAAAGATTTATACTCCTTGCAGACAGCTGGTCATTTGCATTCTTTTAGCGAGTCATTAGTGCTACCTGGAGGTTTATCTGTGTCCTCAGGGTCACCTGAGTAGTGCAAATGGGTGTGGAGTCTTCTTGGAACTGTTGAAAGGACTGTGTTGTAGACTGGAGATAGATGATGTCACAATACATTTACCATTAGGAAATTTTCTCCTAATTTATAATTATTTTAAGATCATCATTCGGCATCCTGAACTCTAGAACTATAAGGAATGAATTTGGACTTATTTTCTGAAAAAAATAAATTTCAAAGTTCATCTGCAATATCAAGTGAGTTAAAAGCTTGAGAAGAATTATTCAGTGTGCTGTCAGCAGTTTAAAAAATCACCAGTGCAGAGTACAACTAAAGGGAAGTTTTTGACTTTGACAAAGAGGCAGAACAAGACAAATTCAGAAGTGATCAAGGAATCATTTGTAGAAAGGAGGAAGCAAAACCTCCAAGGCTGAAATGATCAGTCAGAAATCACCCCCACACAGTCATGTATGTTTGTATATTGGAATGCTAAATATTATCAAATCGTTTCATATTTAATACCAAACTGTTTCAATTTTCAGCATATCTTTCCTTCATGGTATGTACACTTTTGACATTCCCAGTTTTTTAAAAATATTGTATCTATCTAGTCATTTCTCCAGATGGTTCAAGGTAGCACCCATTATCCATTCTGAAGACATCATACTCATCATACTCAGTGTGTGGTCCTCAATGGAACTGCATCTACATGGAGGTAAGTGTGTAGTGGGGTGCCCCAGGGCTCTGTTCTAGGCCCAGTGCTCTTCAACATCTTCATCAACGATTTGGACGAGGGGATAGATGGGTAACTCATCAAATTTGCGGATGACACCAAGCTGGCAGGAATAGCCAACACTCCAGAAGACAGGCTTAGGATACAGGAGGACCTGGACAGACTTGAATACTGGGCGCTATCTAACAAAATGAAATTCAATGGTGAAAAAAGTACGGTTCTACATTTAGGCAAGAAAAACCAAATGTACAGGTATAATATAGGGGGTAACTTGCTCAATAGCAGTAACTGTGAGAGGGATCTTGGAGTCCTAGTGGACAATCACTTAAATATGAGCCAGCAGTGTGCTGCATCTACCAAAAAAGCCAACTCAGTGCTGGGCTGCATTAACAGAGGGATAGAATCAAGATCACGTGAAGTATTAATACTACTTTACAATGCCTTGGTAAGGCCACACTTGGAATACTGTATCCAGTTTTGGTCACCACGATGTAAAAAAGATGCTGAGACTCTAAAAAGAGTACAGAGAAGAGCAACAAACATGATTAGGGGACTGGAAGCTAAAACATATGAGGAACGGTTGCTGGAATTGGGTATGTCTAGTTTAACGAAGAGAAGGACGAGGGGGGACATGATAGCAGTGTTCCAATATCTCAGGGGTGGCCCCAAAGAAGAGGAGGGGTCCACCTATTTTCCAAAGTGCCAGAAGGCAGGACAAGAAGCAACGGATGGAAATTAATCAAGGAGAGAAGCAACCTAGAACTAAGGAGAAACTTCCTGACAATTAGAACAATTAACCAGTGGAACAACCTGCTTCCAGAAGTGGTGAATGCTCCAACACTGGAAGTTTTTAAGAAGAGACTGGATAGCCATCTGTCCAAAATGGTATAGGGTTTCCTGCCTGAGCAGGGGGTTGGACTCGATGACCTCCAAGGTCCCTTCCAACTTTATTATTATTATTATTATGGGCGTTGTCCATCATTAGCTGGAATAGAATGACAAAATCATAGCTGGAAGGAGGCTTGGAGGTCTTCTTGTCCAACTGGATACTGAAGATGGAGCTGTCTGAATGGTCAGAAATGTCTTTATAGATAAAATGGCAAAATAATATAACACAATTAAAAAAACTGAAAAAGAGTCTATTAGTTGTCTGTTTGGTCAACGAACAAATCTTTGAAACAAACCTTTGAAAGTAGGTGAAATTTCTGATCTTGACACAACCATCACTCTTTTCCCCCCCTTCAATTTTCTTGGAAACATTCAATTTTGGGATCCAAGCTCTGAGGAAAACAAATGTTGACAACCTTTTTTAAAAAAAAACATTTAGGTTCTTTTTCTTTTGCTATATATCAAAACAGTGTATGATGTACAAGAATATTGTACTGTTTTGTCTCATGACAACTGGCAAGGATGTTTATCTATGCTGGTGGGGATATTTTTCCTTCTCCAAGTTCTCATTTAAAAACAAAATAGAATCCGCTGAAAAACATCATTTCTCCATTATGTCTAGGTATATCAAGTGCATTGTGGTGGCATGACAAGATTACCTATGAGACCCTTTCAATTTTTATGACTTTATTAGAAGAATACCATGACGAACATGAGCTCAGGGCTTAGGGCTCTCCAAAGGGGTGATTTTCTTCAATCAAGGTTTGAGCGAAGCATTCCCTTGAAGATGCTTCATGAATCTTCATGGTCGCTTTGCTTCTAAGAATGAAGTATACCAACCATATTACTTTACAGTCTCTCTCTCAATCTTCTCCTGTGGAAGAAGATGGAGACATTCTTTCTTTAGCAAGTACTGCAGGAAAGAGTAATGGCTTTGGATCATGCTGTGGGACTTTGTCTTCAAACCACTCAGCCTGGCAGCTATTTCCTGGAGAAAGAGAGGAGGCCACAAGGCAACTTGTGTCAATCTTTTGACAAAGAGAATCATCTGTGGCCTTCCATATGGTCTGCAACTATAATGCCCAGCAGCCCTAATTAATATGTCAATATGGAGAATTGACATTTTGAAATACGAATGGTCTTTAACTTACAACCATTCATTTAGCAACTGCTAAGAGTTACAACTGCACTAAAAAAAAAGTGACTTACAATCAGTCCTTGCATTTAGGATTGTCACAGCATCTCTACCATCAAGCAATCAAAATTTGGGTGCTTGCCAACCAGCATGTATTTACAATAGTTTCACCATCCTGGAGTCATGTGATCACTATTTGAGACCTTTCCAGTTGGCAAAGGAGAAGCCAGATTCACTTATAAACTGCAGTAATTTACTTAACACTTGGTTGCAACATGGGGCTTGACTCAATTAATAATAATAATAATAATAATAATAATAATAATAATAATAATAATAATAATAATAATAATAATAATAATAATAATAATAATAATAATAATAATAAAGTTGGAAGGGACCTTGGAGGTCATCTAGTCCAACCCCCTGCTCAGGCAGGAAACCCTATACCATTTCAGACAAATGGCTGTCCAGTCTCTTCTTAAAAANGCCTCCAGTCCCCTAATCATCTTTGTTGCTCTTCTCTGTACTCTTTCTAGAGTCTCAACATCTTTTTTACATCGCGGTGACCAAAACTGGATGCAGTATTCCAAGTGTGGCCTTACCAAGGCATTGTAAAGTGGTATTAACACTTCACGTGATCTTGATTCTATCCCTCTGTTAATGCAGCCTAGCACTGTGTTGGCCTATTTGGCAGCTGCAGCACACTGCTGGCTCATATTAATATAATTGCCTTGCTCAGCAATGGGAATTCTGTTGCCAATTGTGGTTGTTAGTTGAGGACTACCTATTTCAGTGAGTGATAATTCATTTCTCATTTTCTTTCTAGGATATTTCATGCTTAAATGCAGATTCAGTCAATGCATATAAATGGACAGGGTATTCTAATATTTTTTTTCTTCCCTATACTTGTTCCTTCAGAGATCTCAGCAGAGCTAATGGATTTACCAATATACATTTGGTAAACAAAAAACAAAAAATCCTCGTCTATTCCAGAATTCTCAATCTCATGGAGAGAGATTACACCTGTTCAATCTATAACTAAAAGTTCTGTTTTTAGACTAGGGTGTGAATCTTGGACTCTTTTGGCTATATTTTAACTTCAAGTCTCATTATTTTTGACCATAGACTACAGTAACTGGATAGATGGTCACAGAATAACAGAATTGAAAGGGATCTTGGAGGTCTTCTATTCCAACCCCCTGCTCAAGCAGGAAACCCTACACCATTTCAGACAAAATATTGTCCAATCTCTTCTTAAAAACCTCCAGTGACAGAGAGCCCACAACTTTTGGAGGCAAGCTGTTCCACTGGTTAAGTATCCTCACTGTCAGGAAATTTGTCCTTAGTTTCAGATTGATTCTTGCCTTGATTAGTTTCCATCCATGGCTTCTTGTCCTACCTTCAGATTCTTTGGAGAACAGGTTGATCCCCTCTTTTTTGTGACAGTCTCTGAAATCCTGGAACACTGATCTTGTCACCCATACTAGATTAAACATTCCCAAATTCCTGAAGCCATTCTTCACATGTTCTAGTCTTCAGCCCCCTATTCATCTTGGTTGCTCTTCCCTGCACTCTTTTCTTCAGTTTCTGCTATTTGTGATCAGTCTTCCTGAGTTGTTTCATAGGTAGAAATATTTGACTAAGGTTTCATCCTTTTTCTGCATACCTGTTTCTATTTGATAGGGAAAAAAAGCTTATGGTATATAGGGGCCACTAGAGAATTTACAGCACAAAAGATACCTATTGATGATGGGAAAGGGAGAAAAAAGACAACAGCCAATTTAGATGGTGACTGGGAAGATTCATAGCGGTTCAAATAGTAGAAAAGCACTGTGGCTAGCAGGACATTCCACCCCCCCCCACATAATCTTATTTAAAATCCCTTCAAATTTCTGTAATGTGATCTTTCAGAGCATACATGGCCTTTAAGCTACAAACTGATTGACCACTCTTGATTTAAGCAAGAAATGCAATATATTACCTTATCATGGGGAGAATAGTAACTGAATAGTGCTGGGAGCCTGCTCAAGCTGGTAAAAAGCCAGCGCTTTTTTAATGGGCAAATTACTGGATCAATCTCACATTTCTCCTATCTGCTTACATTTAATTCCCTTCTTGAACCAGCAAGCTCATCATATTGAAGCCCTTAAACAGGGACGAAGTATGAATAGGCCTTCAAGTTGAAAGAATAGAAGGAATGCCTTTGAGTTAAGGCAACATGATATGGCTTTGCATTGATTGTGTGAAGCGGGCTTCTCTTTTAAATCAAGACCTGCCGGTAACATCTGTACAGAAAGATGTGCAGCGGTCCATCTAGAAGCATTCGCAGAAAATGCGCAAACTTCTAATGCGGATCAGTAAATGACTGAGGCCTGCAGCATGACAAACTATGAGAACATATAATTATATTGCAACAAAAAGGGACCTTATGTGCTTTGTAACTCCATAAAATGAGAGATGAGCCAACTCTAATCACCACTAGCAGCTGGTTTAATATAATATTTTTGTTGGTGAGCCATGATATTGGACAATTTGTAAAATAGCACAGTTTGTCAGACTGATCGACCAGGGCTAATTTTTGACACTTACATTTTCAACTCCAATGAATACTAGTTCTTGATTGCAAATGTGAGAAGCAACATTTGGATTTAAATTCCTGTAGATGGCAGTGTTCCACTGATGACAGAAATGAAATGGAAGGCAGTCACACTTCAAAATACCTTCCTCCTTCAGGTGCCTAATGGAAGACACCATTATGGTAATGCCATTATAAGGCATAGTTTCAGGAAAGAGAATCCAAACGTGTAAATAAATATCAACAAACCAAGCAGACTTACTTCATGCCTGGATACTCTGTTTATCCTGTTAAAAATGTTCATCCTGCAAAAACAATGGCCTATTATTTCCTTATTGCTGTAGGATTTGGATTAGATAGCAGGAATATTCTTTGGCTACTAATTAGCAAAGATTAAAGAATTTTCATGGGTGCAAGGATTGGGTTTTAATGTAATATTTCTCTCCTAGGGTTCAAAGAAAAAAAAATCTGCTGCGAACTTTGTGTGGTGTCAGGAAGGGCATCCAGCCAGTAAATGTTCAGCTCTACCCAATCACCCAAATTAAGAGATTACGGGGTCATAAAAAGAGAGTAATATGTATCCCTTACATTTTAGAAACTGTCCATCCATAGAGACCATCCCAATCATTCTCTGGATTCTTCCCTCCCTCCCTCCCTCCCTCTCTTCCTTCCCTCCTTCCTTCCCAAGAAGCTAGAATTGTCACCCTAATGCATTGCTTCTGGAATAGCTATATTCATTTCATTTATACTTCATGTTGGATCATTTAGTACTCTTTACTAAATATTTAGATCTTTATCACATTTCTGTCTCACTATTCTTCCAAGTTACTATATTTGGTTCTCATCCACTTTATCATCAAAACACCCTGAGGAAAGGTAGGCTGACTATAAGATTAATGACCATTCAGCTTCAGAAGAGAACAGGGACATGACTTTTTGTGCCCTCAGACAACCTTGTCTGGGTTCAGCAAACAGATAGGGTCATATCTTGTTAGTACTTCAGTGGGGGACTTTAAGGGAATACCAGTGCTATAAGCTAGACAGAAAAAAGGCAATGAGAAACCACTTTGGTTGCCAAGAAAACTCCATGGACACATCCATTGAGTTACTAAAAGTTGACCTTGAGTTCTCTCCAATCTAATCTGGTATTCTAATACTATCTTCATGCTGATTTTGAAGATGAAACTAAAAAGACTACATTTTTGTGGAAGTCACGGGAATATAAATGCTTGTTCCATAACACTTGATCTCTACAGAAATCAAGATAAACAGAAGCCTCATGAGATGCCTAAATGCAAAAGTGTCTGTAAGCAACCACTGCTTTTAACAGATTGATGAAAACATCACGTATTGTCTCAAGAACGCATTCAAAATCACAATAGACATAGAAAAGAGGCAGAGCTTACATTGCAGTACCACAATTCTGCTTTCATCAGTTCACCTATTTTGATTCCTGTAGATCCTGCTCGCTAAATATTATCCAGCCAAACTTCATTTGTTACAATTTCTTGTGATTTTAGTCACTGAGAAAAATTTGTTCTGAAAAAAAAAATATATACCAGTAGTATTTGACCAAATTGTGTTGCTAAATTCATCTTTGCAGGTGCTACCACCTGTATGATGTTCTGTGGAAAAAGCTAAGGAGAATGAGCTAAGTAAGTGCTTAGAGAAGAAATACCCAAGGAACTTGTGGATATATGACCATTAAAGCTCTTTATGGCATGAGTACAGGCTACCTTAGGACTTGTGTCACCCCAGTGGGATTGGTCTACTCCACTCATTCTGGCAGAAGGGACTTGCTTTGGACCTGTTCAGCCAAAGAATTCCAGCTGGCAGGATCTAAGAGAAGGGCTTTTTCTGCCATGGCTCCCTGCTATCTGAAGCTGCGTGCCCCTCGAGGTGAGATCTGCCTCCACTCTCGTGGACTTCTGCAAGAGCCTCAAAATCTGGCTCTGCCAACTGGCCAAGGGTCCTGATGAAGGCATTTCATGTTTGAAATGGTTAATGGATTAGAAAGAAGGTCATACCTCCACCCCATAGCACTCTGGTTCTTAAGAATAACAAAGTTGGAAGGGACCTTGGAGGTCTTCTAGTCCAACCTTCTGCTGAAGAAGAAACCCTATAACAGTTCAGACATATGCTTGTCAATCTCTTAAAAACCTTCAGTGTTGGAGCATTCACTGCTTCTGGAGGCAGGTTGTTCCACTGATTAATTGTTCTAACTGTCAGGAAATTTCTCCTTAGTTCTAGCTTGCTTCTCTCTTGCTTACTTTCCATCCATTGCTTCTTGTCCTGCCTTCAGGTGCTTTGGAGAATAGGTTGACCTTCTTTGTGGCAGCTTCTCAAATATTGGAAGACTGCTTGTTTTGTAACTTATTTAATTTTGGTTTATTTAGTGTTTTGTACCTCTGCTTTTATGAAGTTTGTAAACAATCTAGAGTTACTTGTGGGTGAAGTGGGTGGCATTAAATAAAAACAAACAAACAAACAAAAGCTTGTAGGCTACAGATCTGATTGGTTTTTTTAAAAAAAAATCTAGAAGAAACCAGTGGCAAACTATTTTTCTGTTGTTGCGAAGAAAACCGCACAGATGTGTTCACACTGGCAACAGGAGATAGGCTTGACTCAAGAGTCTGCTTTTTGTTCTCATAAATCATGGGTTCTTAATCAAGTTCAGGGGGGTCTGTGAACTTGGATGTGAAAAAAAATTTACAAGCTTATTTTCACTAACCTCTAACTGAAATGTAGCTTTTCATTCACTAATGAATGTAGGCAATAAAGAAATTTATGGCCTCTAGACTCCAAAAAGGTTTGAACGTAATTGGTTTCCTTTGCAATACCGTCTATATCTCTGTATTTTGTGCATTTAAATACATCTTTCTGAGAAGCAGTCTGTAGGTTTCACTAGACTATTAAAGAGGTCCATGGCACAAAAAGGTTAAGAACCTTTGTCATAAATAATCAGCTGAGTGAGTAATGAATGTCTCCAATTTTGCAGGGATTATAATGAGACTTCCTGGAATTCCACAACATGCTTAACCGGGTTAGTTAATGACCTAGCAGCTGTGTTCACATATGGGACTCTTAGTTAATTTTAACAAGGGTAGTTACTATTGTCTGGGATGGGAAGCTTAGCCAGCTGCATAAACCTAGCCTATCAGTTTATTATTGGAGATGTAAACTTAGAAAATATTTTTTCTAAAATATTCCATTTAAAAAAAAATCAAGTAAAATTTGCAATGTGAACTCTAGGAAATTCTTCAGCTTCCACATCTGCATGTTCATTTGTCATAATTTATTGATATGTTCAAAGAATAGCTGGGAAAAAGCTAGTCATGGTGATTTAAGCTTCAAACAAAATTAAATAAGGAAAGAAAGAAACAAAGAAGTACTAAGGCAATGTGCTTCAAAGACAGCAAGAAAATGGACCAGCTTTTGCTATCAATATACTGGCGTTCACTTTCACTGCTGGTGTCAGTCAAGCAGTAAGGAACTTTGGGTCTATTTTCTGTTATTCTAATATTTTGCCAGTAGTTTATCTCAATCTGCAGCTGCCCATCTCACCAAAAGCGACCTGGGGGGACATACAACAATCAAATCAAACCACAATATAAAAGCAATCATTATAAAACTGTAGACAATCATTACTAAATATTAAAAACCATTTAAAAAAAATTAGAGTATACAAGCCAGAAATACAGAAAGAAGTATAGCAACTACATATCACTCACAACAGGGGAGCCACCTTAAAATATTACTTCCTGAACTTTATCAGATTTTTATCTTGCCTTTCTTTCAAGTTCAAAGAAAATAAAGCTCGACTACATTCTGGTTCCAATATGCATACGTAATTTTGATAGAGGTGTTTTTTTAAAAAATATGAGGTTGTAACTCATATTGTCTTCTCCCTCTATGTCCTTGATATTCACGTCTATATCAGAATAGGAACATGGAATATACCACATTAGATATCATTGAAGAGAAAAGACCTCTAGGTGTGACTGCCATTGTATCCAGAAGTGGTATGTTTCTTGCAACCTGTCTCTTGTTCATGGACTGAACTTCCAAGAAACCTTTTTTTAACTCAGCACCAGAAGGAAATAACTGTGCCAAAAGAATTTATTGGATTCTAGTTATTAGAATAACTCTACCCAATACATTTTTCACAGTCAAGGAGTGCATATTTATATGGTCTAATGCAGATCATAAAAGCAGGATAATCTTAATAATGAAGTTCAGCAGCAAATGGATCTTTTGGAACGAGAGATGAAAACAGGTGCCTTCACACTTAGATTAGAACGTGGACACATAGTCAAACAGCAGGAGTTAATCCCCTTGTTCTGTAAATTTCAGAAATCAGCAAAGCCAGGTGAATGCAGACAAGAGCAACAGAGATGCTTAGGGGACTGGAAGCTAAAACAAACGAAGAACAGTTGCAGGAATTGGGTATGTCTAGTCTTGTGAAAAGGAGGACTAAGGGTGACAGGATAGCAATATTCCAATATTTGAGGGACTGCCTTAAGACGAGGGGCTCAACCTATTCTCCACAGTACTGAAGGCAGAACAAGAAGCAATGGATGGAAACTAATCAAGGGGAAGACCAACTTAGAAATAAGGAGACATTTCCTGACAGTAAGAACAACTAATTAGTGGAATGACTTGCCCTCAGAGGTTGTGAGTGTTAAAAACTGGAGATTATTAAGAACCACTTGTTTGAAATGGTATAGGGCAGGGGTGTCAAACTGCTGGCCCATGGGCCAGATGCGTCATGGCAAAACCACGCCCATCCCACCTCATTACCGGCAATGGGAAAAAAAATCATGATACATCGTGACATGTCACGTGACGTTGCAGGTTTGACACCCCTGGTATAGGGGTTCCTGCTTGAGCAGAAGGTTGGATTAGAAGACCTCCAAGATCCCTCCCAACTCCCTTATTCTGAGATAATAAAAGTTACTGGTTAGAAAGAATGGATTTAGTCCTTATCTGGATTAAGCTGCATAGACAGCATATATAGCCATCTGTTCTGAGAGCCAAAGTGAGGTCAATATTGAAAGGATGAGAGGGTGGCCATTAAAGCACTGGTTCTCAATTTTTTTCTTTCATTATCCAAATAGCTTATCAGAAAGTCCTTTATACCCAATGTAGATAAAACGAGTAGCTTGATAATGAGATGGACAGCATATACATTTAATAAATAAATATATATATTTAAGTCAATATAAATGTCCCTGTTGTGATTAGGTAATGGGCTCGTGCATTGTTAGCCAAAGGGGGAAAAAAACAGATTTTTAATCCATTTTTTGGTAATTTACACAGATTTGGAAAGCAGTGAGTTATATTCTACTTTTATACCTAACTGCTCTTACAGCCCAAGTAATTTTCCATTAGCCAATGTACTTATTTTCAGAGCTTTACTTTTTTTTTTTTTTTAGTTTTTTGGGATTGACTCCAGCTGTTTCACAGTCTGCCAATGTTTGTTATTGCTGTTCTCCTTGAAGTGTGGCAGAGATTTCTTGAAACCCTCTGATCTGCTTTTACTTTCAGTCTTAACTTTAACACATGGTTAGATGTTGCTGTACTGTTGTTGTTATTGGTGGTGTTCCAGCCGAGGACAGCCAAGAAGATCATAGGAAGCTTGCTTCCTGGTATTCAGGATGCTGGTTATAAGTGCTATGTGCTTAGAGCTCAAAGCATTGTTAGAGACCCCATACACCCACTTTATGGTCTGTTTCTGTTGCTTCCCTCTGGGAGGAGGTTTCAAAGTATTTCTAGCAGGACTACCCCATTCTGTAATAGCTTTGTTTCCTATGTCATCTGTCTGGTAAACTCACAAGATTCATTTTTCTCGCCATGCACCTGTATACATAACCCGAACTAGACTGTTGTTTCTCTGTGTCATATAATATATGTGGGTATATGCATAATTCTGTATTTATTTTTGTCATATTTATGTAGTGTATATTAGAGGTGGTGACCCTTTGCAAGCTGTATGCAATGAAATTTCATTTTAATGTATGTCGATTAGTGTACATTCAAAGTGACAATAAAATTATTCTATTCTATTCTATTATTCTATCAGCTCTCAATAGTTACTGGTCTCTCTCTCTCTCTCTCTCTCTCTCTCTCTCTCTCTCTCTCTCTCTCTCTCTCTCTCTCTCTCTCTCTCTCTCTCTCACACACACACACACACACACACACACACACACACACACACACACTCTGTTCCTTCTGGACTCATTCCCTTTTCCATGGCAAGTCTGTTTCTCCTTTCATGCAGGACATTCCTGGCTGCCTTTGCCATCCCACATTGTCTTCCTTCCTTCCTTCCTTCCTTCCTTCCTTCCTTCCTTCCTTCCTTCCTTCCTTCCTTCCTTCCTTCCTTCCTTCCTTCCTTCCTTCCTTCCTTCCTTCCTTGTAACAAAAAATAGCATCTAGAGATATACAGCAGCTCCAGGAATATCTCTCATATTCTCCTCCATCACTTTTCATTCCAACTGGAGCCATATTTATTAGTTAGTTGGTGGTAAATAGAGAAAGAAGTTCAGAGATTTATACTGATGTGAATCTCCTACACTGGGGAGAATTTGCACCTTCCAAGAGTCCTGCCTTGACTTCTAACCTCTGGACTGGGGAAGGACTTTCTCAACTTCTTACAGCTAAACTTCCCTCCAGAGCCAAAGATGTTTTTTTTTTAAAAGGCACTGGACTTACTTTGTTTTTCCTTGACGACATTTTGCTTCTCATCCAAGAAGCTTCTTCCATAAGCAAAACAAAGAAAGTCCAGCTGCCTTTTGAAAAAGCAGTTTTAGGACAACCATGACCTGGATGACAGAGAGTCTCCATTGACATTTCCCTCCAGACATATACAGAATGGGAGACTTAGCACTTTCCAGACTGTTTTATATAAGCTTTCTTGTATTCTATTTAATTTCTTCTTTCAATTAGTGGCACAGTAGTATTGGAATAATCCAGGTCTTAAGTACCCTTCTTTGGATACTTATTGTACAATCTTTGGATCTTTTGAAGGATCACTAAGCGATCAGTCATAAGTCGAGGATTATCCATATAGGACAAAGTGCAACGCACGTAAGGTCACTGAAATAACTGAAAGTTTACCTAAATAGAACCCACTGGGATTTGAATGCAAAGTTCAAATTGCAGTCCTGTTTAAAATTTGGACAGTAAGAAATTTGTCTCTTCTGTCTGGAGCATGTTACTTAGATTTAAAGAAGCTGCCATTGTAGAAGGCAAGAGCTTTAAATCTGTAATTGGGCGCTGATTTCTTTTCAAGCATATTTCATGCTGAGAGGGAGGATGAAGGAGGTAAGTTGGTACTGTATACAGAAAGTCTTCCGTCTCCTGTGGTGTTGTCTAATCAGATCTGATCATCTTGAATTACAATCTTCATTTTCAAAAGTATGAAGCTCCCTGCAGGAGTGGCCTTCTTTTCAAACACAAATTGCAAACAGAATTATTCAAAACTTTTTAGAAAGTAAAGGGGAGAAACCATCTAATTAAGCCAGAGATCTTACCATGAAATGAACAGGGCAGCTCCAACAGCTTCATTGACTTACAACCATTCATTTAGCAACCATTCAAAGTTACAACAGCACTGAAAAAAGTATCTTATGACCATTTTTCACACTGTTGCAGCATCTCCAAATGATCAAAATTCAGATGCTTGGCAACTGGCATGTACTTATGACAGTTGCACTGTCCCAGGTCATATGATCCCATTTGTAACCTTCCTAGCTGTCCTCTGACAAGCAAAAATCAATGAGGGAAGCCAGATTTGCTTAATGACCACATGATTCACTTAACCTTGCTGTGATTTGCTTAACAACTGTGGCCAAAAAGGTCATAGAATGAGGTACAACTCACTTAACAACTGCCTTGCTTAGCAATAGAAATGTTGGACTCAATTGTGGTCATAAGTTGAGGACTACATGTATTGTTTGGGCCTTAAAACAACAACAATAACCCAACTCTCTCTCCTTCAAGGAAATATAATTCTCATGTATGTAGGCCTGACCGCATCAAACAAAAATATTCTTCTCTTTTTCTTTCCATCCCAACCAATCCAAAGTGACACAGGGATAGCAAGAATAAAATCCAGCTAGCTGCATAAGTTGTGTTTTGAGGTAATTGAAGTTCGTGAATTTCTCCTTTCCATGGCAAAAAGAACCCAAATGCTCAGAGCAATGTAAATTTCAGATGCAGTTTCAGCTGCTATGGAAATTTTTATGAAATGACCTTGTGATCACAAAAATCTGTTAGAAAACTGTGCGTGGCATCACCAAAACCTGTTAGAAATGTGTGTGTTGCCTCAAAGAACAACACCCATAGTTACCGTAACAATCAATAGCCAGTTTGGAACAGTGGTTAAAGTGCTGGTCTAGAATCCCAGAAAACTGTGAATTCTATTACTGCCTTCAGAATGAAAGCTTTCCGGAGGACTTTGGATCAATCACCAGGAGACTGGGAGATCTAGTCCCACTTGAGGTAGGAAAACCAGCTAGATGACTTTGGGCCAATCCCTCTGTCTCAGCCCAATCTACCTCACAGGGTTGTTGTGGTGGGGAAAATATGAGGTGGAAGGAATATTAGGTATGTTCACAAGTGAACAAAATGAATTCATTGTCTGGCTCAGCACAAAACAGTCTTCTATGTTATTAAAGCTGAAGACCATTGTTTTAGATGCCAGCTGTGGTCAACTGGTGACAGCAACTAATACTAGGAAAACAAGCAATGCTTAATTATAGTCTTTTTTGCTTTAGTGGCAGCGAAGTTGACACCCTGATGTACATTGTATGGACGATGTCATTTGCTGCTTGCAAGATTAGAACAGTGGTTAAAGTTTTGGATTAGAAGGAGGGAGACCCGGGTTCAGATCCATCCCATCCATGAAAGTGAGCAGAATTGTGTTTGTGTGTGTGAGTTCATGTGTACGTGTCTATCTGTCTGTATGTGAATCAGAAGAGATGCATGCAATGTATGCAGTCTTGAATTCCTGGAGGAAAGGCAGGATATACACAGAACAATAATATACTATTGTATATTGTACTATAAATAAAAAGTACTTGACCTAATTGAGGCTAATGTTCTCACAGATTTACATATTTATGGTCTCATACCACGAGATCCCTTAAATCAAGAAAACTAAGTAATGCTTCTTCCCATCCACCTATTCTTGTAAATAAGTGCTTTATTAATCTGCAACAATAGGAGAGTTACACAAAAATACAGTTGGTTTATTCATCTGGGTTAGTAGGAGGTTGAAATATAAATTACGGTGTTGAAACTTTTTTTTTTACATAAGGAAGAAAGAAAAAAAGGGGTGATGCAAAAGGCAGAAAAAGCAAGCAGCTGAATAGCACAATAGCAGAAAAACACAAGGATTAAAACAGTTGCGCATTCAACGTTGTTGAGGATAAATGTCTCAACACTCAGCAAGATTATATAGTATTGATGAATCTTCCAATGGAGGAAAGCAGTGAGCAATTTGTAAATTTTGTAATTTTGTATGTAAGTTTTTTACATACATTTTCTTCTTCTGGAAGAAACTGAAATATAACATGTGCACATGACATGTGATGTGACTTTAGTAAAATGGTAAAATACAGGCTGAATGAGGCTACTGTCAGGTGGGCCTAGGACTAGTTGATTGAATGTATATAAAAAGTGCCTGATAAAGCACTTCATTTTGGAGGTAAGTATTAAATAGAGTACCCCAGAGCTATAAACTTGTATAAGTCTGTAAACCAAAACTTATAAGAAATGGTTAAAGCATATGGATATATTTGACCTCCAAAAGAGATAACTGAGGGGAGATATTATAGCAGTCATCAAATACCTGAAGGGTTCACATACAGAAGAGGGACTTAAATGTCTATGGAGATTCTCAATCACCCAGGTCATGGTTGTCCCACAGGTGCTTTTTTTCAAAAAAGCAACTGGACTTTGTTTGTTTTTCCTGAAGACATTTTACTTCTCATCCAAGAAGCATCTTCAATTAACTTACCCAATGCCATTGACAATAGCAGCCGTAGATCCAAAGGGTCAAAATTGCAGAGTAGGAACAATTTAAATTTTTAGGAGATATTTCCTCACTGTCAGTCAGTGGAATAGGCTGCCCCATAAACAGGGAGTTCCTCTTCACTGGAGGTATTTCAACAGAAATTAGATGGTCATCTGTTAGAGATGCTCTAGTGCAGTATTTCTCAAACTCTGGGGAATTCTAGGAGTTGAAGTCCACAGATCTTAAAATATTCGAGTTTGAGAAACACTGGTCTAGTTAGATGATATCTAAAATTTCTTACTACTTTAGAATTCTATGATTGTATGTTCATTCTAGAGCAGTGGTTCTCAACCTGTGGGTCGGGACCCCATTTGGGGTCGATTGACCATTTCACGGGGGTCGCCAAGCAAGGCTGTCCGCCATTTTTTTGTCTGCCATTTTTTTGTCTGCCATTTTTTTGTCCGCCATTTTTTTCCCCTTTTCTGGCTGGTGCCTTACCTCCCTTGGGCTGGGCCAGCTGGTGGTCGGCCTGCTCCGTCTCTGCCGCTTGCCAGCTACGCCTCGGCCGGCGCAGGGGGTGGAACCACGCATGTGCGGCGCTCCCAGGCAGGGAAAGTCCTCAACTTACGACCGGTTGGGTAGTCCTCGACTTACGACCGGTTTAGTCCTCGACTTACGACCGGTTTAGTCCTTGACTTACGACCGGTTGGGGTTGCAGCATTAAAAAGGTTGAGAACCACTGTTCTAGAGTGTAAGGGAACAGCATAATGAATTTGTATGACAGGAAGGCAGATTCCAAGTGAAAGTTGGAAAAAGAAACAGCCTATAATATAAAGACAATATAATCAATGACCTAGAGAAGTGGTGGACTCTTTTTCACTATCAACAGAAAGCTTGACAGCCATCTGTTGCAGTTAATTTAATTCGGACTTAGTGAACTAAATGTCCCCTTCAAATTGTATAATTCTATATTATAAAGAATTCATCAACATTTCAGAGATAAACTTTGATGCAGCGGAATAAATTTATTCCAGAGTATGATGTATGATGTCTGAGACTCCAGTTACACATGTGAGTAATGCGATAGTTTTCCCCTGCAAATTACTAGTATGGACAATCAATATCTTCACATGTGTAATAGAGAGGTTGAAACTCTCTGGAGTTTCACAGGAAACAAGACAGGATAGAAAAGTCAGTGCCTTCCTAACCATACCCAAGCACTCCGAGTTTGTTGGAGATTGTTGTGATTCCTCACCAGCCAGTGGACCCAGCAGCTGAGTCTGAGGAATCAGATGAGGAGGAGGGGCCTGGAGTGACATTAGAGTCAGAGGAAGGCTCTGAGGAGCTCCAAGACTTACAGTCAGACGAGGAGCCTGGACCCTCTACTCGTGCTCAGGCTGAGACACAGCTGTGCTGAGTTAGACAGTGATGAAGAACAGTTGGGACAAATCCAGGATGCACGAAAATGCAGGCAAGAGAAGCGAGTAGGACAGAGGAATGCAATGGGGTGGCTCCAAAGGCAAAGGAGAAGGCATTAGGAAGCCATGCCTTGGCTGAATTATAAAAGGGAAGGTGTGGGAGGTGCTGGTTGCCGAAGGCAGCTATTTATGTTGAGGATCAAGTTTCTGTGGACTGTGTTTGTTTGCCTTGAACATTGACTAAGGTTTGTGAGAATAAAAGGGGTTGGTTTTTTTTTGCGGTTCCTGCCGGTTTCTTGGAAGGAGCAAAAAAATTAAATCCCTCCTAAGCATGCCCAGGTACTCCGAGTTCATTGGCACTGTCCATTTTGCTCTCCGAATTCATGGTGACCTAACCCTAACCTTAAATGGAATTTTCTTTAATTGGATTTTACCAGGAAACAAAATAGGGAAGGCTAGAAAATCCAATGGTCTCCTAACCTTACTCAAGGACTGAGAGGTTTTTTTTAGCGAAGTCCATTTCGCTCTCCAAGTTCATGGGGACCTAACCCTAATGCTAAGTGGAGTTTTCCCCAATTGGATTTTACTATGTATTTACCGTTATGTTTTTAGACTATTGCTAGCACTTTGACAGAGAGAACTCTAGGTAAAATTATTCAGACAGGCTTTTAAATGACATCACTGTCACCAGTATCTGTCTTGAGATAGGCTTGCAAATTTTGGATGCCTATTACCTTAGAGAAGAATGAGATAGATATGAATTTTTCAAATGTAGCATTACAGATTGCAATCACAGCTTTAACGGACAAATGGACCGAGAAAAATTAAGCAGTATTGAAAGTCCCAAGATCAAAGTCTGCTTCAGACATGATCCTTTTTATATCTGATTCTTGCTGAATGTACTCATGGGGGTCCATCCCATGAACATATTTACAACAAGAGAAGAGAGCATGGCAGTGGACAAAATAGTGCAAATAAGAACTGAAGAAATACAAAGAAAATGGTGATACCAGACACGGTCACTGCACTTACAGTACAGCCACTGCTATCAATCTTTAATCTCCCCAAAATAGATTCTGTTTGCAGTTGTGCTTGAACGCAGCATTGGATTTTGTTCCTTGAGGGAGAACAGATAATAAAATTCAAAAGGACACACATTATCAGACAAATGTGAAGAGATTGGCTTGTTTACCTCCACAAGGCAAACAATTTGAGAATCCGCATTAGATGCCTTTGACAAGTTTTCTGTCACAGAGAGTGAGAGTCTTTCCATCACAATAGAGAAGATTCATAGAGAAAATAAAAGAAACTAAATAGTGTTTCCAATTAATAATAATAATAATAATAATAATAATAATAATAATAATAATAATAATAATAATAATAATAATAATAATAAAGTTGGAAGGGACCTTAAAGGTCATCTAGTCCAACCCCCTGCTCAGGCAGGAAACCCTATACCATTTCGGACAAATGGCTGCCCAGTCTCTTCTTAAAAACCTCCAGTGTTGGAGCATTCACCGCTTCTGGAGGCAGATTGTTCCACTGGTTAATTGTTCTCACTGTCAGGAAGTTTCTCCTTAGTTCTAGATTGCTTCTCTCCTTGATTAGTTTCCACCCGTTGCTTCTTGTCCTGCCTTCAGGCACTTTGGAAAATAGCTTGACTCCCTCTTCTTTGTGGCAGCCCCTGAGATATTGGAACACTGCTATCATGTCCCCCCTCGTCCTTCTCTTCATTAAACTAGACATACCCAATTCCAGCAGCCGTTCCTTATATGGCAGCCCAGAATGTTGGAAATACACAGCACAAATACCAGTTTATGGAGTCTTATCAGTGTTGTGATGTATTATCCTTGTATTACGTGGGTACTGAAAATCAAGGCTGTGAACTTGAATGTTGGAGAAACTATATGTAGGATATCTTGATATAATGATGAAGGTGATCTGTTGCAGTTTTGTTGGATGACTGGAAACTGACCAGAAAGCCAAATTATTCAAGTCATAAATACATTAAAAAGGTGCTAAAATCAGTACCACTTCACCCATGAGAATAACTTGCTTTGCCTGAATTATTAATATAGAATTAATATATGGTCCAGATGATGTTTAGTTCTTTAGAGTTTTATGTATGTTGAATGCAAGTTCAATATGATTCCAATGACTTCAACAAGAGCCCCAAATATATGCTAAGAGAATTGGATAGGCATTCCAAAACATTTAGTGAATGATGATCAAGCAGCAAATTATATGCCCAATCAAGAACTACCAACTCAGCAAACAATCAAACAGTAACAACAGTCTAATCAAAGAACTACTAAGAAGAAAACAACATTCCCACCAGCACTGACAGGCAGTGACATGGTATATAAATAGAGAGCAAAACCCACTGGCACTGAAGATGTTACCTAGTTGGGCAATGAAACACCTGCAAGAAAACAATCAAGCTCAGAGAGCACCAAGGACTCCATAATTTCAACCCTGAGCTACAGACAGTCTCTTCTATTGGAGTGACAATTTGTACAGTAGCTGATCTGTAGCTGAGCATTAATGAAAAAGAATGGAATCTGGCATGTCATCTCAACACTATATCACCTAGCTATAGATGGATTGGCTGAAAGTTTTGTACAAAGTTTCAAGAAAGCTTCATGAGAAATGTCTGGTCAGAAAAAAAAATCACAGTGAAACCTTGAAAATTTTCCAGTTGCTTATTGTGACACAATGCATACAACAATAAATTAGACACCAGGAATGTTGTTTTTCAGCTTGAACTTTACCTTCAAACCTAATGTAAGAAGAAACATTTAGGATAATCAACCAGAACAAATGGAGCTATTTTTCATGCTAAAAAAGAGCAATTAATTTATTGTGCAAACTGTACCATCAAGAGAGTAAAGAGAGAAATATAAATGGACTATTAGAAATATCAAAAAGGACTTGAATCTTCTTATACTGTTGAAATCCTCCTGATAATATTTGGAGAAGTCATCTTGAACAGTTCAGAACAGAAATACAGAAAGAAGTTGTGCCTGATGTGATTAGGGACTCATCTATATTTCTCGAGTTACCACTAGTAACACCTATCCCTGAAATGACACACAAGTGGTCATTGCTACATGGGTGCCAGCATGGTTGAATACATCATGGTTGAGTGTGGTATGCAAAAGCCATCACAGTGCTTTGACTTAGCATATTGTATTTGAATATAAGAAAGTATGTATCTCAGCTAAGATGAGTGTGTTGGATTACTGATTGATTAAGCATGCCTGTGTTGGCCAGTTACTTTGAGCTGCCTGTATCCTGTATGTTGTAATTCATGCCAATTTATTTCTTCCAGTAATGTCAATAAATGAAACTAGTAGGAAATAAGTCCTACTCCTGATACAAGTGTTTTGGGTTGATCAATAGAAGAGAAGAAACACTCCCAGTGTAGATTGGAGTAATAGCAGCTGGTAAAAGGATAAAATTTCCAAATTCCAAGTATTTGGGTTGATCAATAGACAAGAAGAAACACTCCCAGTGTAGATTGGAGTAATAGCAGCTGGTAAAAGGATAAAATTTCCAAATTCCAAGTATTTGGGTTGATCAATAGAAGAGAAGAAACATTCCCAGTGTAGATTGGAGTAATAGCAGCTGGTAAAAGGATAAAATTTCCAAATTCCAGTATTTCAGTCCAGCACTGAAAATCTGTGATAGAAAAGGCTTGTGCTCAAAGATGAGGTATGAAATGCCCCCAAAGTATTGTTTTTGTGGCTGCTAAATATATGAATAAAATAAAGAAAGCTATGGTTGCACAGTGGTTAGAATGCAGTATTGCAGGAAAATCTGCCCACAGCCAGGAGTTAGATCCTGACCGACTTAAGGTTGACTTAGCCTTTCGCCCTTCCGAGATTGGTAAAATGAGGACGACCCAGATTGTTGGAGGTGATATGTTGACTCTGTAAACCACTTAGAGGGGGCTGTAAAGGACTATGAAGTGGTATATAAGTCTAAGTGCTATTGCAATTGCTAAATATTGAACATAGAGCTCAGTATGGAGGTGGAAGGGAACAAGACTCTGATCTCTCTCAACCGAAACGATGGCTCCAGACTGGAAGTTATAAAAAGGTACGTTTGCAATGAAAAAGAGAATGGAGAAAGATAAATGCTTTGTTCCTTTATATCCAGTTGACTGTAAGCTACAGCAAGATGAATTGCCATCTGACAGGTCTTTATATGTACAGCCTGAGAATACTAAACAGCATCAGTGAAAATAGAAGGTCTGCCACTCTTACTTTTAAAATCAAAATGATTTAGTGAAGCACACAACGATCTGCTGCTGCTAAGTGAAATGATCATTGCAGTTTAAATTAGTAGCAACATTAGGGCATCTTCTTTGCCACAGGACAAGAGAAAGATGATAAATAGTGACAATGAGTGAAATCAACACTTTAAAACCAGGATACTAAGGAAATAACCTCATTAATCTTCTTACTTACTTTTCCTCCTGCAGGCTCACCAATGTTATGGATGCCTAGAAGATTTATCCCCAACTTTTACCTTTGTGGTGGTGAAACTATGACGCACGTGTCAAAGATGACATGCCATGATGTTTTGGGTGACACACCAGCGTTCACCATCACCCAGCAAAAAGTATTCTTGAAAGCACGTCCCATTTTCACATGAGCTTTGGAGGCTGTAGAGGCCGTGTGAGAATGGATTATGCTCTCATGCAGTTTCTGCACCTTCCATAAATGAATATGTTTTACTTGTATTTCTTTTTTGGATTATTCTTTATATAAAATACATACCACCACACATGATTGGACTGTATTTTTTTTAAAAAAGTAATGAATTATTTCTCTTTGGTTAAGGGGTGATGGTAGTGGTGGTGGTGGTGACAAACCAGCAGAGTCAAGTTAGGCATTTCCCAATTGTTGACCTGCCAAGCTCAAAAGGCTTGCCATCACTGACTTATCCCATGCAGACATGAATAATTATCTCCCAGCATTTTAAAGACCAGCATTTGATAGAGCAGCCATGAAGGACTTAGAAAAGACATTCTGGTGCCATAACCTGCTTATATCTGTCTATAAAAATCACACAAGCACACCAGTGGTTTTCCTTGTAACATCTGGTGAAAGTCTATAGTGGACTTTGAAGAATCTGGATAAGAAGAGAATTGATGCTTTTGAATTTTGGTCCTGAGAATACTATAGATAGCAAGGAAACAAACAAACAACATGAAAGACCAGGTTAGGGAGAGATCCTCATAGAGAGAATTACTTATACGGACCCTAAGAGTCAATAGTGGCTTGTTAGCAAATAACAATAAAAGAAAACAAGGTAGTACTAATAGTAATAGGTACCTTGGGTGCAATCTGAAAACATCTGGAGGGCCAATTGAACACCACTGACATTGACAAAATCACCATCAGTCTATTACAAAAGGCAGCTTTACTTAGTACAGTTTATATCCTGAGACAATATATTTAACCCTACTAAACAATATAATCTGCCTATCTCTGGTCCCTGGGAAGGACTTGATAAGGTAAAAATGCAAAATCTAGTCTAAACATCTGGCTGAGTGCACAACAAACCATAACACTACTATTTTTTTTACTGATTTTCAAAACCTTTGACAAATATTAAGATCCTTGCTATTATTATATCTCTAGAAAGACTATTGCACCAGCCCATGAAACTGGATGTAGAGCATTTAAAGATATTCTGATTTTGCAGTTTGTTATTTAATTCTAATTTCATGCTTGGGGATGATAGGATGCTTTAGAAAGAATGCACAGCTTTGAATAAAATTTTGCTTATAAGGATGGGTATACTTCACACAAG
This sequence comes from Protobothrops mucrosquamatus, assembly GCF_001527695.2. Lineage (NCBI taxonomy): Eukaryota > Metazoa > Chordata > Lepidosauria > Squamata > Viperidae > Protobothrops > Protobothrops mucrosquamatus. The sequence goes on along the minus strand of NW_015386206.1, from coordinate 88,107 downwards.
TGGATTTAAAGACTGATTCATTCAATGTACATATATTTGGGTATTTAAATGGAGACACTGACTTATGCAAATGATTAGGCAGATGTGTCACTTTTGTATGAGAGATCAATTCACTAATGACAACTTAATATGATACTCTCCAGATGCGGTAGATTATAATTTGGAGTTAAAATTGGAGAATTGGAAGCAAAAATCAGTTCAGGAATCCAAGATAAAGCATCATTGAAAAATAGCTACTCATCATCAGTTTGAATACATCCAATCCAGTGGTGGGATTCAGCCAGTTCGTACAAGTTCAGCAGAACCAGTAGCTAATTTTTTGTTGCCCAGGCCCAAAATGGACTTCAGGGAGTGGCATCCACACAGAGAACCAGTTGTTCACATATTTGAATCCCACCACTGATCCAATCCCTCTATCTTTCTAGTTAATTGGTTACCCTGCTGAATGGCTTCTATTTGTTCCCATTTTTCAATTGAAACCTGCCTTTCTGTAACCTAGGAACCAATCAACCTAGCAACCAATCACCTGTAATCTAAGACCCAATCAACCAATCTGTACTCTAAGAATCAACCTAAGAACCATCACCTTCTTCTCTATAACATTTTCCCCTTTATCTTTTCTTTTGAAGGCTAATCATATTTAGTTCATTTCAGAATAATGTTTTTACTCCTTGATCTTCATTATAGGTAGTCCTTGAATTACCACAGTTCATTTAGTGACCATTCAAAGTTACAATGGCACTGAAAAAAATGAGTTGTGATAATTTTTCACACTTATGACTGTAGCAGCATCCCCATGGTCACCTGATCAAAATTCAGATGCTTGGCAACTGGTTCATATTTATGACGGTTGCAATAACCCATGGTCACATGATCATCTTTTGGGACCTTCTAACAAGAAAATTCAGTAGAGAAGACAGATTCGCTTAACAGCTTTGTTACTAATTTAAAATTGCAGTGATTCACTTAACAATTGTGACAAGAAAGGTCATAGAATGGGGCAAAACTCACTTAATAAATGTCTCACTTAATATTAGAAATGTGGAGCTCAGTTCTGTTGGTAAGTCAAGGACTACCCGTATTACCCTTCTTTAGATGTGTTCCAGTTTGTCTGAATCTCTTAAGTACATTGCCCGGTCTCAACACATTCAGGGGAAGCCAAGTTGACAAAACAGTAATCATTCTGTGGGATTTTCATGTAAATTATATATTTAAAGGATCACTAATGGAGCACAATGGTAATGGAGAGATAACAACCTTCCAGATCTGTGTTTGGGTTCCTTCTGGCATTTGGCTGGTCATTACATGTAAGTATTCATTGGGCAAGATGGGCCATTAGTATGATTCAACTGGACTTTTGCCAATGTTCTTACAACCTTCTTTTTCATCTTCCTGTTAATTAACCTCATTTTCAAGAAAAAAACTGAATCTTTTGGGCAGTTTTCTAGTTTCAGATATACTGGGTTTGATATAATGGTTTTTAGTGGGCAAGAAATTTACTCTTCTCCAGATGAAAGTGTCTGGTGTCTCACTACACACTGCATTGTTGAAAACTAACAAGATATGATGGAATAATAGTAATAATAGTTACTGATGGAATGGACTTTTGATACCAATTCCCTGCTCTGACTTTCAGAAGTTTGGCTCCATCAAGTTCATACACCTCACCTCCTTGACATTGAAATGTGTCATTGAGTGTTATTGTTTATGGTTTATGTTGACAAGATAAATACCGAGTTATTGCAACTTTGAAATGACTTCTTAAGAGGTTCTTTCTCCCTTAAGTTGCCAGAGCAACTGAAAAGTAGAGAGTCACAGATTCTTCTTTGAAGATGTTTCCTTAGCAACTGAAGCCCCATAAAAATTACGAGCATTGGTTTTGTTAGATTTTTCCTCCAAAAGAAGTTTCTTTGGTTAAAATTCTTTTCTCCTTCTTTAAAAATTAATTATTTTACTTCCCCAAATTGCTATAAAGAAATCAATTAAAACTGAACAAGAAAAATAAAGTTATCAACATGTTGACAAGAACACCAAAAACCTCAACTTTTATCAATTCAGCTCAGAGTACCGTAAGAATCAGAATCCAATTTATTATTAATATAAAAATGGATACCTTAAACTAGATTAATGTCAGAATAATATATGTATGAACAATTACTTACAGCTTTTATTCTATTAGTCTCCCATTCTGCTACTGCCTGTTGCTTCATAACTGTGTAGGATCTTTTGATCATATGTCAATTCAATTCAATGTATATGTAAAATCATATTTGCATTTAGTTGTATTGTTCATTTTTTCCAAGAAGACATTCTAAGCAATTAGACTGCAATAACAAACAAGCAAGTCCTTCTTTGCCCAGTACCTTTTCATTTGGACCTTCAAACATTGATGAAAGAGCTGAGTAGATTGAAGACTGATTATGTTTTGAATGATTACACCAGGTTCTTTAAAGATTGTATTCCAACATTTCTGACCAATAAAGAAGAAAATAAGGCCATTCTAATTTTCTTGCTGGCACTTCCTTCTTATTGAACCGTATTTAAGCATAATAAGTAATCAGTATTTTCTATGTCCACTTTCAAGTGCTTCTCACTTGGGCTAAAATTGATTTCATAGTACATGTTTGCAAATTAATTAATGCCAATTTAAGTTCCTCCATAGACCCCAGGCCCTTTGGAGGTTTCTTTAAGATCTCAAGAGATACCTACAGTATATGGTTAGAGCACATTGACTTTCATGCAGTGGAAGGTATTCCTTTACTGATTACATGTCATTACCAGTTGTTTCTATTTCTTTCAACTTTAATTTTCCAGTTAAGATTAAATGACTCACATAATGCATTTATAACCAGTTTGTTTGATGTAAATTACTGAAGTACTTACATTCATTTTCCACTACAGGTTGCTCATTTTTTAAACTATAAATGCTAAGCCTTATTTTTTCAGTCTTTAAGCTGAGCATAATTATTTTTATGAAAAAGATAAAAAGAGGATAGGTTATTTTTTCCTTTTCTACCAGTTCCGTTCTGGCCATACTCTATTGGAATGTGCTTACATGTGGTCAAGTAGTTGTTCAACTTGAAGTAACCCAAAATTCAACTTTAAACTAAGGCTCTTTCCTTAATAGATTTATAAATTCCATTATTTAAGAATCTAGTCCTTTTTCCCCTTTGGACTAATATCTTCTCCAGCTCATAAACCTATCTTCGGAGATGTTAACACATATGACAATTGAGGTAATATATTCATTTTATAACTGCCACTTCATCTAACCTAGACAGTTTTGTCCACCTTTTCAGTTCTTTCCTTATTTCATTAATTAATGGTACCTAATCATTTTTGTTGTAAATTTCACTCCTAAATTTGATAGAAGATAGGGTAGGGATATCTTTCCTTAGTCCTCTATTAACTGCAAACTTCTACCAAGAGACTGAGCTAGTTAAAGAGGAACTATCTGATCAGGAACAAATGTTATAAAAATATAAAAATGCTACAATTCAAAATACATTTATAATATATAAATTATGTACACATTATAATACTTATTACTGTAAAATTACTAGAAGAAAATTATAACGCTTTGATATTGTTTATCTTTTATTGCTTTTTAAAATAATTTTAAAACAAAATATTATTTTTTTAAATAAATCTATTCAATAGCTAAAGGTGAATAAGACACACTAAAAAAACTGAATAAAAACTTATTCGATAAAGTTAAACAAAGTATAAAATTGAGACACTACCTCTAGGAACACCTCAAAAGTGCTCTTTTATGGCCTATGGAGATCCACCAAGAAAAGCAAGGAATGACTTAGCTGACAGATGGACCACTCACAAATTACCTCCCTCTTGGCCAGATTGAGTTTTAGTTTTTGGTCCTCATTCAGTCCATTACTTTGCTGAAGCATAAGTCCAGAGGGGTTCACCCACACACCTATGTTAGATGATAAAGAGAGTTAGGGATGGGTGTCATCAGCATATTGATGAACCTTCAGTATGCAGTGTGCAATGACAAAAAATGTAGAAAATAAACATGATGGCAAACAGAGAAGAATCTGAAGAAGTCAACAATCAGAAGAGGTCAATGTTCAAGGTGGCTCTGATTTCATTGGCTTTTAATATGCTTTGATGATAATTTTGAACAAAACAGACTGTCCAAAATTATCCAACCAAACTAAAATGATCTGGTAAATTGGAACTGATGCAAAAAGCATGGATTTGATATCCCAAAATTTCTATGACCATAGTACAGAAGTTCTTTAGAACAATCATGTAAAAATTCCAAACTATGATGTCCAGTATGTTTATTTATTTTGATTTATTTATTAAATGTATACACCGCCCAACTCACCATCAAGAATGACTTTAGGCAGCTTACATGTTGTGTTCTAAATGTAGAAATGTTTTAATTCAGAAATAAATTGTATTTCTGATGTCAAAGTAGCTCAAAATAAAGTAAAAAAAAAGATGAATAAAATAGCAGGACACAACATCTGATATACAAATATGGACTAAAGTGGAATTTTTCTCTCTGTAATTATGGAAATATTAGGAGCTATAGTAGTACAATTTTTGAAACAGGTAAAAAAAGATTAAAATTATTTGACCTTGTAACATTTAGTTTACAAAATATAGCATTGCTCAAATATATATACATATTCCAGCAGTATTTGCACAATTATCAGATTTGGGGATAAAGTTTGAACTGACCCTAAATTACAAGTATATATTGTAGTATTTAGTGTATAATTATTAAATTATGCACACATGCTACAGCTAAAAATTCATGGTGGCACAATAGTTAGAATGCAGTTATTGCAGGCAAACTCTGCCCACTGCCTCAGGTTTGATCCTGATGGGGCTCAAGGCCCATCCTTCCAAGGTTGGTGAAACGAAGACCCAGATTGTTGTGGCAATATGTTGACATTCGTGAACCACTTAGGGAGTGCTGTAAAGCACTGTGGAGCAGTATATAAGTCTAAGCCCTGTTGCTAAAAAGAAAAATATAATAGTCACAATCTTGTACTTCTTTTCTTTAATTTTACTATCATGAATTTCATTATCAGAACATATTATATTAGCAAGGCATTCAGTGTCATGACAAAGATGGGGAAGATGATGGACTTTTTTGTCCTTTCTTTTTCTGAATCCACCACCACAACTTTTCTTTTTAATATAGTTAGATAGCAATTTAGAATTCTTAGCACTTCCAATTATGTAATGCATTTCATTGTAAATTTTTACAAAAATAAAAATAAATAAATTCCTTCCTCTTATCCTCAAGCCGTACATACATTTTCATTAATCTTTTGTTTATATGCTGTAGATCTAATTCCTTAATCTCCATTATTAATTTTTAATCTCTTCATTTGTGTTGTGCTCACTAACCAGTTTCCTGCAACAAGTGTTTTCATAGAGTCCTACTAATTGGTCTCAGTAGTTCCGCCTTCTTTATTTACATCAAAGGAGTGTTTTAGTGGGGATAACCAGGCACGATGGCCTAGAAGTGAAGATGCTCACTTCCCACTCTGAAGGTTGAGAGTTCAATCCTAGATAGTAGCAGACATTTTTCTATGAGGGCACAAAGAGAAAATATCTGCTGTGAACTCTGCATAGGCATCAGGAAGGGCATCCAGCTAGTAAACTCTCAACTCCATTCAGTCGCCCTGACTCCACCACGAATATAGGGATTAAAGGTTAATAAAAAGAAAAAATGTGTTTTAGTGGGGATCCAGTTTGGTGCTGTGAGAGGAGACTGTGAATTTTAGTCCCACCTTGGGATGAAGCCAGCTGGATGACCTTAGGCCAGTCACTCTCCCTCAGCCCTAGGAAGGAGGAAAGGGCAAAACCATCTTTGAAATCTTGCCAAGAAAACTGCAGGGACTAGTCTAGGCAGTTGCCAGGAGTCAAAAACTCAGGGCCACACATGCACAGTACTTTTCTATTTTATTGTTGGTACATTTTCTTTGTAGCAAGATTATTTTTAAGAATCTGAGTTTTTTATCTTTTAATACCCAGTTCTACTAATGATCTATTCACTATGTGGTAACCTTTTAGATCTCTTTTGTATTTTGAGGCAAAATGAAGACATCAAAGTATAACTTAGTCTTGAATATGAATTCAGTTGTTTAGAATAATAGGAAAAGCTCTTTCTGTGGTTATTAAGAGATTTCCAGGCATCCACTAAATACAGCTCATCTAAAATACCAGCACGTATTTAATCCTCTGGATCCACATTTTTTATCCTCTACATTAGCTCTGAGGCCTATGAGCCTCAACAATAGAGTGCATTTACTGTATTCATCCTGCTTGACTTATAAAATGAATGGCATACAGCAAATAACATGTCATTTCAGATGTGTACCATAGGCTTATTTTGGTGTTAATTTTGAATTACTACACAGAGGTTCTGGGGAGAGGGGTGGAAGGAAAGGAAATGACAGAAATTGTATTGCATCATCATTATGATTTATTATTATTATTATTATTATTATTATTATTATTATTATTATTATTATTATTATTATTATTATTATTATTATTATTATTATGATAATGACTTATTTTTGGTCAATGACAAAGTCAAAAAGGCAGCTTCCTTCTGGCACTTTGATCTAGACACGGAAGAAGACAAAAAAAAAGAGTTATCATTATGCCAGCTCTATATTTTTGTAAATGTATTATGACATTACACACCTATAAAAAAGATGGAGTATGTGGCACAATGGGACTATGTTCCTTTCTTCATTCTAATGAAAGTTCTGGATATTTTGGACGAATGTAGCACTGTAGAATCCTAGAGACTGAGGTAAAATGAGGGCCTGGTTGAAAAATCAATCGCTTGGAATCACTTTCATGGATCAAGAACCTGCTAAACAAAACCATTCAGCTGAATTTACAGAAGAACAGAGAACTTTCATCTTCATCTTTCTGTAAAAATGCTATAAAGTGTTAGTAAGAGCTGAGAGGTCTAGTGTCCTTTCTAGAAACTCACCTTCCTAAAATCTTTTAAATGTTAAAAGACTGCTCAGCCATTTTTAATGAACTGGTGATTCTCAATCTTGTTAGCAACAGAAAAAAATATACTAAAGTCACATTTACATGCAGAGTTTCACAAAATGTATAACATTTTTATCTATCCGAGTACCCTTGTGATGTGGGTCACCATTAGACTTATTTCACTGATTGGGAAATGTCAGTGGCTTGATTTAAGTCCCAGTTAAACTCTAAGAATGTCAAAAACATCTTTGCTCAGGTACCTTATTTCATTGTAACCTAAGGAATTAGGAGGAAGACTGGCTGATTCAGGATAGTGCTTGCGTCAAACTTAGTTAATCAGATGTCTACAGAAAAGTGAAAGACAAAGTCTCCTTCGAGGTTAAACTTGACTTACCCCTGGCATTTTCTTACAAATTCTATCTAACTTAATGTATCTTACTTCTAGACTTGCATATAGATGTGGAGGTTTGCACTGTATGTCTCCTAAAACTTTTGCCGGTTCTTTCTGAACAAAGCTATTATTTCTTTTACTTACTGTATTTTACATATTTTACATATTATTAGGATTGTCTTCCAGCATGGTATCCCTGTAAATAATATGCAACTCCCAGAGTTCCCCAGCCGGCATGATTGTTGAAGTCCACAAGTCTTTAAGTTGCCAAGTTTCGGGACCCCTGGACTAGAGAACAGCACATTAGTAGGATTGTGAGGAAAAGCAGATTTCTTTTCTTTAACCTGGATTAAACAATTGCTAGTATTCTCTTGAGAAGGTGATATTCTGAATTATAAGCACTCCTTGCTATTATTATGAACTCAGTCAATCTCAGAAGTTTCTCTACCATACAGTAGACACAATATTTTGGACTTTTCTTTTCCACATATTCCCCTCTTGGATGGCTAAATTCTGTTATCATCAAGATGCTTCCTGATTATTTTTTTTAATGAAAAATTGAGTGTTTCTGAGCCTATTTAGTGCACAGCTCAGCACATTTTTATGCATTTAATGAAAAGAATCCTGATGCCCACTTAAAACTGTTTTGCACATGTCAGTGCCTTACATTAGCATATAGTGCCAAAGACTGTGTTCCCTGAAAATTTATCTTTCATTGAGTGAAAGGCCAAAACAGAAGCAAATTTAAAACCAACCCACAGGGCTAAAAGTGTAAAACTCTTCTACAGTTTCTTCTGGAAGGACTGAGAATGTTATGCTCACCCCCTTTCAAAAGTAATTTTGGGAAAAATATGCAAGATGCCCATGTATCAATAATCACATACCTGACTGTCAGTATTGCATATTTTCCCAAGGTTGGATAGTAAAGCATAATTCAGTTTTTAAAAATTCATGTATAATAGTGATGTTCTTGTTGACTCCCTTTTGGTATCATTATTATACATTAGCATTTCATGATGTTGACAGGCACTCCTATTTGCATAAATGAAGATGTTCTTGCTTCTGCCAGAAGAAATTTGCAATCCAATAGACTTATTCAATCCATCCTGATACTTGAGTTTTATGAACATACATAGTCTCCTAGAACACTAGAGTCAGAAAGATCATTTCGACCAAGAAGTTGTAATATTTTTTTTAGGATAATGACCACACTTGGGTTTTAAGGACCTTAATGGATTCCAAAAACACATCATGGGGGTAGAGTCCAAATTAAATTATTTTATGTTAATTTATACTCCTATTTGATTAAAATGAAATATAATTTAATTAATTGCATGTTTAATCATTTCCCCTTTTATTACATTGCAAATAAAATGTAGTAACAAGTTTAGGATGCTTAGTGAACTCTTCGAGGACTGTCTGGTGAAGTCTTTGGGAGACATCATGCGCCCCAGGGCCTCAGGTTGTACTTCTAGGCTACTGAGTTCAACCCCCTGCTTAATTCAAGGAAACAAATTAAAATATCCCAAGTAATGGATACCTGGCTCTGGTTGAACTCAACCAAGAAAAAGAATCGTACCATTTTGTTAGGTAATTGATCCTACTTGTCAGACTTCTCTTATTGATTCCCCCCCCCCCAAACATTTAGCCAGAGAATTTATCTGGTAACTTTATCATTGTTATACATCCTGCATTCTTGGATGACAGAAAACAGATTGTACTCGTCTTCTGCATCCTTTATGTATGTGAAGAGCAGCCTTGTTTACCTGGAACACCTACCTACTCTATGTATTTAAAGCAGGTTTTTGTACTTTGGAAGTGACATGGAATTTAGAGAAGAGGAGGATGAGGATGAGGATGAAGATAAGGATGAGAAGAAGAAGAAGAAGAAGAAGAAGAAGAAGAAGAAGAAGAAGAAGAAGAAGAAGAAGAAGAAGAAGAAGGAGGAGGAGGAGGAGGAGGAGGAGGAGGAGGAGGAGGATCATGACATCACATCCCTGTACAGGAGCAGGGCTTGCAGCCTGATCTAACCACTCTGCTTTTACCATTCCAGCTGCTGAGATCCCATTAACAAAGCAACAGGTTTGCATTCTTTTTTAACCATTATTTTAATATGATTGTATCATGCAGGCTCAATACAGTAAACCACATAGTCACATCATCATTTAATAGAGCTTGTTCTTATCTAATGTCAACCTCCTCCGCAACCAACATCCTCCAGAATTATTCTAGGACTCCGTTATATTAAAATTTAAACAACCACTAAAAATGTTTCCTTTTTATTTTCCTGGGTAAGCTAGCTTAAGTATTAATTCTTTATGCAGAAATGCCCTTGTTATTTAGATGTATGCTCTAATTATTGTTTTAAATGCTACAATTGAGTTGCAGTCTTAAATTAGATTGTGGTAAGTTATAGCATAAAAAATAAAGCAACTACTTGTTCATTTTGGTAGCTAGATTCCCTTCAGCTAGGAAGTTTGGAAAAGAATGCCTCATTGCTTAACTATAAAAAGTCAATATAAGTTGGCTATTACTCCTCGGAATAAAGCACCTGTTTTTTTAATTGAGCCAGTCTGTCTACTAGCAGAATCTGAATCAGATAATCAAAACCTTAGATTGTATGCAGCCTCCAGGCTTTCTTTTGCAGTTCCCAGAAACCCCACACCCAAATTTTACAAAATAAGTAGAAATTCAGCATATTTTTATGGTGTCTTAGAATACCCATGATGCATTGGGACATCCTTTCAGAGAGATATTTCCTTATCTATAAACAGAATCACCATGACCAGATTGTTATTGTTTTGGTTTTAAAATTCAAGAAGAAAACATTTTATTAAAAATGAAAGATACCAAGCAAAACAAACACAGGTGCTTCTTGGTTAGCAAAGGATGCTTTTAATGACAAGATTTGTGCTTGATATGCCATTCTTTAAGAATGCTTTTAATATTTTCACTTCTTTTTCCTTGGCTTAAAGAGGCATACAGCTGACCATGCTGGAATATTGGTTTCTTCAGATAAATGAGCACATTCCTCATGGTTTATGCTCGTGCTTTATCTATAGTCAGAGGAACTATAGACCTAATTGTGCTGATGATAATTCAATTTATTTATTTTAATTTATTAATTTATAAATTAAATGATTTAGAAACCCTGATGACTTTTCACTGAGTTGTAGAAAGCCATCAAAGGCAGTTTAAAAATAGGATCACATGATATCCTGGGGGGCTAGAGCAGGATCAGTCTACCTGATCTTGGGCAGCTGAAGGAAGGGCTGGTCTAATTTTACAGTAGGAAGCAATGAAAAATGAAAGAAGAAGAGCAAGGACTAAGCTCTAGCTAGGAGCTAATGTATTTGACTTGTACCAGTTTCCAGTTTCTATTCCTTCTACAGCCACAACAGCTTACTTAGTGACTCTCAGGGATGTTGTGAAGAAATGCAGGAGGGTATATGCTTTGACTTCCTGAAGAAAAATGGGATATAGATACATGTGCATATCTGTGTGTCAGAGAAGAGGCCCATTAAGCATTAAAAACATCCAGGCTTTTTTTCATCAACTTTAGTTGTTGCTTCTTTAAGAAACAGCTTATGATGAGATTGGTGGCAAAATAATAATAATAGTAACATCAACAACAACAACAACAACAGCAACAACAACAACAAAAACAACAACAACAATAATAATAATAATAATAATAATAATAATAATAATAATAATAATAATAATAACAACAATAATAATAATTCCACATCTGCCTATCCCAGGTCCTTGGTAAGGACTCGATAGGTAGACAAAAATGCCAAATCCAATCTGAATATCTGGCTGACTTTGTGATAATAATAATAAATAATAATAATAATAATAATAATAATAATAATAATAATAATAATAATAATAATAATAATAATAATAATAATAATAGTCAATCCCTTGCTTCTGGATGGGGCGGGGAGCAAGGGATTATGAGACTGGCTGGGAAACTGTCACAGAATATTGAAAAAGAAGATCTTAAGACTGCAGCAGTAGTCTGACTATACTAGCAGCCTGAAGCAGCCACATATTTCCTAAATTTCATTCATTCAGCAGTCGTGGTCCCATACTTTGGACACATTATGTAAATTACTCTGCTTGAGGTACCTTAGTTCAAAAATTGTCACCAATTAAACACTGTTTTGTGCAGTTAAAGGTCATGACAATTAAAATTTTAGTAGTATATAGATATGCTGTAAAATCATTAAGGAAAGCAGATATATTTACATAGCATCTATCAGGTTTAATACACTTATTTTGTTTACTTCCCTACAACTGCAGAGTGGTTCAAAAGTCTCTCCCTCTCCCCCCCTCTCTCTCTCTCTCCCTCCCTCACCTCCCTCCCTCCCTCCCTCCCCCCTCTCTCTTTCTAATGCCCTCTATAGATTTTAGAGATATATTCTCTTTTAAAATTCAGCCTGTTCACCAAAGGTTTGGGCACTTTTTGTCTACTTCAACAAAAATCTTGTTAGCAAGAAATGATTATTCTACTTTATGGCTGGAAAAAGAGAAGGAGATATTGAAAACATGAAATGCAAGGTGTGCTTCACATTCATAATTCATTAATTTCCACTATTATTTCTGTGGTATATCTCGGCAATTTTTGGTTGCTGATTCTAGCACTAGCAGTGGAACGTGTTTCAAGAGCTAAACCAATGAAAGTCTGAGAATTCATAATATCAAAGAATACATCTTTTTGATCAAAATACAGATATATTTAGGGTAAAGTCCTACAGCCTGCTAGGTATGGGAAGACACTGGAAGGCTCTGTGGATACAGAAGTCGCATGACATGTTATTGTAGTCCTGGGCTGATGGTAATAATGTAGGTGCACGTGGGAGTAGACAGGATACCTTCAGGATTCTGTCCCATTAATAAGATAAAATTAAAATAAAATGTCATGAGAGTCTTTAACTCCATCCTCATTATATCAGCTGATTACTGTATAAGCTAGACTGCTGCATATTCGATAGATGTTTGACTTGATTCAGCAAAAATCTTCTGATTTTCTAATGTCAGTCCCAATATTTTCAATGTAAGTCTATCAAGAAGTATGATCAGAGATTATCCACCAAGAACAAAACTTGTGCAACATTTTAGATCACCTTCAAAATAATGCCTTCCAGATTATTCACACATTTTTCTATAACTTGTCAAGTGCATTGAAATAATTAGAGGCAAAGTAAGCTATTTTGTATGTATATGTATGATTGTTTAAAAAGTTTTATTGCTTTCTACAATAAGAGTACATGTACTTAGAGGAGAATTCAATCTGAATGGTGTTGAAGTTCAACCAAAATTGTCTTATGGATTTTGCAGATAATATCACTTCTCAATGCATAGAGTTGGCTTCTAACCTTAAAGCAAAAAAATCATTCTAACCAATAGATGGGTATCTAGTTTCTGTTTGAAATTGAGCAAATAGTTCCATATCAAATGAATTTAACATCTACCATTCTATTATTTAAGCCCATTGGCATGGTTTTTATACAAAATGATTAATAAAGGTCACATTTTACTCTAGTCAAAGGGGAAAATATTTGGGTATATGAAGAATACAACAATACTGCACATCAATATTCTCTTCCCCAATTCATTCAAAGATTTGTCATAAACAATAGACTTACATACCACTTCATAGTGCTTTACAGCCTTCTCTAAGCATTTCACAGAGTCAGCATATTGCCCCCAACAAACTGGGTCCTCATTTTACCAACCTCGAAATGATGGAAAGCTGAATCAATCTTGAGTCACTCAGGATCAAACTCCTGGCAGTCGGCAGAGTTTGCCTGCAATATTGCATTCTAACCACTGTGCTACTATGGCTCTTAAGACTCTCCCCCTTTTTTATTGTTTTAAAGACTGTTATAAATCCATTTCTTTCTGTTGATATTCTTCTGAAGTTGTTCATAAAATACCCAGATAGTATCAGAAAAATGTCTGGCCAATACAGTGGAAGGTATTTCTTTGATTGGGGAAAACTGAGTCCATTCTGTTTTTTTAACTCAAATATTCAATTCACTTTATCAGAGAATAACTTCTTCAGAAGTTTTGATCCAGTTCTGAATGAAGAAAGTATATCTGGTGTGGCCTTTTTAATGAAGTGAAAAATTATGACCGCATTTGCATATATAACCATATGGTTTGAAATTACTTCTGTTTATGAAAACATGCAGGCCCTCTTTAAATGTGAATTTATTATAGGGAAAAGATTTTGAATATGAAAAAACAATCTGAACATCATCACATATGGGAGCCTGGCAGGAATGGACAGGGAAAAGCACCGGATAATCTGTAACATCTTTTCCAACTCATACATTTTGTATGTGCATTCACTCACTTCAAGAGAAATCAAGCCTTTAATGAATCTCTCATCTTAGGACTTCATGAAAAAAAACAAATGCACAATAACAATTTACAGCAATTGACTGAAGCGGCGACATTCAAGGAACATGGAAATTAATGCACACAGGCATTAGCAGCGTGAGAATTAAAGTCTAATTAGAACCACTCTGAGTCAAGTGTCAGCAAGTTAATCATACAAGATCTCTGAAATAACACCAAGCAGGGGCATGTTTTTTTTTCAGGAAAGCAATAAAATAAAATCATAGCAAACATGTAATTGAAAAATGCAACATTTTGGGAAGCCTAAACAAACCAAACTGTAAAGAAACCAACTCATAGGAATAGTTACATAAATAGACTTTTATTTAGCTAATTCTGTTTATTTGTGCATTTTTTTGAATTTTTTATGTTATTTTATTTTGCTAATTTGTATTTGCTCTACTTCACAGAGAAAATTATTACTTGTCTTCAAGAAGGATTACTAAAACTTCAGAAAATCTGTTTTGTGTATTTTGTGGGCAAATTTAATCCAGGAAGAGAGCACCGTATTGGACTTTTGAAAACATGTGATGTGGACTTTCACAAAATAGCTACCGTTGGGTCACAAGCCAGATAGAAAAAATCTAACTTCCATAACACTATGTATATTTTAATTTTTTTACTTAGAACATTTAAATAGCTGAATGTGTTTTGATATAGCCTAATGGCTAATCAAGAATGAACTGTAGGGTCTTTGGTGCTTTCTGAGCTTGGTGGTTTTCTTATAAACATTTCATTAGCAAACTAAATAACTTCATCAATGCCAGTAGGAAGTGGGGTTTGCTTTACTAGCACTGATGATATTATCTAGTTTGGTAATGAAACATCTGCAAGAAAACCACCAAAGAGAGTACCAAGAACCCCATAGTTTAACCTGAGTTACAAATATTCTCATCTATCAGTACAACAATAAACTATTGGCATTGTCTTCATTATTATTCCAGTGATCCTTCCAGCTTGGAACATATCCCTAGGGAACAATTTATTCCCTGTCTTACTTGACTGACTAAAAAAAGTCAATCAATCATGAGGCACCACACATCTATTATTGGAGATTGAGTTTGGTATTTAAAACAAGAAACCTCTAACAGTCTAATTAAAAAAGGAAATATGAAGAATTACTTAGAAAAGTCTATCTTTTGATTGCACTTTGATGTCCTAAATTGAGAGCTGTTAGAACATGCCTTTATGAGTTACATTAATTTAAGAAACAGTAATTTAAATATGGAACAGCTAGACAGTAAATGAACAAGACTTCATCATAAAAAGTTTTTAGATCTTTTGTTACTTCCAACAACACTCTCCTCTCTGAAAGAAACAGCTTTCAGGGACAGCACATCTTGTGGTATTTTATACTACCAATATTAGCAATAATAATTTACTAAGTGTCCCAAAGTTTCTTTTATCATGTTTTTTTCCCCTAACATCAGAGAAAACTGCTTCAATACCCCATTTTTTTTATCAGGTTTTTTTTCTCTCTAGAATTTTGCATTGGCACTCTGTTCTCCATTGCTACAGGATATCACAAAAATGTCCATGAGTATCTTCTCCAAAACTATTCTTAGTTCTTTCCAATTTAATATCCTCTAAATAAGTTTTTTTATCCTCAGGTATTGACTAATGAAACCAGCATTATATAATTATTCTGTGTTTATTTTTTATTTATTTATTTATTTTACAAAATTTATATGCCGCCCTTCTCCCCATGGGACTCAGGGCGGCTCACAGCATGTTAAAACAATATACAAAATTACCCCTTCTAAAAACCAATTAAAATCCAAATATTAGTGGCTGTGACTATTTAAAATCATTAAAAATTATCCCTATTTAAAATTCACCCTAGGTCAGGCCCGC
>NW_015386206.1:67218-72282 GCF_001527695.2 Protobothrops mucrosquamatus | reverse complement strand
CACGGCCGACAAATGATCTTCCAGTGTCAGCCGTGGATCCAGGAGGACTCCCAGATTGCGCACCCTCTCTGAGGGGGCCAAGGATTCGCCCCCTATAGACAGCGATGGAACCAGCTGACTATGCCGGGGCGCCGGCAACCACAGCCACTCGGTCTTGGAAGGGTTGAGTCTAAGTCTGTTCCTTCCCATCCAGACCCGTTGAACATTTCATGTCTGTTTTGTTAACCATGTGTTTTAATTTGATGACAAAGATATTTTTTTTCCACAGATGAACATGTTGAGGAAATTTGAAGTACTTGAAGCAGTTTCATTTTTAGATGGAATGGGTAAAACCTAGAAGAGAGGGTAGACTTGTAGAGCAAATTGAGCCATCAACGTTTCAGTTCTATAACTAAAAGATTTACTGCAATATATTCTTGGGATAACAGTGGATAAAGAATAGAATGAAAGAAATCTTGGAAATCATCTGATGGAACCTTCTGCCCATTGTAAGAATCCACTACTAAAGTCTCTCCAACATATAACTACCTATCAACCACTAGACTGTGATATACTGAGACTGAGATATAGTAATTTTTATAAATCATACAATTGGTGGTAGCATATTTACAGCAAATGGGCCCTAGCAATGTAATTGTGTTGGTGTTTTGATGCCCTTCCTCTCAAGTGTCACAGTATGATTGCTTCCCATGTTCTTTTATCCTTTCTCTTCCTATTATTTGACCAATTAGTCTTCTCATTATGCAGATGTGATGGAGTCAGTTTGGTGACTGTAGAATAACAGAATAAAACAACAGAGTTGGAAGGGGCTTTAGAGGTCTTCTAATACAACCTCCTGCTCAAGCAGGAGACTCTATACCAGGGGTGTCAAACTGCTGGCCTGCAGGCTGGTTGCATCATACAGAGGCTGCACCCACCCCAGCTCCAGCAATGCAAAAACAGTCGAGATACATCGCGACACATCAAGTGACGTGGTGAGTTTGAAACCCGTGCTCTATACCATTTCAGTCAAGTGCTTGTCTAATCTCTTCTTAAAAACCTGCAGTGATGAAACACCCACAACCTCTGAAGGCAAGCTGTTCCACTGATTCATTGTTCTAACTGTCAGGAAATTTCTCCTTATTTTTATGCATCAACTTTTAGACATATTCTGGGGATTGTATCAAATATTTTATAGTTCCTGAGGCCTCTTGTTTTCCATTCCAGCCCCAAACCTGATGCTACATGTTTTAAGGTTATACATACAAGACTGAAATAATAAAGAGTGAGGTTGGGTGAAAAAATAATAATGGAGACATTCTTTGAAAGATTAGCTTGGATTGGGATGCTTGAATTTGCGGAGTTACGGAGGCTGCTTTTTCATGAATAATGGGAGAAAGGCAACCTATGGATTGATGCTAATAATCAAAAGTGTCCATGAAATGATATAAGCCTCATAAGTCTAGGCTTGCCAAAGCTATAGGAAAAAAAACCTCATTATTAAAACTCCAGGAGTCAAGAGAACGATGCAGAGTGTTAATTAATTTCACATTTGTCACTTTCAGAAAGAATTTACTTTTGGAACAGACACATAAAAATCTATTAAAATATACAGTACCTTAATGCAAAGGAGTGATTTTTTTTTTCTGGTTTGCAAATGTATGAATATTTGTAATTGAGTGTTTTTCCCTACTCAACATCTATTATTTTTGTGCATCCATTTATGTAAGTATAATTTCCTTTTTTAAAAAAAAACAGGATAATTTCTTCTCGCAGTCCACTGAAATGCTCAGAGATGCTGAGCTGGAGTGTGAGTTCATCTCCCCTTCAGGAAATTCAAATGTTAGAAATCCAAGTTGGGAAATGAAGGAAACAGTGAGGCAAAATAGCTAGGGGTGGGAGGAAGAATGTTGGGGAAGATGAAGGAGGAAGAGGAATGGAAAGAATGGGTCATTGTGTGTGTGTAGCAGAGGGATTAGAGAAGCAACTTTAATTAAATAAAATTCTGCCAGGCATGAAGCTTTTTTTTAGAAATAGCATTGAAAGGCAAAAATATAATGAGCTATCTATTCCTTCACAATTATGAGTCAATTGACATTCTTGCTATTATGGATAGAGAGGTAGTACCACTGAGACTATGACCAAAGTCTGAGGTCCCACTGAATACAGGGAGATAAAAGACTTTTCTGTTTTGTCAACACACTAGAGAGAAAAGCTAGGGAAAGGGCAGAACAGAAAAAGAAAGTATAGAAAAAATGAGTGTCAATTGGGGACCAGCACAAACATTAAATAACAACATTCTATTTTCAGCATTATGGTCATCAGTCATGAGCCAGCATGGTAAAAAAATCTTGATTAGGACTGGATGGAACCAGGTTCAAGCCTAAACTCAGCCTGGTTTCATGAAGGGGTGGTTTCATGCCAGCCATTCTCTCTTAGCCCGATCCATCTTATTTCAAGTGCTGTTGGGTGGATATTATGAAGGGAGATCCCCATAGAATTAACATGAGTTCTTAAGGGAAAAGCTGGATATAAATCTTTCAAATCCACACATGAATGAATGCTACTGGATTGAAATTAATCCATTTACAAATAATGGGACTTTTATGTTCTTGGCAGGATGTCCATGATGACTATAGCTTGGCCACATTTGGGTTAAGTAGGATTGTTTCTGTTCAACAGCACAGCTGTCATTATTTCTGTCCGCTAGAGATGTAGTTTACACAAATACATTAAGGGCATATACTGTACGCTTGGAGCTAGATTTAAAAATTGTCTGAGATACATTGTGTTGAATTTTGCAGATCAGGAGGAAATCATAGAAACATCAGCTTGGAAGAGCTCTTGAAGTTCTAGTTCAACCTCTTGCCCAGACAGGAATCTTCATATCGTCTCAGACAAATGATTGTCCTTTGCCTGAAGACTTCCAGTAATGGAGCATTCATGACTCAGATTGTTCCATCGTTAATAGCTCTTACTAGGTCCTCCTTAATTCCTTATTTTAAGTTTGGATCTTCCTCTGTAATGCTTTCACCCACTGGTTCTTGCCCTACCCACATAGGAGATAATTTCCCTGTGACACCACTGCAAGCATTAGAAGATTGCTCTCTTAGATGCACCTCTAAGTAAAGTTTCCCCTTAAGTCAAACAACGTCCAATTTCCTTAGCAACAATGCAGGAGGCCTTCACTATTGTCTTCACCTAGATGTTCATAGCTAGGATTATTTAATGGTGCCCCATTTTTTATTAACCACACATGCTACTTAGCTTTTTTTTTAGGAACGGCCAAGACCAGCTACATACTGCCAGATGTTGGGCATTGTTAGAGCTATATAACTGGTCCAATTTAAGGTATAAAACTAACAAGGGATTGGAGTTACTAACATTTCATGTTCTTTGTTTTGTCCCAATTGAAGAGACATATTTTACACATTCAGTGCAACTCAATTCACAGTGTAGCCAGGATGATAGCCCATTTTACAAAGAATCTCCATGTTTGTCATAAGTCAGGAAGAACTTTTGAATTACAGAATTATTGTGCCACTGATAAGCTTTGTGGACAGCTTTGGAAGGAAGAAAAGTTAGCAGAATAAGAACATTGGTCAACAGAAATCTCAGAGGTACGACTGATTAAGGGCCAATGCATTTTAAATCTTTTCTTCGGATGCATCTGAATCACTCTCCTCTGAGATGCATTAAAATTACAATATCATTTTAACTGACCTTTAATAAGATTGATTCAGTTGCCCTTCAAGAAGTATCCTATGAGTTAAAGTAAGAGGAACCTTTATAAATTGTTTCAACTCCTTTCTTCTAGTCTGTGAGGACAACTTACTTAACTCAGAAAAAAATGAAACGTGCCCACAGTGGAGAGACTCCAATTGACAACAAAATAATAAACCCATCACTTCCAACATCATTAGCCTGCCTAATGATAATGACTAGAATTCATGTTCTTTATTTCCACCAGATGGTTGGTAGTTGTCCAACAGCTAAAGGATTCTTATTCTACAAAGAGAACCCCATAAGCTTTTTCTGACTGCTGTGCTTTTCTCATTTCTTTATCATTCAGCACAGCCCTAAAACCTATAAGCATATATATGCTTTATTTATTGCATCAATAAAGAGGATGGAAGTCCAGAGAAAGGTATGTTGCAGCTAATATTTTGTTCTCCTCTCCTGCAAGGAGAAATAAGACACTGAGAGGTTATAGCAGCAGCAGGTCAGCAGATGCCGTGAGACATTGCTGAAAAAGGACTTCTGTCAGGTCATTGGAGCAGCTATGAGGAATAACAGCTGTGAGTCTGAGATCTTTTATCATACGAGGTTTATTCATGGGCTGCTACTACAGCTTTCTCTGGCCTTGATTAATTCAAGATTAAAAGCAGAAAGGGGAAAAAATCAAGTGCATCAGGATAAATTAGGCAAAAATAGACGAACTATGACAACAACACAAAGACCAACATCAGGCACTTATGAGAGAGAAAGCAACTTGATGTTACTGAAGAGGCCAAGCATAACAAGCACACAACTGATAACTTTACATCCTCTAAGCTTCTTAAAGGGCACTGGGAATGTCAAGCTGAAAAGAATTCCACTTTGTATTCTGTTGCAATAATTGCACAAACTTCAGCGTATTTCATCTCAAGTGCATTCAGATTGCTTGGGAAGAAATCACAAGCTATAAAGCAACCTATTAGTGGGTCCTCTTCCAAAGAAAAGGAATTAAGTAAATGTGGTTTCTGAAAACAATTTGGTTTTAGTAACATGCAATGCCTACAATTTAATGGAGGGGGTGGGGTGGAAATACCTGTCATGGTTCCAACAGATGAAACCCTTCAAAAGAACTTCGAGGCATTGTTTACCTTAAAGAATCTTTTATTCGAGAAACAAAGTATCGGCACTACATACAGTAGTTGAACTCAAAAAATAAATTCCCCTCCCCTGGACACAAAGTAACAAAGTACAATTTCCTCCTCCAATAAATAGTCATAAATAATATTCCCCAATTAGCTTGAAGTGCGGACTTTCTCCCCAGCTCTGCAGCTTGCCAAAACACTATCAGCTCTGGGCCCAATGTCCTTG
>NW_015386206.1:59416-66621 GCF_001527695.2 Protobothrops mucrosquamatus | reverse complement strand
TCCCAATGATTCTTGACTTCATCTTGACTGGCACAAATCTAGTTTGTTCTTTTCTCAGATTGTACAATTTAGATGCTTCCTATTCCATTCTAACTATAGCTTTTTTCAAAAACTAGTTGAGATGGTCCAGTACACTGAGATTTCTAAGGGAGTATTCACAGTTTGTGGTGATTTGCTCAATCAGAAGTCTTTGCATTACCAACAAACCTGAAATAGATATTATCCACCAGATGTTAGCTATGTGAACTTGAGTCTCTCTGCCTCTTCTGAGTTCAGCTTGAGCATCTGGCAGGTTATGAGGCATATATTGTTTGCAAAATCTTGAGCATTAGCATGTGAAATTAATGAAATTATTCAGTAGCTTGAACATTCTTTAACATTGGACTTCTTTGTACTGGAACATAAATTCCAGTCCCTTGGCTACATGTGTTTTCTATATATGCTTATAGACCACTTTTGTTGCATCTCTTTGTAAATTTTGATAGTATTTCATCAGCATCTGCAACTTTGTCCTTTCCTATTAATTGTTATATTCATTTTCTTCTCAGTGTTCATTTAGCAATAACTTCTTGTCTCCCCTCGTTCTTCTCCAATTTTCAGAATATGATTGGACAGATTTTTTTCTTTTCCTTTCCATTTTTCAATTTACAACACAACAGTCACTTTACCTTCTTTACTTTATCTTTAATAATGACACAAATTTTAGTCCAGAATATTGGAAGAGTTGCTATTTCCTTTTCCAGCAGTTAATATTTTGAGTTTTCTCCTTTGTCTTTGACCTGTCCAGTATGGGTAATTTTTCTGGAAGTGCACATTTTTATTTAGTGCATAGATGATAGCCTAGGCAAATTTAACTGGTAGAAACAACAGTGGCAGTAGCTCACATTTGACAATAAACACCAGCAATTATAATTTCTTTCAGTATCCTAAATTCCAGACTAAAAGCATCAAAATATTCAGGCACAACTGTCTAAAGGAATATTTCCTGGAGCAGAACATTAATCGCTATGCATGTATTTCCTGTCATTGAGTATCGAACAGCCATAGTGACAGATCAAGTTTCAACTGTCCTTATCTTCAGATTGAAACTAAATAACACCTGTTTGCCTTATGAAGATATTTTAATAATTAAAGCATAAATGTAGGCAGTTTAGTATGAGGACAAATCCCACTGAGCTCCATATACGTTTCTCCTTAATGAATGTATTTCTATTGTGAAATTAGTAGAATATCAGAATAATAGAGTTGGAAGGGACCTTGGAGGTCTTCTAGTCCAACCCCCCCTGCTCAAGCAGGAGACCCTATACCATTTCAGACAAATGGCTGTTCAATCTCTTCTCAAAAACCTCCAGTGTTGAAGCACCTACAACTTCTGAAGGCAAGTTGTTCCACCGATTAATTGTTCTGTCAGGAAATTTCTCCTCAGTTCTAGTTTGCTTCTCTCCTTGATTAGTTTCCATCTGTTGCTTCTTGTCCTGCCTTCAGGCGCTTTGGCAAATAGGTTGACACCCTCTTCTTTGTCGCAGCCCATCAGATATTGGAATACTTCTATCATGTCACCCCTACTCCTTCTTTTCATTAAACTAGACATAACTGTTCTTCATATGTTTTAGCCTCCAGTCCCCTAATCATCTTAGTTGCTCTTCTCTGCATTCTTTCTAGAGTCTCAACATCTCTTTCATATCTTAGTATCAAATTAATTTTGAATACTTTATAATGAATAATAACAATATTAATGCTCCAAAATATCTGCCAAATTATCATACCTGTTTTACATGTGAAGCAGTATGGAAAAATTCCATCTGAAATATAGTCACAGCTCAACACTGTCCAAATATACAGCCAAGGTATTGCAATGGAGTTTAGACTGGATAAATGTACCATTTTCACCATCAATAAGGAAAAAAACAGTGAAAACGGGAGAAAAATCAAGCTGCCCTATGGAAATAGCATCAAAATTGGGGATGAAACAATCACTAAAAATATTTAGGTATCCTTCAAGCTGACAACATCAAACACACTGAAGTTAAGAAGAAGGCTAGGTGGGAATATATCAAGAGATTTAAAAAAATGTCAAAGTCCAAGCTTAAAGGAGGAAATACCATCAAGGCAATTAACACTGGGATAATTCCAATCATTAGAAAGTCCAGGATTTGAGATAGACATATATTATTTAATGTAATTAAGGTATCATTGCAGGATGAAAGCTGTTCCACTACAGAAAAGCTGCCTTTTACAATTGATTGGTGGTGATTCAAGTGGTGCTCCAGATGTTTTGGAAGTATACCCAATGCATATATTACAATTATGGTTTGTGTGTTACAGATATTGTTGCAGGATGTAAACTGTTCTGAATAAAGCTGTCTTTTATTAATAATGTTACTATTGCATTCCCTTCTTAACATGGTACTTCATCCCCACATAGATAACTGAAAAGGAGCCTAAACCATTTGTGACTTTTCCATCTATGATGCTACATTTGCTTATGTGGGAGTAAGCCCCATTGAATTTAGTGAGGCTGATTTATGTGTAGACATGGGTAGGATTGTCCGTAAGCTGATACGGTGGTGACAGGGAAATTACATAAAAATGCAGTTCATGGCAATTGTTTGTGTATATAATAATCTGAAAGATATTATGGCTGTAAGGCTGCATTTCATAATGGATTTCTTCCAAAACAGAGGCGATGTAGAATTAAAGAGGAAAGGGAGCAGGTGTAGGTCTTAGCAGTACTAAGAAAAGCTCTTAATCATCCCAGCATGATGTAAGGTCATTGAGAAATGGGAACTTCAAATTGAATGGAGGCTCTTCCATCAGACCTAATTTGAAAGTACATTCCCTGCTTACATATATAATGAAGATTTGGTTGTATTTTTTTCCTTCTTCAGCACCAAGGAAAATGCTCTATAAATCGGAAAGAAGATAATGAAATGTGGAACATAATGCATTAAAGAATAATTTTCTCAGGGAGATGCAAGGCATAAAAGTGACCCACTATATTCAGTCCCTACGTAGGATAAGGAAAGTGCTCCACATGAGTGGTTTCTAAATATGATGGATAGATGATAGATAGATGATAGATATAGATATATAGATGATAGATAGATGATAGATAGATAGATAGATAGATAGATAGATAGATAGATAGATAGATAGATAGATAGATATCTTAGAATAATCAATAGAGTGCTTGTTCTTATTCCCTACATTAAAGATTTCACATTAGGGCTGTGAATGTTTTAGAAATAATTTGGAATACATTTGGGAGATGTGAATGTCTGTGGAGAAGTAAGGGAGGCATATGATTAAATATACATTTTAAATATACATTTTCATCCAGATATTGCCATTCTGATGTACCCTTCAGATCCTGTCGGCGCTACTGACTTTGGAGCTTGTAGAAATGCAAATTAAGCACTTCTCTCTCATTCATTAAAGCAACTCCTCTCTTTTCCAATTTTCATGCCTCTGAAAACAAATGCTGCTACTTTTAAGGACAACAATAAATCAATCCCTGAGAAACAATGACATATTTTTTTCTATCTATTGTGGAAGCATCAAAAAGAGCGACTATTTTAAGCTATAAGCAGAAAGATGCTGGACTCATGTGAGCTACTTCTTCAGAAACATTTTTGCAGTTTGTACAGTGTCACATTGTCATCTCCTCCTCCTCCTCCTCCTCCTCCTCCTCCTCCTCCTCCTCCTCCTCCTCCTCCTCCTCTTCTTCTTCTTCTTCTTCTTCTTCTTCTTCTTCTTCTTCTTCTTCTTCTTCTTCTTCTTCTTCTTCTTCTTCTTCTTCTTCTTCTTCTTCTTCTTCTTCTTCTTCTTCTTCTTCTTCTTCTTCTTCTTCTTCTTCTTTTTTCCTCTTCTATTATACTTAGGAAAAAAGCAGCAATTCTACTGCATTCAGTGGTTTAATTTGAAATGAATTAAAGTTCATGAAATTTTACAAAAAGAAATAAAGGACAGATAGCATTTCATTATGACAAATATTTGGCCATATTGAAATGCTATTTACCGTCTTGACAAAAAAAGGCACATACTTTTTATACAATGAAAGCATTAAATGGGAACACTGTTTTATTAAAACGTGGAGGTAAGATTTGGTTATTATTCAGCTTTTTGTGCTTGATGAGATAGAAGTCACATTGCACAAGTTATATACTCTGGAAATCGTGCCACTGAATATTTTATCTCTGTGATGATTCATTTGATAAAGGGCTCAGTTTCAAAACAAGTACTTTATGTAAGCTGTAATCTTACCTGGAAGGGTGAGGTATGACTTCAGTTTGCAAATATGAAGAACACCTGTGAGAAAACACCTTACCTAGTGGGTATAGCAACTGCAAAAGTGCAACTGCTTGTCTTTTATGTAAGGAAATTTTCCTCAACTTTTTCCATCCCAAATCAGGAATGTGAAAGTCCACAAAATTTTAATTTGGCAGAGCAGAAAAAGAAATAAATCTATTCCATAAAACTTTTTCAGAAATAGAGCTTTCACCTTTTCTAGTACTTTCTGTTCTGACAAGTGACTTGTGATATTTTATCTATGCATATGGTAAGATGAACTTCATGATTCTATTCATCCAATGAAGTGAGTTGCAGCTCATAAAAGTTTATTGAATTTAATAAAATATATTGGTTGGAAAAGGTGCTATAATCCTTATGATTTCTTGTCATTGTAGACTAACAAAGGTCAGCACCTCCATTTTGGGGGTTAATCCATTCTGTACCTAAATTCCACATTCTTTGAGTTGTAGTTTACTTCAGCTCAGTGTTGGATTTGGCTGATGGGTTGAGAAGATGTTACCACTCACAATTTAGTCTTTTGTTTCTTATCTCTGTATTTAATGTTTTCAATATTTTTATATTTATGATTTTAGTTGTAAGAGTCACTTTGCAGAGTGAGATTGGTGGCACATAAATTTAATGAATCAATCAATAATAAAATGATCCATTGAAAATCCATTTAACTCAGGAAACATCTCCTGCAAGTAATATAAATATATGTGTGGATGAAAAGCTTAGGATCCCATCACAGTTGGAAAAATGTTGGAACACCCAGCTTCCAAAGCTATATTTCAATTTTCAAGGCAACTAAGATTATCTTATTCAATCAGGCATTTAATGGATGATTATGGAGGTTTCTTTTTCTTTTTTTCCTTATTATGCATTGTCATATTATTGCTATTAGTATTTGTTATTGAGTTTTGGCATGAAAGGATTGAGTTTTGTATTACTTTTTACCTGATTATTATAAACTACTTTCCATGCTGGTAATATTATATAAGCTTGGCAAGATATACATAAGTAAATAACTAAGCAAATAAATATAAGACATAAACAAACTACATTTGGAGGTGCAGTCTTTGCACTGGTGTACATTTAAGATGGTGCACATCATGCAATTTGAATATTTCTAATATTCCTTGGGAACAACTTCACTGAAGGGGCCAAGTTTCTTCATTTCATGGAGAATCTACTGGCCAGGGAATTTTTAAAAAAAACTTCCACACATTTCTTCTTCAAGTAATGAACTTTGGGGTTAAAAAAACCTGAACTACAGATTATGCAGTCGGTGTTAAAAATTCTAGAGATTTTCCCAGATGCAGGCATTCTCAAATGCCTGTTCTTTACATTCAAACAATGTGAACAATGTTATGTGTTCAGGAGATATATGTTTCAACTAATCCACGTGGATTTTCTAAGAGCAAGATTAGAGTCTGGGATAGGTTTGGTGCTATATGATTTAGTGTGGTGGTAACTGGGTTTTTTCCCCCCAAGCAGCTACATCTCTCTAAAGGAAATACAGGTAGTCCTTGATTTACGAGTCCAAAATTTCTGTTGTTAAGCGAGATAGTTGTTAACTGAACTTTGCCCCATTTTATGATCTTTCTTGCCACAGTTGTGAAGTAAATCACTGCAGTTGTTAAGCTAGCAACATAGTTGTTAAATGAATCTGGCTTTGCTTGTCAGAAGATCCCAAAAGGGGATCCCATGATCCTCGTAAATATGAGCCAGTTGACAAGCATCCAGATTTTGATCCTGTGGGAAGGCTGAACAGTTGTAAGTGTGAAAAATGGTCATAAGTCACTTCTTTCAGTGCCATTGTAACTTTGAATGGTCATTAAATGAACTGTTGTCAATTGAGAACTACCTGTATGCAGTTTAAATAAGTAAACTGGCACAGAAATATCAATTTATTCTAAACTGCCCATAATATTAAAACAGAAAAGCAGGATTTCTCAGGGTTTTTTTTGTTCCACTAGTTCACAATCATGTAGACTGGGGAAGTGATGTTTTCCCTCTCCCCTTCTTTTCACCATTAGTCTAAAAGTCAATAAGTTCTCATGCCATTAACACCACAAAATAGAGTTGCGGGAGACAGAAAAGCAGATGAGGCAAAACTGAGGTTACTTTGCCAGAAATGTTCTAATTTCTTTCTAAGACTGTTTTGAGGACAGATAAACAGACTATTTGTTTCTATTTACTATTTCTTAGTAGCATAATAATATTTGTGTTTCTGTGTGTGTGTGTCAAGAGGCACCAGCCAGGGTGAATACTGATTGCTGGAGAGAAGATTATGCAGTGAAACAGAGGAACCCAACCAAATCTGCTGGGCTACCACTAAGCTAAATGCCAAAATATCACACCCACATTCATAAAAATGGCATTACTATTGTCTCCTCATTTCAGGATAGATGGCAATGTTGTGTGCGCTTTGGCCCCAAACTCTTTTATTGTTATCAGGACCAAAATATTTCAGTACTTTGATTTTGTTGATTCCTGGGAATGTTCATAATAAAACATATAGATAAAATGAGCACCAGGAAAACAAAACCCTTTAAATTTTTTAAAAAGGTTTTAATAAATAAATAATGACCCAAGCTTTCGTTGGCTTTTCTGCCGGCATCTTCAGGGGTCCGTGTCGGTCAATGGGAGGGCACTCCTTATATTACGGCCGCCTTTGCACCCGGTCCATAGGTGCTGTCGCGATGTTCCACCGGCCAATCGCCGCTCTAGTTCCGTTCTCATTTCAATGAGTTGATCTACCTGGGCCATGCCTACTTCACACGATCGTTCCACACCCATTCTCTGTTTCCTGCCTGTTTCCTATTCAATAAGCACGCCTCTCCTTTTCTTCGGTCTTCCCCCTTTTTCTCTCTTGCCATAGACCCCCACCTCCTCTCTCTCTCTCTCCACCG
>NW_015386206.1:23366-58470 GCF_001527695.2 Protobothrops mucrosquamatus | reverse complement strand
CGGTGGAGAGAGAGAGAGAGGAGGTGGGGGTCTATGGCAAGAGAGAAAAAGGGGGAAGACCGAAGAAAAGGAGAGGCGTGCTTATTGAATAGGAAACAGGCAGGAAACAGAGAATGGGTGTGGAACGATCGTGTGAAGTAGGCATGGCCCAGGTAGATCAACTCATTGAAATGAGAACGGAACTAGAGCGGCGATTGGCTGGTGGAACATCGCGACAGCACCTATGGACCGGGTGCAAAGGCGGCCGTAATATAAGGAGGGCCCTCCCATTGACCGACACGGACCCCTGAAGATGCCGGCAGAAAAGCCGGCGAAAGCTTGGGTCATTATTTATTTATTAAAACCTTTTTAAAAATTTTAAAGGGTTTTGTTTTCCTGGTGCTCATTTTATCTATATGTTTTATTTTATATATATATATATATATATATATATATAGTATAAAATAGATAAAAACTCACGATCACCAGGAGAGTAAAAAAGTTTAAAACTTTAATTTAAAACCAAGCTTTCGCTGGGAGCTCCCAGTATCATCAGGGTTAGCAAGCCAGTCTATGGGTGTGCCTTAAGTAAGGTTGTTTGACATCTGCGCCCGGCTCCTAGAACGCGTGATTGGCCCCAACCAATTAGCCTGTGTCCTAATTGTTCCTATCACACCTGCGTTTTGGTCTCCTTTCCCACATTTAAAGGTTGCTCTTTTTGTTTCTGTGATTAGCTTTACTGCCTGCTGAAGTTCCCTTCACTCCCTCCCTTCTCTTAAAGGTATTCTCCCCGTATTCACTGTCTTCCCATGAGTTGCGTGGGAATCCTGTAAGTACTTACTACTGCCCTCCTCTTCTTTTTCAATACATTCCCCTTTACTGCCTGCTGAAATTCCCTTCACTCCCTCCCTTCTCTTAAAGGTATTCTCCCCCGTATTCACTGTCTTCTCATGAGTTGCGTGGGAATCCTGTAAGTACTTACAACTACTGCCCTCCTCTAAAAAATTTCCCAGCTGTTTGCTAGGGGAAGGTCGTTGTCGATCACACGTGGTGGATGAGTGGGTGTCTACCGATCGTCGGGATTCCATTGATGTCTCTTCGTGCGCGGTTGTGTTGCCGTCACCCTGGTTCTGCAAGTATCGACGGGGTTATGGGACCATCGATCAGTCAACCCCGTCGATACTTGCAGAACCAGGGTGATGGCGACACAACCGCGCACGAAGAGACATCAATGGAATCCCGACGATCGGTAGACACCCACTCATCCACTCATCCACCACGTGTGATCGACAACGACCTTCCCCTAGCAAACAGCTGGGAAATTTTTTAGAGGAGGGCAGTAGTTGTAAGTACTTACAGGATTCCCACGCAACTCATGAGAAGACAGTGAATACGGGGAGAACACCTTTAAGAGAAGGGAGGGAGTGAAGGGAATTTCAGCAGGCAGTAAAGGGGAATGTATTGAAAAAGAAGAGGAGGGCAGTAGTAAGTACTTACAGGATTCCCACGCAACTCATGGGAAGACAGTGAATACGGGGGAGAATACCTTTAAGAGAAGGGAGGGAGTGAAGGGAACTTCAGCAGGCAGTAAAGNGGAACAATTAGGACACAGGCTAATTGGTTGGGGCCAATCACGCGTTCTAGGAGCCGGGCGCAGATGTCAAACAACCTTACTTAAGGCACACCCATAGACTGGCTTGCTAACCCTGATGATGCTGGGAGCTCCCAGCGAAAGCTTGGTTTTAAATTAAAGTTTTAAACTTTTTTACTCTCCTGGTGATCGTGAGTTTTTAATCTATTTTATACTATGGATTTACCCAGGAGTCACATCTTCAAGGATATTATTGAGCATATATATATATATATATATATATATATATATATATATATGGAAGGGTTTTTCAAAATGTATATCTGATTTTCTAAAGCAGGCATGTCAAATTTGCGACGTCATGTGACGTCGCGTGACGTATCCGAGCTTTTTCGCCATTGCCAGCAATGGGGTGGGCGCGGCTCCGGTATGATGAAACTGGCCCGTGGGCCGGCAGTTTGACACCCCTGTTCTAAAGGAAAAGGATGCAGTCTCAGTAAAAGGGAAAGGAGTTGCAGTCTTTTCCAGATTCACTGTCTAGTTCTCAGATGTTTTAGTTACGTGGATTCTCTCAGAATATCATTCTTTGGGACATTTACATAAAAGAACAACCAACAGAAACTGATTTGATTTTATTCCCCAAGAGGGGTTGAAGTCAGTTAATATCTAGAATAGAATAGAGCTGGAAGGGACCTTGGAGGTCTTCTAGTCCAGCCCGCTGCTCAAGCAGGAGAACCTATACCATCTCAGACAAGTGACTGTCTAGTCTCTTCTTAAAAATCTCCAGTGATGGAGCGCCCATGATTTCTGGTGGCAAGCTAATATGTTGTTGGATTATTTAAATTATCTAAAAACAATTTCTGTTCTTTAGTTTAGATTATTGCTGGTTTTTTTAATCTTCTGTCTGGTCAAAAATAGTTGCCGGAATATGTTGAATTTGTGATCCTTGTGCATAATATTATCAAAGCAAAGCAACTCAAAATACCGCATATCTTCTGTGTGTTTTCTTTATGAGAATGATTGGGAGTTCTGTACATTTATCATTGGGAGTAGAACCATACATTTTGAGGACTATGCTAATGGAACTATGCTAACAGTTTTGAGGACCATGCTAACAGTTTTAAGAGGACTATGCTAACAGTTTTGGTCACCATCACTGCTTCAGACAGGAAGATGGTGCAGAGAGTGGTAAGGATGGCCGAAAAGATCATTGGCAGTTCCCTCTCCTCCATCCAGGACATAGCGCAGAAGCATTGCTTGAGCAGGGTCTGCAAGATTGTCTGGGACACTACACATCCTCTTCACGACCTGTTTTCCTTGTTACCTTCTGGGAGGAGGCTTCATGGTATCCTAAGCAGAACATCCAGATTCAGCCATAGTTTCATTCCATACAGCATTAACCTTGTGAACTCTCAAGCTTCCTCCTTCCTTATATATTCAAGATGGACAGTGTTTAATATTTATTTGTTATGTATATGTAGGGGTGAGGGTCTATACATATGTTGTATATAATATGTTTAGGTGTGTGTCATGTATGTATTCACTTTGAGAGCAGGCAACTAAATTTCATTTTTGATGTGTGCTGTTGTGCCCACAGTAAAAATGACAATAAAGTTTATCTTATCTTGTCTCGTCTTGTCTCGTCTCATCTCATCTCATCTTATTAAAAAGATATAGAGACTCTGGAAAGAGTGCAGAAAAGAGCAACAAGGATGATTGGGGGCTGGAGGCTAAAACATACGAAGAACAGTAGCAGGAACTAGGTTTGTTTAGACTAGTGAAAAGAAGGACTAGGGGTGAGATGATAGCAGTGTTCCAATAATTGAGGGACTGCCACAAAGAAGAGGAAGTCAACCTATTTTCCAAAGCATTAGAAAGCAAGACAAGAAACAATGGATGGAAATTAATCAAAGAGAGAAGCAACCTAGAACTAAAGAGAAATTTCCTAACAGTGAGAACAATCAACCAGTGGAACAGCTTGCCTTCGGAAGTTGTAGGTGCTCCATCACTGGAGGCTTTTAAGAAGAGACTGTTATTCTGAAACAGATGCAGGATTCAGTGCTTTCATTAAAATAAGAAAAGTAGAGTTATGCCATTGTGATACAAACTCTTCCTCTGTCATATGTGTGTGTCATTCCTCAATGCAGTTTTCATCATTTGATTGTCCCTTGTCATTCAGACAATGCTGTGTGCTGATCTGGCTGCAATCTGGTTCCCATTATTAATTGGACAGTGATTTCTGAATTGGCTCATCACACTGAGTAAATACGATTTGGAAATTTTCTTTCCATATGACAAAACTCTTTTTGTCTGTGTAAAAGGCCATCAAATTATCAGATTCAGCTAGAGGCAATGAATTCAATTTGAATGATAATCAAAAGAAAAAAGAAAAAAATCAGTTTGATGCAGCAATTTCTTAATTCTCCAAATTAAGTCTTTGCATTGCATGGTGGTTATCATTATTTTGTCTTCCCAGACAAGTCTGGGAAACATTAACTGAGAAAAATACAACTTACTAACAATAACTGATCAACATCTTCACCAAACTACAATTGGCAGGATTTTATTTTGCAAGATTCAAGACTAATGGTTGTTTTGCCAATCATTCATTTATAGCAATGCTGCAGTTTGAAATTCATTCATATTAGCTCATGTAAATGAATATATACCTACTCTATAATCATGATGGGTACAAATGAATCAATCTATCAATACTGATTTTGCTGAACTTTTTGAGTTACCAATTTTATTTCATGTCTGTATCAGGATCACTCCACAAATTCTACAACAAAATTCCATATGAAAATGCATATATAATGTACTATTCTGCTGGTATACGTCTTTGATCTCAATTTTCTTAGGTAATCACCTTTTTAAATGATTTTTCCTTGTAATTCATTATAATGAATTTTTCTTAATATGCACTTATACATATTTCTTTAGTAGTGACCCAAATTCTGGAAAGTGTACATCCCTCATATTTGTATATAGGTAGGGAAGTATAAATTGGGTTGGTTTACAAAACTTACAATGAACAACTCCTCCTCTTCATCCCCTTCCTCCTGTCAAAAGTCTAACTGAAAGCATGAATGCCCTAACTTGTTTATTTTTTGTCTTAAAATTTGAGACCACACTTCATAAATAAATATATACCGGTACTTGTTGACTTGAATTTTATATCTCTATTAATTCTAGTTGCTCAGAGTGACATGTAGGATTTTTTTCTTGTCACAATCAATTCTCATGATAACTCCTTGAGGTTGGTAAGACTGAAAAAATTAAGTCTGGTGAAAGCTAACTCGATAATAGCACAGTATTTTAAAGAATGACCCAGAAGGAAGCCCTGTGGAATGGCATGCAATTTTTTTCTTCTTCGATAAGTCAGAGAAAAAAAAACCATAGAACTGGAAGGACCTATTAATAAGTATGTGGGAAGGAGACACACAGCTTCACTATGAGTCACAGGAGTGATGTATTCCATCTCAAAAGTTTGCTTTGTGGAACAGAGACAAGACTGTATGAAACTTTGCAGCAGGAATGTTCAACCAGTGGCCTTTCTTTGAAGAAAATGGGTTATCTCATGCTTGGAAACCACTTTGATCCATCAAGGAGAAATCTACTTTGTTGGTCTTTTCCACCATTGCGAAGTAGGGCCACTTGAGTTTCAAGTTTGCTTTAAGGCATACTTCCCTAGAAACTTTAGCAGAGCAAAGCACCTCTTTTGAAGCTCTACACATTCCTGCCAATTACATTCTTGACTCCAAACTACTAAGTACTGCCTAGTAGTAAGGGTTCCTAGGGAAGCCAAATCAAAGCAAGCATGTCTAGGGTTCCATCCTTAGTGGGAATTTGATTTGAAGTCTCTTCTGTCATGGTTCTCTACCATCATGCCAATGCAGGTTTCCCAAACAGTAGTGGGTAGCTAAATGTGTAGGAGTTGAAACCAACCTGTACGGTCCCAGATTGAGGAGGGTTATTTTATAATGTAACTTTCTTTTTAGACAAAGAATTTGAACATTCTGTCTATAGGTCTTTTTGGACAGGTGTTCTGACCCAGGTTCTGTAGGCAGATGCTGGCAGCAATAAAGTCTTTTATTGCACTGCCAAACCACAACAGACAGCTCTCCAAGGGTGTTGGTAAACCTCCACCCTACTTTTTTCCCCCAGACCAGCCATCCACAGCCAATGTTCCACCAGCTGAGTCCAATAGTGACCAGAATCAAGCCCCCAAACAGGAAGAAATGTGAGGTCCACAAACCTGGTGCAGAAGTTGCAAAAACAAAGTCTGTAAGCCACAATCCAGAGTCAGGGTCTACAAAGCAAGGTATGCAAATCCAGAGGCTGAAACACAATTCAAAGTCCAGAACTCAAGGTTTCCAAAAGTCAGGGGAGTGAGTGCTAAGACAAATGGTTGTTTCTGAAAAGGCACCCTCCCCTGCCCTATGGTTAAATCAGCCCAAGCCAGGTGTTCCTTGTGAGGAGGGGTGGGGTAGTCTCCTTGCAAGCAGCCTTGCTGACCTCCTGTCATGGCCCCATTGGAGCCCCGTTTGGAGGAGTTGGAATTGGGACCATCCAACAAGGATGGGATGTCACCCATGACATGTTTAGAGAGGCCAGCAGCTGAGGATGATGCTGTCCCGGGCTCTTCAGGCATTGGTCGACCAGACAGAGAGCTGCCTGCCTGCATAGACCCAGGGCAGGATCAACTGCTGACCGGCAATGGTGCTGCTAGGCAGTCAACCTCCTCTGATGAGGAACAAGTGCTTCCTCCACTGGATCCAAAGGCAAGGAGAACAGAGCACAGGCAAGCCTAGAGAGGGGATGCAAGGCTACTCGAGAGGAGGTCACTTCACCCGTCCTCACAAAGAACACCTGGAGTGGAGTAACCTAAGGAGAAACCATGGGGAGTTAGTCTTTGCCAGGAATAATTGCTTGCTTTGGCTTATACTCCCCTGGCTTCAACTTATGCCTTTTGCTGTTTGGCATGCCTTGCTTAGAAGATTTCTCTTCACCTTTTGTCTTGGACTTTGCCCTTGTCCTGTGGACTGCTTTTGGCCTTTCCTTCACTGTAACCTTGGAACTGCTTCTTGCCTTGGACCTTTTCTTTGTCCTAAGGACTGCCATTGTCTTGTGCCTGGACTCTGCCTTATGGACTGGATTTGGAATCTTGTATCTTGCCCTGTGAGTGTGCTCCTAATCAGTGGGCTTTATTTGTAGTATAGGAGCTGTTGCTGGGGGGCTGAGCGTGAATGCCTTCATGGCAGCATGGGATGGAGACTTACCAGTCATGGAGGGCCATTTGTGGAAATAAATAAACGATTCTCTAGAGGCCAGCCTTGACCACCTGGGTCATAACACCTCCTCTGAGCTTCCCTTTGCTCTACTCTCTGTGCCCCCAGATTGGGTGGGGGAGGCAGCTGTTTCTTGTCAGAGGGGATTTCTTGTCTTTCATCACCACTGGCTGTCTGCAGCCAATCCTCCCCTGCATTTGTGAAGACAGACAGCTCCCCATTCAGTCGACCACTTCCCCCAATGCTAGAGGAGCATGGGTCAGCATCATCTCAGCCCCTGGACTCTCCAGATATTCCAGGGCAGACCTGCCATCCCTGTTCAATGATCCTGGTTCCAACTCTCCCCTTCTCTTCCTCATCTGAACTGGGAACTGATGGGCCCATGAATACGTGAACAGGAAGAAAACTACAAATGACCTTTTCAGGGCAAAAAAAAGATCCATGGCAAGAAGCAGTTCCAAGGTTACAGGGCCCGGATGAGTGTGGATCATTCTGGAGGTGGTTAATGGACTAAGATAAGACCCTACCTACTCCCCATGTGTATCTTGCTCCCTTCCACTCCATCTTTGACAATTTTAAATCAAATTTGCTGTTACCATCTATTGCTTTAATGGTTTATATTGGTATTTAATAATTGATTGTAAGCAGTCAAGATGGGTAGCATATAAGTTAATACATAAATAAATTATAGATTGTCTTATTTCCTCTTGGGCTCTAATGTAGAGAGTGTAAGCAGAACTACTAAGTTTATAATTAATGTAAGTGAGCCAAGAACCTAATATAATTGAACAAATTGGGCTTCCCTGTAAGGGTGATGCATTTTTTTCTGATTGCTAACTCTTTGTATTATCACATAGGTATAATTTCATGGTTTTTTTTATTTATTGTGTCACAGGATCACACCATGTATTTTATTTTTATTTTCCTTTATTGAAATAGTTGTAAGACTAATCCATTAATAAACTGTTATGAGATGTAGCTAATGTAAATGCATATAATATGTATATGCATACATTCACATGCATCCTGAAGGTGGACATTTAAGACTGGGAAAGTTAGAGAAAGCTGTTTCACTACGAGAACTGAAAACTTTTTTTCTTTTTAGCCATGAGTGAAAATTACCCACAACAGCCACAGCCTCCGTCTTTCATTAACACCTCAACAGGTGCCACCCATCCAGCGCCGGAAATCATTCCATTAAATGTAGGTGTATCTCACAGATATTGTGATTCTATTATGACTTGCGAAAAGCAAAAATTGAAATTTGACAACTTAAGCCCATCTCTTTTTTAAAGAGCAGCTCTGCTTTGCCCTTTCAGATAGAAATCTGCAAAAGGGAGGATAAGGAGAAACAGATGTTTATTTTGCCAATTTATATAGCTGCTCCCAGCCACAACTCACTGTGTATTGTTTCTATCCAGTGTTAGTAAAAAAAAAAAAATCTCATTTAACTTTTATGCATTGACATCATTAGGTAGGGGAATGATGAAATATCATCATGTGTTCAACATATTATGGTCATTCATAATAATAATTAAACTAATAGCTCCTATTAGTTTTCAGACTGCATGCTAGACATTTTGAGTGTTCTTTTAAGCTTTAGATAGTTAATCATTTGTATTCAGGGACCATACTTTTTTTAATGTGGTGGGAGAATGAAGAAATAATATAATATGGGCAACCTGTATCATATATGTAGGATTTTCCATTTTTGCAAGGTGGGAGAGATTATTTTCTTAATTATATGAGGTCCTTTATAGGATTTCCACTAAATTTTATTTATTTCTCTGTTTCAACTAGCAAGAAACTAGACTCCCAGACCCAAAGGTGCTTTTTCAGGAGGCAACTGGACTTTCCTGTTTTTCTTTGAAGATGTTTCGCTTCTCATCCAAGAAGCTTCTTCAGCTCTGACTAGATGGTGGGGAATGGAAGGATTTATATTCCTTGCAGACAGCTGCTCATTTGCAGTCTTTCTGAGATTTGTTGAAGCCATTTGGAAGTTTACCTGTGTCTTCCGGGTGACCTGAGTACTGCAAATGTGTTTGGAGCCTTCTTTGCTGCAGGATATTTTCTGCCCTGTGTCCCTTCACTGTTAAAGACAGCCACAGGCTGTTGGGGATGAGTCTGCGTTGTC
This sequence comes from Protobothrops mucrosquamatus, assembly GCF_001527695.2. Classification (NCBI taxonomy): domain Eukaryota; kingdom Metazoa; phylum Chordata; class Lepidosauria; order Squamata; family Viperidae; genus Protobothrops; species Protobothrops mucrosquamatus. The sequence goes on along the minus strand of NW_015386206.1, from coordinate 49,475 downwards.
TGCATCTCAAACTGAAGCGCAAATGGTTCCTGTAATCTGCAATGTTTTCTGGAAATCCGTTCATACTCCCGCACCATTCAAAGGGTGTTCATTCCAAAGGACATAGCTAAATGTCTATGGAGATTCTCAGTCATCCAGGTCATGATTGTCCCAAAGGTGCTTTTTCAGGAGGCAACTGTACTTTCTTGTTTTTCTTTGAAGACATTTCACTTCTCATCCAAGAACTACTGCACTTTTCTTTGGAACATGTAGAATAAAAAGCTTAAGTATCTCTTAATTTGTTAATAATCCTTTGGAGTGATCATGCAAAATGTAAATGGGAGTGACTATAGGTCAGCCTTGCAAGAATTGTGGCACTAGCTGTCTGCTCCCATCCATGAGAGTTCATATCCTTCATAGACTCATAGAATCAGAAGTTACCATGATGTTCATCTAGTTCCAGTCTTCAGACTCTTCAACTCATCAACACTTTCATGAAGTTTCAGATTGTTGTTTGATTCCCCCAAAATTTATTATGTGAAAATAATTTAATAAACATTATTTTAATAGTACTAGTTAATAACAGTGATTCCTTAGATAGTCCCATTATCACTTTTGGAAACCTTGATCTAGTCTGTCTTCTCCATGCAGGATCTCCATCTGATGACCATACAGTCTCTATTGGAAAATTCTAATGAAGAATTCCCCATGCCCTGATGTTAGGGAAAAATGCTTTACTTCTCACCTCTCTCATTAATCTCTTTCTTTCATGACTTTATCTCTTTTTTTTTTCTTTTCCAGCCTCTTTCTGGAGCATCTTTCCAACACAGATTTGCAGGTACACACATAAGGGAAATTAACTCTCATCTGTCATTTAATAGAAACAGTATCAAAAGGTATACTGGCTACAAAACACAACTCCCATTTAAAACAAATTATATGGAAGTTAAATGAGAGCAGATAAGAATTTTATTTCTAAATCTAAGAAATCTTCTGGTGTATAATTAGACCCTATGCATTTAGTTATAATATTCAACCAGAAGAACCAGTTTTCCAAAATGCCCTGTGTGCATGAATTTAATTTTTAGACTCATTCATTTCATCCTAGGATTACTCTTTTTACAAAATGGCTCAGAGAAAAACAGGCTCAAATGCTATATAACAAAACATTGCCATGTTGCCTTGGCAATTCTTTTGCATGCACACTTGAGAATGTGGCTGTGTTCATACAATAAGCTTATCCTGATGATTAAATGAATCCACGTGCTAAAATACACTATGTACAAAATACATTAAAAGCTTTATACACTGCGGAAACCAAATAGCAAACCAAGGTTAACAATAAGTAAGCTTAGCATGGATGTGTAGTCTAATGAAAAGAAGAACCAGGGACGATATGATAGCAGTCTTCCAATATCCAAGGGGCTGACACAAAGAAGAGACGGATCAACCTATTCTCCAAAGCACCCAAAGGCAAGACAAGAAGCAACACATAGAAACTTACCAAAGACTGATCCAACCTAGAATTAAGGTGAAATTTCCTGACAGTGAGAATAATTAATCAGTGGAATAAGTTGCCTCCAGAAGTTATGGGTGCTCCATCACTGGAGGTTTTTAAGAAAAGATTGGACAACCATTTGTCTGAAATGATATAGTATGTCCTGCTTGAGCAGGGGGTTGGAGTAGAAGACCTCCAAGGTCCTTCCAATTCTGTTATTCTGTATTGTGAATGTATCTTCTAAGTCTTTAAGCAAGTATGTTAATACAATTGATATCTGCACAAAATAAGCATTGTTCTTACTGGTCCTCTTTCAAGGGAGGGAGAAAGAGAGAGAGAAAAATGATAGATAGACAGGCAGGCAGGCAGGCAGGCAATCAGACAGACAGTCAGACAGATGATATAGAGATAGAGAGAGCATTTATCCATAGCACAAACAAAGAGACAGTCTCAGATACAGCATCCATCAATACAAATGATAAAACAGCCACTGTACAAAAACAAAAAAGAATAATATAATAAAAGGAAACTAACACACATAGTGCTTCAAGCAGAGTGTTGGACTAGAAGACCTCCAAGATCCCTTCCAATTCTATTATTCTGTATTGTGAAGGTATTTTCTAAGTCTTTAAGTAAGTATGTCAATGCAATTGATATCTGCACAAAATAAGCATTGTTCTTACTGTCTCCTTTCAGGGGAGGGAATGAGGGAGGGGGAAAGAGAGAGAGAGAAATGATAAATAGACAGATGGATGGACAGGTGGACAGACAGACAGATAGGTAATAGAGATAGAGATATAGAATGTATCCATAGCAGAAACAAAGAGACAATCTCAGATAGAGCATCCATCAATACAAATGATAAAACAGCCACTGTACAAAAACAAAACAGAATAATATAAGGAAACTAACACACATAGTGCTTCAACTGATAACGTCAGCTCATACATCAAAGGCTTTCTGAAAAACTTCATTTTTAGCTGCTTACAAAAAGCCAATAACAGGGAAGATAAATTCCTGGTGAGGGGGACGTTGCTATTCCAAAATGCAGGCAGCCTCATGAACAAGAGATCTGTGTGACTCCATAGCTTTGTTTAAATCATGGCATCCATTGGACTGAACTATCAATTGCTATGTTGTCTGAACACTAAATGGTGCTTCTGGGTTCAGAAATAAATTCATCAGTATTTAGGCACAATTTCCACCATTTGCTCCATCTTTTAATTGGACAAGAGAAGAATCCTGTTTTTCCTTTTGGTATTTGGAATTGGATGTAATGGAACAGATAGATGAACTTGGGGAAGGAAGGAAAGAGATGCTGCCTAGGAACAACTAGACAAGAGAGGAAGGACCTCAACTAAGTGGCTTAATGATCAGAGAAAGAAACTTAAGAAGGACTCACCCTAATGGAGCAAGCAGAGATGGAATGAAGTTTATATTTTCAGACTTTCAATATTCTGTTAATATAGCCTTACAAAAAAGTGGAATTGCTTCATGTAGTTACAGTATGTTCCCTGTCTGATTTACCTGAGAGGGCTGATAATGGATGAGTCAAAATAGTTATAGTTAGTCTTCAAGGAATGAACCATGGTGAACAGCTATAGACTTTCATGTTGTACATCATGCAATCTTCACCAACATCTCTCTTGTTCCTTCCACTTCTGGGAAGTGGGCATCAGATATATGTAATGGTGAAAGATACAAAACTAATGAGATAAGGTGGAAGGTCAAGGATAACTAAAGGTGAGGTTGAAAGATGAACAGGAACTGAGGTGAAAACAAGTGAATAAGGACCAAATTAGAAGGACAACTTAAAAAAATTCCTCTTCAGAAAGGTCACAGTCTAGATGCTTCTCCATCTGCAGCTTTTGATATCTCCATCATGGAACAGCAGAGCCAATTCTTCCCTCAAATCTCCATGTGCTTCCCTTCTGAAGTGGTGTGCTCCATAGAAGAAGACAATTATTCCATATATTAAGGAGTGTACTAATATTTGCTCAGGGGTCTAGGATAGCTATACTCCCCTGCTAGAACCTCCATCAAGGTCCAGATCTGCCCCAAACATAACATACTATGGAAATAATAAATAATATTATCAAAACATTTTTAAAAGCCCTTCTAGGGGTCCTAAATGAGAAAAGGTTAAAAAATAATCCCTTCGCCTGTCATATCAATCATTTTAATTAAAGGTTGCTAATCTTGCATTTATTTTTCTGTAACATTCTTAAATGCTGTTGAGTAGAAAAGTGGGATTTTTTAAAAAAAATATTGTGAAGACAATGATTCCACTATTATATTAATATTAAATTGCATAACCATCTTATATTTTTTTTATCTCTTTCTCTCCTCCTTATAGACACTCCTGGTGGTGGTTAAAGATTTGGTGTAAGATTTCCACTAACTGTGGAATTTACTGGCTGATTTTGGGGAAAGATTTCCAGATTAATATAACTCGTCCTGGGCAAATAACAGAAAGAAACTCCCAATATGCTGCCCTATTTAACACATTTGTATCTCACCTTCAGCGAAGATTCAAGGAATCTAATCCATTTTTTTATGTCTTCATTTCATATTTTTTTCCCAACCCACACTGAGTTAAAAAAAAAATCATGTCAGGCTGTGTGTGCCCTCATAGAACAATTTCATCCCACTCTGTTTTTCACAGCTTAAGATAGCAAAACAAAAAGACAGCTCACGCAGAGGCACCATTGATGGAGATCATAGCTAAACTGCTTGAAAGTAGTAGCAGGAAAAAACATCTACAAAACTGCCAGCTGTGACCATTTTATCTCATTAAGTTTATCTTTTTATGTGGAGGAATTAGCCTTCCCTCCCTGTATCCTTGTGGTAGACATGTAGTTAGGCATCTCACATTTACAGCTAAACACAGAAAAGGAGAAGCAACAACTTCAATTGTGTTTGTTGTTATCAGTAGGAAACTTTTAATTGCCTTTCTCCATTTAAGCAGAATATAGTAGAGAATAGTCATGAAAATGAATCTGAGTACTCCATAGGGATATATCCTAATTTGACTCAAATTACCATCAGAAGAAACAAACGTTTTTTGCTCTGCTTCACCAAAATAATTGATTTAGCAGAAATAAAAACAACGGGAAGACTGTGGTATGTGCTAATGACATCATTTCTCTGCACAGATTCTGGTTGATGAAGTCAAATTTACATTGGACTGAAACCTAAAAGGTTAATGAAGATCTAGGTTTTCATTCTCTCCATATAAACTAAGCAAGGAGAGAAGCAATCTAGAACTGAGGAGAAATTTCCTAAAGGTGCGAGCAATCAACCAATGGAATAGCTCTCCTTCAGAAGCTGTGGAGACTTTTAAGAAGAGATCAGACATCCATTTATCTGAAATGATATAGGATCTCCTGCTTGAGCATGGGGTTGGACTAGAAGACCTCAAAGGTCCCTTCCAACTCTATTGTTCTATGTTCTAACTTAGGAAATGTGAAGATTCTATCTGGTAATTTTAGTTGGAGAAACTATGGATGCTTTAGGTGTTCCTGGAACTGTTTTTGCCATCTGAACATGTGCCATGTCCCACTGAAAAGGAACAGGAGTGGTCATCTAAGTAAAACTACAATCTCTGTAAAACATTTGGATGACAATGCTAGAGCTATCACATAAAAAAGAGGTAAACTAAAGAGTGTTTTGAATTTAGGGCTTTAAATATTTAATAGAAAAATCTATTTAGTGGAGAGCTGATTAGTAAACATGTATGTTGCCAAGCAACTAGGTAGAACCACAGATGATTACTTAACTTGGGTGTCTTCCATATAGGGGAGAGAAAGATCCTGTGATTATGTTTTCATTCCATAATAAGATGGCATGATTTGCTCTATTGCTTAAAGTGCTGTATTTGCAGTCTTACTTTGCATCAATTTTACTGTGACAGTTTTGTTCCACTTGTTTACTGACTTGAAGTTCCATCCCTCTATCTGTGATTGGATTAATGACTTTCTGAGGTACCGGCTACAAACAGTGAGGGTTGGGTCTGTCTTATCCACCCCCCTGGCACTGGCTCGCCACAGGGCTGCGTGCTTAGCCCCTACCTGTACTCATTGTACACATATGATTGTGTATCATCCGACCTATCCACTGCGATCATCAAGTTCGCAGATGACACCACCGTGGTGGGTCCCATTACAGGTGGAGATGAGACAGTGTACAGGGGGGAGGTACAAAAACTATCCTCATGGTGCCTAGAGAAAAACCTGCACCTGAACATTGGCAAGACGAAGGAGATGGTGCTAGACCTCTGGAGGAAAAGAGAGGAACCTGCCCCACTTTACATCGGAGGGGACTGTGTGGAGAGAGTTTCCTCCTTCAAATTCCTGGGAGTCTACCTCTGTGAAGATCTTACCTGGAAAACTAATACAGCCCAGGTGGCCAGAAAGACTCCACTTCCTCAGGGTTTTGCGGAAGAACAGGGTAGAACAACGACTCATGACCTTCTTCTACCGGTCTACTATTGAAAGCATTCTCACATATTGTATTGTGGTTTGGTATGCTGGCCTGACAGCCGCGGACAGGAAGGTATTGCAGAGGGTGGTGAGCACGGCACAAGACATCGTGGGCTGTTCCCTGACTCCACTGGATGACATCGCCAGGGCCCGTTGCCTTGGCAGAGTGAGGAAAATTCTCAGGGATGACTCACATCCTGGTTTTACTCTCCTACCATCGGGTAGGAGATACAGAAATGTAGCCAGCCATACCAACAGGCTGAAGAGCAGCTTTTATCCATGGACTGTCAGGCTTCTGAATGGGACATAACTTTATGCATGACAGACTCGTGAGGCTGGCGTGATGTGCAATTAGTTCACAGGGTGAAATAAGTTGGGGGGTTGTAGTCACCGTGAGTTTGTGGTGAGGGAGGGCACAGAGGGAGGCTCAGCCAATTTCACTGTATACATGTTATACTTTGATAATAAAGGGTTTATTATTATTATTATTATTATTATTATTATTATTATTATTATTATTATTATTATTATTATTATTATTATTCAGTAACATCTGTTGAACTGATCACCTTACTTGAATCAGAATATTTTATTCCAGAAATAGACATAACTACAGTATCCCTATCAGAGGCAAGGTATTTGAGACTGGTGTCATGCTGCAAACTGGAAAAAGGAATCTGTATGGAACCTATTGATAAATTCATGCAAACTTCAGTTGAGTTTATTCATTCAGGCCCTGAATGAGTAGACATTCTTTATTAGTTCTGATGAATGTATGAAGGTGGAAAGCACAGTTGCCACTAGAGTTGAAGGGCTCTTGAGAAGGTGCACTTCCTATTTAGAATTCATCATCTACTCTTCCCAGCTGAACTCTAAAGGTTTTGTGGAAATGAAGATAAGATATAATGTCATTTTTATTGATATTGACTTTTGGTGACCTCATGGTTCCACCCATGTAACTGGAGGTTTTTAAGAAGATATTGGACAACCATTTGTCTGAAATAGTATAGGGTTTCCTGCTTGAGCAGGGGGTTGGGCCACAAGACCTCCAAGATCCCTTCCAAGTATGTTATTCTGTTAACTTTATTGGCAACAGCATGGAAGTAATTTTCCAATTTCTTCCTTAATGTTTGCTCAATCTAGCCTACAGCTTTGGCATTCCTAGAAATTCTCTCATCCAACCCAGATACCCACTATTTGGGCAAGATACTGCCACTATTTGAGCAAAATATACCAGTGCACTCTGTAGCAAAGGAAGGAAGGAAGGAAGGAAGGAAGGAAGGAAGGAAGGAAGGAAGGAAGGAAGGAAGGAAGGGTAAATAAGACAAAAGATTACTTTAATTGCCAATTTAGTTCTGATTTGCTATCTGATTTGATCTGGTCTTACAATTTAATTTTAAAAAATTGATCTACATGTCCAGACTGAAAGAATTGCTTCAGACTTGCAAATCAAATCAGAAAACAAAAATCATTTCCTACACATGTGCAGAAGTTTTCTGAATCAATTCAGTGGCACCCAGTTCAACTTCATAATTATAATTAAACAGATAATGCAATTCAAAAAGCCACTTCAATGTTTAGAGTGGGTAAAAGAGGTTTTAGAACTTGATCCCCAAACTGAAACTATGTGGAACATAATAGAAAGCAAGACCTTAATAAGGATAAAACAAGCAGGAAAAACTGGTGCTGAGAGGGACAAGGACACATGGAAAGGCATTTAGGGAGGCTCTCCATGGTTGATGATCTGTATTTATTGGCACCACTCAATGGAGAAGAGTTCTCTATCACTCTTCTTCCACTTGTACATTTTGTGGGACACATCATTTACCTAGAGTCGTCATTATTTCTAGAAAGGACTATCCTGGATTTCTTTATAGCTTTATAGCTATGTCAGGTGGCTTTCTTGTGTATTACAAAAGTAATCTTGTTCTTCTCTCAAGAGATCATCAACCTATTTTGTTCTGTCATCCATCTGTCATTGAGACACAGATTTTGACACTTGAAGCAGCTCAGTGAACAGAACACTATAAGCAATTAACATAAAAATTAAACCTACCTGTGGCTAACAACAGGTGATTATACTGTCTAGCATCTGCTAAATGCTGTTGTACACCAGCAATAGACTCCTGGCTGAGAATACAGCTGGGAGAATCTGTGCATACAAATGGAACCAAGTTAATTGTGTCATATTTTTTAAAAATTGTGATTATAATGCATGGACATTGGTTCCTAGTATAGAATCTCTGCTAGAATCTAGTGCAGTCCTCACCTCTCCCTTTTTTTTAAAGATGGGACAAACATATCAATCAAAGTGTTTTTAAGTCACTGCTTTGTTTTTAAAATAAAACATAAAAAAGAGACAAAGATCAGGATTTTATAAAGATACTTCTGGTTACAGAAATTGGGCAAATACTATTTGAAGTAAGTGACCTTGAAGATATTATATTCCTGCAGAAGACACAATATGAGATTAAACAAATACAGATTAAACATGAGGAAGGTATAAAATGAACATTAATATCTACTTCTTTTCTGATATTCTTAAGATTTATAGACCTTTTTTATAGTTCCCATATACCTTTTTTAGGCTACAGATCAAGGATGCTCAATATCTCAGATTTGGATGCTCAATATCTCAGATTATTCTTCAGTTCTTCCAAATTGGGGTGGAAGAGATGGAGGGAAGGGACAAAATAAGAGCAGCTATACTGTGGCTTCATTCATATAGCCTGGTTACTAAGTTAATGTATTTTCTGTATGTGCACAATATACCAATAGCAATAGCACTTACACTGTTTCACAGTGCTTTACAGCCCTCTCTAAGCAGTTTACAGAGTCAGCATATTGCCCCCACCAATCTGGGTCCTCATTTTACCGACCTTGGCAGGATGGAAGGCTGAGTCAACCTTGAGCTGGTGAGAATCGAACTGCTGAACTGCTGGCAGTTGGCAGTCAGCAGAACAAGCCTGTAATACTGCATTCTAACCACTGTGCCACCACGTCTCTTATACTAAATTATAAATGATTCTTTTTTATATAGGTTTTATTAATTTTAAAAAATTACAATCTTTAGAACTTAGTAAACAATATGTCTGGGTTCACATATTTAACATTAACTTCTTCAATATAAATCTATTCAGTACTGCACAATCCAGTATTTTTTCCTTGATCTTCCTTTCTTCCCCATATTTTTTCCCTTTCCCCCTCATTAAACAATTAAAATTCTTATTACTACTGATGTATACAAAATTAGATATAGACATCTTCATCATACTTTACTAATATTATAGAAACAATCAGGGCTTTTTTTCTCATAGAAAGCAGATTTCCGGCACCTTTTTTGGATGGAACCTTGTAGGGTAGGCAAGGCGGGTTGTATGATGTGTATGAGTTCCGGCACCTTTTTTTTTTTTTTTTTTTAGGAAAAAAGCACTGGAAACAATAATATCAATTCATAAGTCAATATCCTGTTTTTCATGCTCTTATTAAAGTTTGATTTCCCATCAATATTTAAAGTATCTTTGTCAGTTATGATTTTCTCAATATTAATTACAATTATATAGCTAAAATTTTTTATGCATACCAATCCTTCTCTTATTTTCAAATTTCCCATATCAAAAGAAGAAAAAAAAATGCTATTTTAATTCTAAATCATATCTTCCATTATAAAAATCTAGTTATATCTAAGGGTCATCCGTTCTTTTAATCATATTCAAACAAGTGTATTAAACAGATAGTGCCCCCTCTGACAGATCAAATCCTGTTTTTTAAGTCTAACTCTCGCTTTCTTTCTTTGCCAAGCAGTTTTCCAGGCCAAGGCAATTAAATTGCCCAAGAATTTTCTTTCTATTTTTCTGAAAGCTGCTTGGCATGGGAAAGACAATTTAGGTAGAGTATTTTTTGGGGGGGAACTCTGTCCATCCACATTCCCTAGCCATTTTCCCTGCCCACTCTATGTTCCATTTTCTAGAATCTTCTTCCTTGTCATAAGGCGTATTTTGGAGAAAGGAGTAAAGGGTCTTTTGTATTTTCATTGTTATAGGTAGGTCTTGCAGTATTTTATTTGTGTATGGCAGTCCATATTTCCCTTCTCCTATCTCCTCCATCTCTAGGTCTATTTCTTCTGGTTCAACCTCTGATTTCTGGTTTATTTGTTTATACTTTGTTGTCGTTATCTGGGAGCTTTCCAGTTGTAGCTTCAATTTGGAGATTTGGTCCTTTATATCATCTTGGTCATTTTTAGTCTCTTTATGGTTTCTTTTTATGTCCTCTTTATGTGCAACAATTGTTTGATGAATTTGCTTTAGCCTAGAGAGTATTTCCTTCTGAAAGGTATTTGTTTTTTCTTGAGGCATCATTCCTAGAAATCCTCTAGTATCACCAGTCTCAGTAAGAATGGAACAAAAGTTCCTCTGGTTTTCTGGTTTTTATATATAGCCTTTATAATCCAGTCATAATAGCAATATTTTATAGTAATCCTTTGTCTCAAGTATCTTGAAAATTATTAGTCAGGCAAGGTTGTAATCCACAATGTTCCAAGTGTTCAAAATGTTCAACCTCCCTGCAGCCAGATGTATTCAAAAGTCATTTTTTTCTTTCTCTCCCACTAGCTCTTGAGATTAAAAGTCCAAACTCAGTATGTATTTATGTATTTATAGTCCAAGAAGGTCAGGATGATAAATATGCCAAAATATTTTCCTTTATTGCCAGCTGTTTCTCCCTTAAGCTGAAAATCATCAAGCAGCCAAGGAGCTAGTTATAGTGCTGTACTCAAATCCACCACTAGATGTCATTCAAAGTCCATTTCCCACTCTTAAAATAAAAGGTTAATTCCGCTTCCGTTCACATCTGGAGGTTTTAAGCTTCTTGGGAGCCTTTCCCAGGAAATTCAGTTGTAAAATAGTAAAGAAAGGATCAATATTCTCACCCAGTCCAAACATGCTGTTTACAATGTGCTAATTAAAGCTTTTGTTCTTCGGTTGTCAGCAGAGGTGTGGTCGGTCTTTCCCCTGCCAGTTTAGAGGGCTTTCCTTGGATCAAATGGAGAGACCGCCATTTCTCTGTGATCAACAAGGCACCCCTCCTTCTTCATTGCCTCTTCGGGGAGACTTTAGGCTCTTTTCAGGGCCCCCAGCAGGGTGAAATCAGGGGCGGAAGGCAGAGCTCTGCCTTCCTGCCTCTCATCTTGCTGCGACACAAAACTGGAAGTCTAAATTATAAATGATTCTTATAATACACTGAATCATAAAAACCTACAGTCCACATTAATCAAGTTTAGCATGTTGGTTCAATGTACCTGCTAGATGTTAATCTGACTTGATTCAGTACTTTATATAAACACAGGTAGTACTTACAGGATCCTTTGGTAGGTTCCTTCTGTTTGGAAATAGCCAAGAAAGTATCATATATAATTTAAATAACCTTCAATAATATTATGTGCCTTTTAAAGTACATTTGATGTTTCTTGCTTGGGTTGCTCTGCTAAATTATATTATTGTTTACAAATATTTTTAATGTAAAGTTTACTATGGGCCTTCTGAATCATTTAATACCCTATTCTGACAGCTTCATGTTGCTTTTTTTATTTTAGTCATGCAACAACAACTCATCATAAAGATGGTAGAAGAAAATGCAAGTGTATATTTATTAGAGTTGCTTAGATATTAATAATATATGAAAGGAACATCATGTTTGGAGCACTTTATTAAATTGGCAACTTTTCCCTTGCATTACTATGGCATAAAACCCTAATAAATAAAGCATAACTCTTAGCTCTCTTTATTTAATTAAGCTCCTGCACTGTAATACCAGAGCAATTCAGAGAATATCCATTTAGCCACATTGTAATGAACAGTCAATTGTTGTGGCTTGAAGGTTTTTATGCTACATTTTGATGACACATTTTTGTTTTTGTCCCTATTATGAATGAGCAGTATTTATAGTTGCCTTATGGGGGAGATAAGCATCATAAAAATTAGATAGATAGATAGATAGATAGATAGATAGATAGATAGATAGATAGATAGATAGATAGATAGATAGATAGATAGATAGATAGATAGATAGATAGATAGATAGATAGATAGATAGATAGGCAGGCAGGCAGGCAGGCAGGCAGGCAGGCAGGCAGGCAGGCAGGCAGGCAGGCAGGCAGACAGACAGACAGAAAGGCAGAAAGGCAGAAAGGCAGAAAGAAAGAAAGAAAGAAAGAAAGAAAGAAAGAAAGAAAGAAAGAAAGAAAGAAAGAAAGAAAGACAGACAGACAGACAGACAGACAGACAGACAGACAGACAGACAGACAGACAGACAGACAGACAGTAGATCCATGGCTATTATGGCCATCTCAACTATTTTTTGAATCCTCCCTACAGATGCTACTGTGGAGATCAAGATTATAGAAGTTTAAAGAATCCATTCAAGGCAAGAGATTAAATTTAAATAATATGCATAGATAGCACTCAGCTGGTGTTGGACTCCATATGTGTTGAATGCTGTTTCTGCACATACAAAATCTTCTTTGAGATTCCAAGCCAGAGAGAATTTTCCAATGAGACCGTATGTTCAAATTGTAATACAGCCAAGTATTATAAACTGGACAAATCCATTTACTCAACCAGATAATTATGAATTTCAGTGCCATCACTACTAACACAGGTAATTGGCTGGCCAATCACTTACTTCATTCATATTCGAGTGATTATCTAATCATTCATCTGAAAGCTTTCATAAAATGCCTTCTTATGCTTTACGTTGATATTTCTAATTCTATTATCTTTAATTGAAGACATATCATTAATCTCTCACCACACCAACACATTCTTGGTATATTAATTTGAGCACAATACTTGGCAACTGTTTAGAAACAGATCTTTCCTGGAAATATGTTAATTCAGAACTAGGATTGATTACTCGGCATTGCACATTTAGTTAGCTTTGCTTGCCTGCCTTTTTTCTTCCATATTCAGTAAGCTGTTGCCTTAACAGACTAGTCCATTATGTGTCAGCTTCTGCCCTTGTTTCATGTTCAGTTCCAGGTAAAAAAAGAAAGATTTTCAAGAGATTGGGTGGACCAATAGGAAATGTGCATCTCTGCCTAGAGCAGTGGTTCTCAACCTGTGGGTCGGGACCCCATTTGGGGTCGATCGACCATTTCATGGGGGTCGCCAAGCAAGGCTGTCCGCCATTTTTTTTGTCTGCATTTTTTCCCCCTTTTCCGGCGGGTGCCTTACCTCCCTTGGGCTGGGCCAGCTGGTAGTCGGCCTGCTCCGTCTCTGCCGCTTGCCAGCTACGCCTCGGCTGGCGCAGGGGGCGAAACCACGCATGCGCAGCGCTCCCGGGCAGGGAAAGTCCTCGACTTACGACCGGTTGGGTAGTCCTCGACTTACGACCAGTTTAGTCCTCGATTTACGACCGGTTTAGTCCTTGACTTACGACCGGTTTAGTCCTCGACTTACGACCGGTTGGGGTCGCGGCATTAAAAAGGTTGAGAACCACTGGCCTAGAGAAAAGAGTGAGGAAAGTCATTGGGAAGATCAAACAGGCAGATAGATGGTCTTCTGGAGTGACAGTCATGGCTGAAGTAAGAGATTAAGACAGGGTGGTTACTGAGATGACTAGGCAAGGATGCTGATGTGATCATTGTAGGAGAAGGAAGAAGAGAACATATTAGGAAGTTTGATTAGTTCAGTGAGAGGGTATCATGTGAGATAGGGCACCCTAGATTATTCCTTTTCCTCTTCCTGTCTTTTGTTTCCTTGCTGATAAAGCAATTGGAAGAAAAAAAAGATATCAGCACCTCCTTGCTGATACCAAGAACAATGTCCCTTTGAGCTTTATTTCTGTAGCTGACCTCCAGAAAGAAAATGAGGGAGAAAAGAGGGAGAGAATATTTGGATTTAAAGATTATTTGGGTTTAATAAAAACCCCTCTCACCAAGACTGGTCCTTGAAATTGTGCATCAGACTTTGCATATTTGCTATGGATTTAATCAGAAGCTCATACAGAACATATTTCTGTCTCCCAGGCTGCCTAACAAAAAGCTTCAGAATGTGCAAAGTTCAAGGTATCTTGATCATTCGTCTTTAGAGTATGTTCTTTATTACAAAACGACAATCCCTGTGTGACTGTTTCTAGCAGCTCAGCCCTGTTACGACATCTTGTGATTCTACATTATGCTCAGGCATCAAATGCTAACTTCTTCTTTCTATTAACATATTTGCAGTTGATTTTTGCAGGTTTAATTGTTTTGATTATGTTAGTATGTCCTGAGAATTTTAGCTTGTTTTCTTAAAAAAAAAAAAGTTACTGAATGCATTCTTCTTGTTGTGCCATATCCGTTATCGGACGTTGGCAATCATGTTGGAGATCCTGTTTTTATCAGCAGCCGCACGAAAAAGTGCTGCTGAGTTTTGCCCAAACATACATAGAATAAACCTGTTTTTTAAAAAAATAAAATTGAATTTCTCAGTTCTGCCTAATACAAGAAGTCCTCAACTTATGATTACAACTTGCACCAGAATTTCTGTTGCTGGTTTTTAAGTAAGTGCCCAATTTAATGACCAGTTAAGCCATAGTTCTTAAACAAATGATTGCAGTTGTTAAATGAATTGTGCAGTCATTATGTGAATCTGGCTTCCCCCATTGACTTTGCTTATCAAAAGCCAACTGGGAAGGTTGCTAATGGTGATCACATGACCCTGGGATGCTGAAACCATTGTAAATACATGCTGGTTGCCAAGGACCAAATTTTGATCATGTTACTCTGGAGAATGCTGTGATGGTCATAAGTAGAAGGATTAGTTATAAGTCATCTTTTTCAGTGCCATTGTAACTTTGAAGGGTCACTAAATTATTGGTTGTATTCAAACATCTCTGATACCCATATTCTGCTTCCAAAAGTTGTGGGTGCTTCAATACTGGAGATTTTTAAGAAGATATTGGATAACCTTTTGTCTGAAATGGTGTAGGGTTTTCTGCTTGAGCAGCAGGAGGTTGGAGTAGGAGACCTCCAAGAAGACTTGATAATCAAATCCTGAATATGTAATAAAAGAATGCAAAAGATCAAGAAGCAAGCGAAAAAGAATAGTTTCAGTATCTGCTGATTGAAAAAGGTCCAGAAAACCTCAAATTCTAGCTAGAATTATTTCTTTTGCCTCCCAGAGAAGTAAATTCTATTTAAAATTGAAGTGCTTCCCAATCATTTTATTCTGGAACTTGTAGACTACGATTGTATTAAATTTTACTTTCCTGAGATAAAGTAATATATTGTTGCTCAGTGCTTGGCAACTGATGCACAGTTATTGCTCAACAGAGTGCTTAAATAACCTTTTTTCCTTATTATCATTTTTATTGGCTGTTTCAGTGGAATAGTCATCTTAAGTGAATAAATGATACAAAAAATCCAGAATTATGGATCTACAATGATAACAGAACGAACTTTAATACAGCACCAGTAATGCACAGCACTGTTAATGGGCTTTTAAAATCCATTTTCATTATCTGTTGCCCTGTATTTTTGTCATTGTTGAGAATGGATTCAGAAAATACTTCTAAAAATGTATAGTGATTTAACAGAAGATAAATAGCAGATATACATAAAGCTGGTTGCTAAGTCACCACTGAGCAATCATTGCTTCTTTTCTTGTCACAATCTGGCTTTGGGTCACAAAATAGTCCTAACAAATATATCCATAAAGGTGAAATGAAAGAGATGAAAATTGGACTTGGAAGTAAATAAGAAATCAGTGGAATTTGTATAGAATGAAAAAAAATATGTATGTTGTGTTAAAAAATGGTGGGCTCATCTCAATGATTGCGAAGGTTGAAACAGAAACTAAGAGCTTGAGATCAAACAGAATTGCCATCAAAAACATAGTGGAGATACCTTCCATATTCTGGAGCAAGACATGAGTAGCAATGAATTCATTACAGACAAGGGTGGGAAAATGATGCAAGACTTAAACTCTGAGGCTGTTTTACATAGGCATCTTGATTCTACAGTTGATGATCTTAATTAGAGTGTTATTAGATCTGTAATTATAGCAACATACCTATGAGAGAAGAGCAACCTAGAACTAAGGAGAAATTTCCTGACAGTTAGAACAATTAATCAGTGGAACAACTGCTGACCAGGACTTAGGGGACAGTATCAATATACAGATGGCACCTCTGTCGCTGGTCACTTGCAGGCCTATGAATGCAGGGTGATGAAAGGACAGCAAAGAAACAAGCATGGTTCTAAACCCATCCAAGAGCATCTGGCATCTTGGGGAAACATCCACAACACCCAAGACTGAACGTATGGTCTTGGGGGAAACTCCCCCGAGAGAACATACTAGCTACTTCTGCTTTTCTTATCTATAGTATGCCAGCCTTAAAGGGCGAAGTCTTAATCTTATGTGTGCCAGCCTAGCTGGGTGAATTGCTTATGTAATCAAAGTGACTATAAAAATAAGCTTTCTTTGCTATTTGAGGCTTTTGGTCTTTTGTACAGAAGGCCGTCTCTATTCAGCTGAATAAACACGTAAACCTGAAGGCAACTTCTGGTTTCCTGTATTTCTTTAACAAGCAAAACCTCACAACCAGCACATCACTACCTGCCTCCAGAGGTTGTGAATGCTCCAACACAGGAAGTTTTTAAGAAGAGACTGGACAACCATTTGTCTGAAATGGTATAGAGTAGACTTTCCTACCTGAGCAGGGGTTGGACTAGATGATCTCTAAGGTCACTTCCAACTGTATTATTATTGTTATTGTTATTGTTATTATTATATTTGTCAACCTCTCAAAATCAAGAAAGACATGTTGGGATTCTCTAAGCAGTTTTCTTTGTTCTTTCTCACCTATATACAGAGGGTTTGCCAAATTAAAGCAGACTACTTGCACCATAAAACCCATATACTGGAAACTAATAGGGAGGAGCTGTCTTCGCTTTCTTTCCCAACAATCTATCTAATTTTTTTGAATTGTAAGAGTCATTGACTGAGATGGGGAGGCTATAAAAATAATGAATGAATGAATGAATGAATGAATGAATGAATGAACGAACGAATGAATTGTGACATCTCTTGCTCTTCTGGAATGTACTTCCTCCCTCCTTCCCTCCATCTTGGGAATCCAGACAACATTCCATCATACTATTCAAGTCTTGTTTTCGACTCTTTCCTGCTAAGTTCAAAGTGAGAGCTTGAGTTCTAAGACAGAGATTTGTTGCCAAGCTTTGACAGTGGCAGAGCTACATGCTTTCTATACCGAAGGTCCCTGATTTGACCACAGGTTTCTCCAAGTAGGACTGTAAATACTTCTGTTGGTGAGTCAATAAAAATTGTATTGGGCTAAATGGACCAATTCTCTTATGTGCCTAGGAAGATCGGACAGACTGTAGGAGTGTAGCAATGATTAACAGTATTTCAACATAGAGTATATGAAGAAAATGGTCAGGCCTAAAAACCAAGACACTTGGAGATTCTTCCAAGCAGATTTGATTGTTCTCACCTATAGACAGAATCTTGCCAAACTAAAGTACTCTACTATTTACTTCTGAAACATATATTCTGAAAACTGTTAGGTAGGGACTGTCTTCACTCTCTTTGCCTAACAGAAAACTGAAGACTGAGCTGCCTCTTATTCTTCAGCAATGCATGCCCTCCCCTCTCAGAATCGATCTCCTCACTACATTCCATCACAAAAATTCAACATCCAGTGTTATGAACATGTTTTCCATAAGGAAAGTATTATCCTTAGCATTCATCTATCAGAGAATCTGAATGCCTAAAATGACTAGCTTAGAATTTGAAGAAATGTGACTAACCTTATGAAATAATACTTGGATGTATCAGGAATTCAGTCTGTTAATACCTTATTCTCATCGTCAAGTGAGACATTGATATAAAGCATAGCTATCTATTTAGAGCCTTGGTGGCACAGTAGTTAGAGTGCAATATTGCAGGCTAATTCTGCCGACTGCCAGCAGTTCGATCCTGATTGGCTCAAGGTTGACTCAGCCTTCCATCATCCCCAGATTGTTGTAAACTGCTTAGAGAGAGCTGTAAAGCACTATGAAGTGGTATATACAGTAAGTCTAAGTGCTATTGCTATGTACAAAAGAGGAAGCAGAGGAATTCATTTCTGCACCTGCAGGAAGAATGTGCTATATACAGTGGAAAAACAACTGTGACATTTATTTTGTTACAAGGTAATCAAGTTCATGTATGAATGATACAGTATAATCATATCTCCAGTGGTCTGCTGTCTTCTAGCTTCCCACCCCTCCATTAAATCCCAAGAGAGAGAGAAAAAGATAGGAAGGGATCCTTCTAGAAAGAGTACAGAGAAGAGCAACAAAGATGATTAGGGGACTGGAGGCTAAAGCATACAAGGAACAGCTGCTGGAATTGGGTATGTCTAGTTTAATGAAGAAAAGGATGAGAGGAGACATGATAGCAGTGTTCCAATATCTCAGGGGCTGCCAAAAAGAAGAGGGAGTCAAGCTATTTTCCAAAGCACCTGAAGGCAGGACAAGAAGCAATGGGTGGAAACTAAGCAAGGAGAGAAGCAACCTAGAACTAAGGAGAAACTTCCTGACAGTAGAACAATTAACCAGTGGAACAACCTGCCTCCAGAAGCGGTGAATGCTCCAACACTGGAAGTTTTTAAGAAGAGACTGGACAGCCATTTGTCCGAAATGGTATAGGGTTTCCTGCAGGGGGTTGGACTAGATGACCTCCAAGGTCCCTTCCAACTTTATTATTATTATTATGATGATGATGATGATGATGATGATGATGATGATGATGATGATGATGTCCCCGATTTGAAAGCATTGCAGTTTTCCAAGTAATGAAAAATATGCTTTGGAAAACAGTATCAGTAGTAGTATTTTGCATTATCAACAGTGAAATATATTAATGATATACCTCCACCCCCATGCAGAAGTATATGGAAGAAATTCTTGAGAATAAGATTATAAATCAGAATCTACTTTCTTAGCCACATTTCCGTATTATCCTCATTCCAATGCAGAGATGCCAATACATTTCCTATTTTGCAGCCTTTATTCCCCAAGAAAAAAACTAATGTTTTTGTCCAAAAATTATAGTTATAAACTTGTTGGTGGCATTCATATACAGTAGTCAGTATAATATTGTCAGCTTGTGCAGTGTAAGAAGCATAGATGAAAGGGGGGAGGGATATATGTTTTCCAAGCAGGAAAAACACAAGCCCATTAGGGAATGAAATATGCTTTTCAACCATTTAAGAGGCAATACAACAATATAAAGAAACAAAAACCACCCCAAAATCCAAACCGAAAGGAAAGCAAATTTCATTTCCAGCTTTTTCCAAAACTGAGATGAAAAGAAACAATAGAAGCATATTTTTTCCCTTCTCAATGTTTGTTTGCTGTTGTGAAATTCAATCATTTTAGGCCAGTATTTTCAAAAAAGAGGCATTTTCCACATGTGCAGCTGTGACTAAATAGACGTTGTTTTGTCTGGATAGCTTAGCTTTGTCTGGATTTCTGGCCAGCAACGCAAAGCACTTTTGTTTTATTGAGGGCCACCAAAGATGACACCAAGGCTGCCTGATACATTGGCAACATGACAATGAGATCAATGTAAAAAATAAATGCAGTACCACTGCAGAATGCACACAGATCAATACCCTTGTAAGCCATAGAATACCAGCCGTGTATAGTTGTATTAAAGAGTATAGTTGGTGCCAGGTAGATATTTTTCCATCATTCCACAAATAAGTCATTTACCCCACTGAAAGTTACTGTTGTTATTAAACTGCTGTTATTTAGGAATCTAAAAATACCTATTGCAGTCACTGTCACTGACTTAGAATTTGCATTTGTCCTTTTAGATTAGATTAGATTAGATTAGATTAGATAACCTTTATTGTCATTTTTTCCTGTGGGCACAATGACACACATTAAAAATGAAATTTAGTTGCTTCCTCTCAAAGTGTACAAATACATAACACACATTTAAAACATACTAAATACGTATGTATAGACCTACACCCTTACATATAAGTAACATATAAATATTAATCACTGTCCATCTTGAATACATAACAGAAGGAGGAAGCTTTAGAGTTCACAAGGTTAATACTGTATGGAACAAAGCTGTGGCTGAATCTGGATGTTCTCTTTCGGATAGCACGAAGCCTCCTCCCAGAAGGTAACAAGGAAAACAGGTTGTGAAAAAGATGTGTAGTGTCCCAGACAATCTTGGAGACCCTGCTCAAGCAATGCTTATATGCTATATCCTGGATGGGAGGGAGGGAACTGCCAACGATCTTTTCAGTCATCCTCTTCATAGGCTCATAGGTCTTTACTTCATTTGCTTCATAGGTCTTGAGAATTTTGGAAGATATACAGCAGATAGCCCTCAATCTACCACCACAACGAAGCCAAAATTTCTGTCGCTAAGCAAGGTAGTTGCTGAGTGAATTTTGGCCCAGTTTACCACCTTTCTTGCCACAGTTGTTAAGTGAATTACTGCAGTTATTAAGTTAATAACACAGTTGTTAAGTGAATCTGGCTTCCCCGTTGACTTTGCTTGTCACAAAGTTACAAAAGGTGTTCACATGACCCCGGGACACTGCAACCATCATAAATTCATGCCAGTTGACAATCATCCAAATTTTGATCATATGATCATGGGGATGTGCAACAGTCATAAGTCTGAAAAAATGGCCGTAAGTCATTTTTTTCAGTGCTATTGTAACTTTGGTCACTAAATGAACAGTTGTAAATTGAGGGTTACCTATATGCCACTGATGCTTTAGATGAACCAAGGATGCATTTTACCTTAAAGAGAACATTACAATGTTAACTAAGAAATTAAATATCCAGTATTCAGTAATTTAGTGTGTAAATAATTAAATAAATTATGATAATCCTAAAGTGATAAATATTTCCCAGAGAAAATTAGGACTGGAAATTGAGCCTGTAATAGATATCCGTAAAAACTGGTCCTGATGCTGTTTACATCCTTTCCCATCCTGATGCCCTGTGGCATAGCTAGGCTAAATGTTTGAAAAGTTGAACTTTTAACGTATCTGTAAGGCTGTAAACTATTAATCTGAAAAAAAAATGGAGCAATCTTTTTATATCAATATATGTCTATCCACAGAAGATATAAATATGTTTCCTCATGTTTTAGCACTTTTCATTGCCTGCTTATGGTGCAATCTTTTCTTGATCGCTGTCCATTGATCACCGAGAGAAAGAAAAAGCATTTAAGGGAATCAGCTGTTAGAGTTTATGTACCAGAAGATGGCAATAGTGATCTGCAAGAACATCAATTTAGCCACACTATTTTCCATATTTCCTGCAAGCAAGCAGGAATGCAAACAAGCATCAATGTTTTTGACTGATGGCTGAACACTACATTTTCTCATTGCTTTCTTTTGGTTCCTTATCTTTGAATTGTTTGTCTTATGCCTGATTGTTGCCGAGAATTCTATTTTTTTATTATTATTGAAACAACTGTTGTGACAGCTTCCCCGCTCCCTCCTCTGTAGGTTTCAATAGGGTGTGCTGCCAGGATGTGGAGAACTGTGATGTAAGTTAAAGCATGTTGAAGAGGTATTGTTGAATTAAACATGTCAGAGGGGAAAAATAATCAAATTACTATTGAAATACAGAGTCTTTGGGGGAGCATGTACATTGTCTGTTTACCTGAAGTCCAGAATAGAGTCCATTAACGAGAAAAGAAGAAGAAAAGCAGACTGACAGGAAAATTGAAAAGAGTTTCTGTAAGGGGGTAGTTTCACTGGATTCAATGCTTTTGAACAGAGATGCATAGGATTGTGCTGACTATCTTTTATTAAGATCCAGATGTATTTGTTTGGTCACAGATTGGCAAAGCCAAATACAGTACATGCCCAGAGTCAAGTTAACTAGTGCTGAGCCCCCCAAAAACAAAGTAATATGGTAATAGGTTTCAAGAAAAAAAAATAACACTAATACTAAAGATATTTCCCCTTATAAACATCGAGTCCTAATTTTACTCGTAAGGACCCACGAGAAACTCGAACCGACAAAAGAACGTCTACAAAGTAATGGGTTTAATCCATTGTTGTATTGTTACAATGGATCGAACCCATTACTTTGTAGACGTTCTTTTGTTGATTCGAGTCTCTCGTGGTTCCTAGGGAGTAATTACGTATGGTGTGTAAAGGGAAAAATTGTGTGTGAAGTTAAAAATTGTGTGTACAGTGAAAAAAGAAGTGGTGGGTGCTCCATCTTTAAGAAAGGTTTTTAAGAAAAGATCAAACAACCATCTTTCTGAAATGGTATAGAGTCTCTTGCTTGAGTAGGGGGCTGGACTAGAAGTTCTCCAAAGTCCCTTTCAACTCTGTTATTCTGTTAAATAATGCTATTTCAGTAAAGAAAACAAGAAAATACAAAATAGAACAATCAGAAATAGATCTTTTTTTTTCTTTTTAGGAGAAAATATGCACATATGAATCTAGTTCTTAATTTCTTCTGTGAATTGCTTTGTCCCACTTCTCGGTTCATGCTCAAACATGACAGACAAAAATATTCTTTGCAAACAAGTGGTTTATTTAACACTTGGCGTTTCTCAATATTTTAATATACTCTCTGTTCTACCTGTCTTGTACATTTCACTTCTGAGATGTTTATTCCAATATCCAACAAAGCCTAAAAAGAACAATAAGGACCTATCTTCATTCAGACTTGCAATTCATCTACATTTCCTACTTGATTATGAAGGAGTTAAACAAGATGACAAGAACAAAGGAGGAATATTCAAGGTTAACAAAATATAGACTTTTCCACGTTCTGATGGAGCACTAAAAAAAATAACATCATAGAAGAATCTCAAATATTGGTACAGGACAGAATAAAGAGTGAATTTGGATCTGAAATATCACTTTATTCTTTCTTTCCCCGATGAACAAAATCTGTCTGTAGAAACTACTTTGCTATGGTAATGTATCATTTTTGAAGATAGAGAAGAAGACGAAGAAAAAGCAGGTTAACACCCTGAAGAAAGAAATGATTCTAAATCAGCTACTGTGAACAATGGGTTTGATTATAACTACAGGAAATTTTCTGGTCCCAAAACCTTAATTCCCTTCCCAGTTCACCCAGCAATTATGAAATCAGCAGATGCTTTGTGGATCTTCCATAGCCTAGCTTAGTATACATTTTAGATGGTAGGATGGGTATATAAATTATATTTTCTTATTATGTTAACTCCCTGTATATGAAAACAATTGATCATTTTGCATATGTTGGAGAACTGACTTCACACCATAGGGATAAAATGTATGAAGCTGAGACTGTTTTACAGTTTTAAGGCACTTGGGTGCAATGAATCGTGCAGCATCTCCTGAAGTCAAGAATAGGCAAATGTTCTCAAATTCCTTTCTGGAGCCTCTTCTAACTACTGTTGATAAAAATCAGTGGTGTGATTTCCTATCATTCCCAAATGAGAAACATATAAAAGTAGTATCCAAAATAATGTTTGCCTATTTTAAAAAATGCAAAAAAAAATAAAAATTAACAGGATTTTTCCAGAAAAGACTAAGAGAAAATCCACTCCTGGGAAGAAAATCCTGTCCTGATCCACAAATACAAAATGTTTTAAATAAAGCCCAGACTATAACGTCTGTTCTCTAACTTTTCCCTCAAAGAAATTATGTCTGTAGCCTTGGATCAAGAATGCTGATGAGGACCTGATTATGCCCATCTTAGTTCCTCTTTGACCCACAAAGTGTTTAGACTTGCCCATAGATCTAGTTCAAAATAGCTAGCTCAAACTGGGGATGACTGCTATGTCTGGTGGGAGAAACCAGTGCTTTGATTAGTTCATTCTTAGGGCAATCTTGAACATGAATGGTAAATAATTCAATACATTAATTGAGCAGTACTTCCAAAATGTACTTTTACTTTCCATGTTTTTCTGTTCTAGATGTACACTATCTAGAATTCTCAGGAGGAATTTATGATTCATGACTGTCTTCATCCCATTACACAGGTCCAATTAGGCAGGGACTTCTAATTGCTGACTCTTAATTTCTGACTCCATGAGTTAAAGAACTCCAAGTGGCCGAGCCCAGGAAAAGAGTCTTCTCTGCTGTTGCTTCTGACCTGTGGAATATTCTCCTCTTGGAGGTGAGGTGGCCCCCATTCACCTGGCCTTCCAAAAAGGAGTTAAGATATGACTCTGCAGTCTCATGTGGGAAGCCCAGAGAAGCATGTAGCCATGAGGCTGAGTGGCACCCTGAGAGCCCTCACTTCACCTTTTTCAGTATTTTTAATGGAGTTTAATCATCCTTGTGTTAGGCACAAAAGATCAGGTGAATATCTAATTAAACTAATTTATTGCTAATCATGCCTATGCACAGGAATTTAACTAATGGTTAGTACCTGCTAGCAGTGGTGGGATTCAGCCGGTGAACCAGCTGATGCCCTAGCCCTTTTTTGCAAGGCCCAGAATGGACTGCCAGAAGTGCATGAAAACCTCTTCTGGAAGTCTGTTCTGAGCTGGGGAGGCCTCCCAAGCCCAAAATGGCCCACCAGAAGTGTGTGGACACCACTTCCGGAAATCCTTTCTGAGCCTCGGACGCCTGGGCGAGGCTTCCCAGGCCCAGAACGGCCACTGGAAGTGCATAGATGCCACTTCTGGAAGTGGGCTGTTCTGGACCTGGCTTCTGAGACTCAGAACAGACTACCGGGAGTGGCATCCATGGTGGGCCATTCTGGGCCTGGGAGGCCTCCACGGCTCAGAACGGACTTCAGAAAGCTGCATCCACACACTTCTGGTGGGCTGTTCTGGGCCTGGGAGGCCTCCCTGGCTCAGAACAGACTTCCGGAAATGGCGTCCATGCATAGAATGGGTTGTATAGCTATTTGAAACCCACTGCTGCCTGCTAGGTGTTAGATAAGGATCAAGAGGGGGTTAGTTTGCTTGTAGCTACATAGCTATGATACCTCTTTTAACTCTGCCCCCAGATTTTGCCAATCCTATTTGCCTTCTTTTAACTTTTTAGGGTTTTTATTTTTATATAGTTTAACACAAATGAAGGCAAATATACATGTCCCAGGATAATGTTGCAGGATCCAATCTGGGTCGGTCCACAGGACCAGATGTTTAGTCTTCTAATTTTTCTGACTCATGCTGCAACCCATCCTCAGGGAACTTCTCTCTAGGAGAGTCTGTGCTTTGGGCTTTTATGTATGTGAAATTTATATAGTGCCTGGTTTATATATGCCAGGGTGCTAAATGGTTCAAAAATGTGGCAAACAAACAAACAATAGTTTATATATGGATGATCTAATCTGGTCTCATTAGATAGAGGAATATTGTTACAGAAAAGGGAATTGTTGATGATGGTGAATCAACAAATATCCATGATGCATACTTGTCATACTATTCAGTTTAAGCAAGGCATGAAAAGGGACTGTCAATAGAGCAGAAGTTTCAAGTTGATGGAACCATAACTTTGGATCTTTGTTCTGTGAAAGCTCACCAAATTGCAACCCTTCAGAATACCATTTATGCATTATTTTTCTTTTTGCTCTCATTGATGGGCTTGACCATTTTTGGCTATCTAGCCAAAGGAAAGCTCTTTTCTCTGCTCTGCCATTTCATACTGCAAATTCAGTCAAATTACTTTTACTCTGATTTCACATTTCATTAATTTTTACAAACTGCCTTGAGCATTTTTATAGTTAGAAAGATTGATTAGGAATAGAGAAAATGGTCTATAATATATGAGTTACAGCTTTGGAGAGCCTTGCGTTCTGTACGGGAAGAACATTATCTTTTTCTGTTGTAAATGTCTTTCCACGTTTCCACTTGTTGCTTCAACTCACCTGGGCAACACTTCCTGACTTCAAAATAACTTCTAATGTCAGATCTTAAAGGATGATACATGTATAAAATGGATCCTGGGGTGAACGAAGAAGCTTTCTGGGTAGAGACAGGGCACCAGCTCTATTATTTGTCCTTTTAAGTAATTATTGGGTCCATCTGTCTATTTGGCAAGGCTGCTACTGGCGTTTTCTGCAAGTCAACATTTCCTTGTCATCTTGCTCTTCCTGAAAACACTGGATATTACAGCTGTAACACAAAAAAGCAATTTGTCCTTGCTTAATGAGCAAAAAAA
>NW_015386206.1:21318-22940 GCF_001527695.2 Protobothrops mucrosquamatus | reverse complement strand
TTTCTGGGTAGAGACAGGGCACCAGCTCTATTATTTGTCCTTTTAAGTAATTATTGGGTCCATCTGTCTATTTGGCAAGGCTGCTACTGGCGTTTTCTGCAAGTCAACATTTCCTTGTCATCTTGCTCTTCCTGAAAACACTGGATATTACAGCTGTAACACAAAAAAGCAATTTGTCCTTGCTTAATGAGCAAAAAAAACCTTTCCCATATGTTAAAAGCTGTAATACAAGAACCTACAGTTTGGGTTTTTTAAAGAGCCAAATGAATCCAGACATAGTTGAGAATGAGCAGTCCTCTTCACTGTTGCAACAGCGTTCACTGTTCTTTTAATATTCATTTGTTAAAGGAAGCAAAAAATTATAACAGGGTTATAACAGAATAACAGAGTTGGAAATGACCTTGGAGGTCTTCTAGTCCAACCCCCTGCTCAGGAAGGAAACTCTATACCATTTCAGACAAATGGTTGTCCAATGTCTTCTTTAAAACATTCAATGTTGGAGCACCACAACTTCTGGAGGCAAATCGTTCCACTGATTAATTGTTCTAACTATCAGGAAATTTCTCCTTAGTTCTAGGTTGGTTCTCTCCTTGATTAGTTTCCATCCATTGCTTCTTGTCCTGCCTTCAAGTACCTTGGAAAATAGGTTGACCACCTCTTCTTTGTGGCAACCCCTTAGATATCGGAAGAGCATAACAGAATTGCACACCAGTCCAGTTAAGAGTCCTGTCTAGGTTTGGGGGTAAAATAGCTTCTACTTTTTTTCTTGACATCATCTGGAACATTTCTGCAGATCCCTTTGGGACCAAAATGAAGAATGATGAAATATCATCACATATGTTGTAGGTGAGGTAGGGAGCTACTCTACATTATCACAATTTCAATACAAGGCATCTATAGTTGAAAAAAATGGCATTTGTTAAACATAAACACACAGATAAACACACTATATTCCTCCATGATTTAGCCTCTAGAGCAGGGGTAGTCAACCTTGGCTCTTTTATGACTCGTGGACTTCAACTCCAAGAATTCCTGAGCCAGCTTAGCTGGCACAGGAATTCTGGGAGTTGAAGTCCACGAGTCATAAAAGAGCCAAGCTTGACTACCCCTGCTCTAGAGCCTATCTTTTGCATCCAAGAACTTGATTTGAAAATACACCTTTGAGCTTTAACAACAGGCTGAACTTGACTTTTTTGATCCTTCTGACTCTGATCAAGATCCAGATCTTCTCAAGATCAAGGACAGAGCTAAAGGCTCCCTCAAGTTGAACATAAATCCTGATATCTTCATGGATTCATGCATATTCTTTTCTTGGCAATAAGACCGCAGTGGTTTGCCACTGCTTTACTCCAGGATTTTGTTTTTGTGCGGCTTACTTATTTATTTATTTATTTATTTATTTATTGCTTATATTTATATCCCACCCTTCTCCTTGCGGACTCAGGGCGGCTAACAACCAGATAAAAACTACAAAATACCAAAACTACAGTTAAAACATGATTAAAAGACAAATATTAATAATTGGCCTAAGTAATTTAAAATTATTTTAAAACCCCCACTAAAAATTTCCCCTAGGCCAGTCCTGCAAGCTGAAATAACCATGTCTTAAGGGCGCGGCGGAA
>NW_015386206.1:12459-19731 GCF_001527695.2 Protobothrops mucrosquamatus | reverse complement strand
GCTTCTATTTACTATAAACCACTTTAGCATTGACTTCTTAGCGGTGGCCTATTACATTTCTTGATACAAGTCCTTTAGCTCCTGAAGAATCTGTACCTTGACAGTGTATTTATTTTTAAATATGTCACAGTAGCCAATTTGAATATATTTATATTTTATTTTAATTTAGGCCAGAAGCCAGATTGGGAAGGTTTTTTTTAACTTCAAAGAAGACAATGGCAAACCATTTCAATATCATGCCAGGAAAATTTCATAGAGAAAGTTCTATATATTAACTATTGTGATACTATGATAAATCTTACAGCTCAACTTATCAATTTATATAAATGACAGATGGTGTAATAATGCCAAGGTGGTTTCAAGTCTGTGCCCCCTGATGTGGAGCTTCTGACCATCAAATGCAGACCCTTCTATGTGCCTAGAGAATTTTCTGTTATCATTATCCCAGCTGTGTATATCCCCCCTGATGCAAACAGAGAAGAGGCCCTGAATGTTCTCTATCATACCATCAGTGACTTACAAACTACTCACTTAGAGGGTACATTTATTGTAGTGGGGAGGAGAGCTTTAATCAAGTTGATTTGAAAACTACTCTACCACATTTCCATCAATATGTGGACTTTGCAACCAGAGGGGTCAATACACTGGATCTTGCTTATTCCAACAACAAGAATGCATTCAAAGCTATCCCCGCCCTCACTTAGGCCCCTCTGACCATCTCTCACTGCTGCTTATTCCAGCATATAAACCTTTATTAGTCAGAGTGAAACCTACAGGCCCCAATATGTGCAAGCTGGAACAAATATTCCTAACACCATTTTCTTGAGCACAGGTTCTCCTCAGGGCTGCGTCCTAAGTCTGCTGCTGTTCACCCTGTTGACCCATGACTCTTGTGCCAAGTTTGCCACCAACCATATTGTGAAGTTCGCAGATGACACAACAGTAGTGGGCCTTATTCATGATGAGAGTGAGGGTGCTTACCGCAAGGAGGTTGAGGAACTGGTGTAAGGAAAACAGCCTAGTTTTAAATACTGGAAAATCCAAAGAGATCATTGTCTATTTCAGAAAAGGCAGGCACAGCCACACTTCTCTGTGCATTAATGATTTACCTGTGGAGATGGCTACCAGCATCAAATACCTGGGTGTGCAGTTAACAAGTAGGCTGGCTTGGTCTCTCAACAGCGAGACACTGGTGAAGTGGGCACTGCAGCACTTTCATTTTCTGCGCCGCATGAGAAAAGCACAACTTTCTTTCCCTATCCTTACCACTTTCTACAGAGGGATGATCCTGTCATACAGCATGACAGTCTGGTTTAGAAGCATCACTGCTTCAGACAGGAAGGCAGTGCAGAGAATGCTGAGGATGGCTGAAAAGGTCATTGGCAGTTCCCTCCCTTCCATCCAGGACATAGCACAGAAGCATTGCTTGAGCAGGGTCCGTAAGATTGTCTGGGATGCTACAAATCTTCTTCATAACCTGTTCTCCTTGTTACCTTCTGGGAGGAGGTTCTGTGGTATCCAAAGCAGAACATCCAGATTCAGTCACAGTTTTGTTCCATACAGTATTAACTTTGTGAACTCTCAAGCTTCCTCCTTTTGTTATGTATTCAAGATGGACAGTGATTACTATTTATATGTTACTTATATGTAAGGGTGTGGGTCTAAACATATGTTGTATATAGTATGTTTAAATGTGTGTTACATATGTGTGCACTTTGAGAGCAAGCAACTAAATTTCATTTTTAATGTGTGCCATTGTGCCCACAGTAAAAAAAAATGACAATAAAGGTTATCTATCTATTTATCTATCAACAATAGAGCAATCCAGAAAGGTCTTTGGTTTAACTTGTTTATTTCCTATATTTGGAGCATTTTCCATCATGGATCCTTTTGCATCTCATTTATAGTTCACAGACTCTGTAATCCATAGAAATATTATGGGGCCTGTGTAGTCATAGAACAAGTAATTTAGAAACATAGATGGAAATTCAAATCTTCATTCATGAGATTATTTAAATATACATCACATCTACAGCATTAGTTGTATTTCTGCAAAAGTATAAAGAATTTTTTTTTGTTTTGTGCTAAGTTTTGCACTGGTAATTTATGCCATATTGAACAGCTTGTGGCAATTTAGAAATCTGCATAATTTAATGCATTGGTGAAATGCAACTATTATGTGAATATCTCTTGCTTTCTCTGGGAAGTTTAGAACAGAAAAGAGCAGAGCAGAGCAGAGCAGAGCAGAGCAGAGCAGAACAGAACAGAACAGAATAGAATAACAGAGTTTTGAGGTACCTTGGAGGTCTTCTAGTCCAACACCCTGCTCAGGCAGGAAACCCTATACTGATGACCAGTTCTCTTCATTGTTGCAACAGCTTTCACTGTTCTTTTATTATTCATTTGTTAAAGGAAGCAAAAAATTATAATAGAATTATAACAGAATAATAGAGTTGGAAGTGACCTTGGAGGTCTTCTAGTCCAACCCCCTCCTCAGGTAGGAAATCCTATACCATTTCAGACAAATGGTTGTCCAATCTCTTCTTAAATCTTCCAGTGTTGGAGCATTCACAACTTCTGGAGGCAAGTTGTTACACTGATTAATTGTTTTAACTGTCCTTACTTCTATGTTGCTTCTCTCTTGATTAATTTCCATCCATTGCTTCTTGTCCTGCCTTCAGGTGCTTTGGAGAATAGCTTGACTCCCTCTTCTATGTGGCAACCCCTGAAATATTGGAAAACTGCTATCATCTCACCCCTAGTCCTTCTCTTCATTAAACTAGACATACC
Organism: Protobothrops mucrosquamatus; assembly: GCF_001527695.2. NCBI lineage: Eukaryota > Metazoa > Chordata > Lepidosauria > Squamata > Viperidae > Protobothrops > Protobothrops mucrosquamatus. The sequence goes on along the minus strand of NW_015386206.1, from coordinate 16,941 downwards.
CAATTCCAGCAACCATTCTTTATATGTTTTAGGCTCCAGTCTCCTAATCAACTTTATTGTTCTTCTCTGCACTCTTTCTAGAGCCTCAACATCTTTTTTACATCGTGGTGACCAAAACTAGATGCAGTATTCCAAGTGTGGTCTTACCAAGACATTATAAAGTGATATTAACACTTCATGTGATATTGATTCTATCCCTCTGTTAATGCAGCCTAGAACTATGTTAGGTTTTTTGGCAGTGCAACACACTGCTGGCTCATATTTAAGTGATTGTCCACTAGGACTCCAAGATCCCTCTCACAGTTACTATTGAGCCATACTATATATGTGTATTTGTTTTTTCTTGCTTACATCTAGAATCTTACTTTTTTCACCATTGAATTTTATTTTGTTAGATAGCGCCCAATGTTCAAATCTGTTAAGATCCTTCTGTATCTTAAACCTATCTTCTGGAGTGTTGGCTATTCCTGCCAGCTTGGTGTCATCTGCAAATTGGATGAATTCCCCATCTATCCTTTCATCCAAATCATTGATGAAGATGTTGAAGAGCACTGGGCCTAAAACAGAACCTTGGGGTTCCCCACTGCATACTTCTCTCCATGTAGATGCCTAGATAGAGCCACAACCTTGTATACCTAATGAATTCTACCTATTTTATTCCCTTCCAGATGGTAATAGACTGAGATAATCAAATGTTTATTTCAGAATAGACTTCTTCAGTTAAATGGGAGGAATCCTTGGATCAAGACTAGTGGAATTATTAGTATTATTATATTATATCTCTCAGGATTTCTCTCCTAATTCAATTCCAAATAATTATTTATTAGGCACATGCAATAACTTAATCTACACGAAATATATACTTTATTTTTCCTCTATCGCTATCATTTAGATATCTGTATCTTTTTTTTTCAAAGAGAATATTTTTTTTATCTGTTAGGTCACACATTTGCACTGTCAAGACCTACATGTAGAAATGTGTCCCTTTCTATTCTATGAAGGCAGGTATGTTAGCCTTCGGGCTGCCACAATAGGTCTTAACAACCATTTATCATGCCCCATCATGAAGGCTTAGGGTGAGTAGCAAATTAAGAATCTAAAATACCCAGATAAAATAGCTAAAACACAACTAAATCTTCTGATCCTCCATCAGTTTAGCCTGAAAGCTGCCAGCTTTCACTTCAAAGCAAACCTGCATTGATGTGATTTCATGGTGCTTTATGTTTAGAAATATTCATAAAAGTTCAATATACTAGAATTTAGAACACTGACAGCACATGCGATAAAGAAGAAACCTGCTGGGAGTTGGCACCAATCAGCTTCAACCAGCTGTGAATCAAAGAACATTCAAGAGTAGACATGCATCCAATTTGGTACTTTTCTGAACCACTTTCAAAAGGCAAAGCACTAATTGTTTCTTAGCCTCTGCAGTGGAGCTCTTCAAAGAAGTTACAGGCAGCCGTACTCAATTTGTGTTCCTCGCTGCAAGCTGAAAAATAGAAGAAACTGTAATTTTTCTACCTAAATTTGTTGATTATTATTTATTAATAATTATTAATCTAATTAACCTGAGTTAAAGGAACAAGAACAAGAAATATTCTGCCTGTTAGCAGTTGGTAGAGAAGATACGAAAGTCTTGGAAAAGATATTCAAATGTCCTGATGTGACCTACGAAGTTCAGAATCATGCAAGCATGGTATGTGACACTTTGTGGAAGTGAAAGTTGGACTTTGAAGAAACCAGGATAGGAAAAGTGTTGATGCCTTTGAACTTTGGTGTTGGAGAAGACTCTTGAGAATACATGGACAGCCAAGAAACAAACTGGTGGACCACTGAATAAGCCAGAGTTCTCATTTGAGGCACAAAGGACTAGGATCAAATTAGACACGTCATGCAAAGACCTGGCTCTCTGGAAAAGGCTCTAATGCTGAAAAAGATGGAACAACAGAGAAGAAAAGGATGGCCAACAGCAAGATGAACTCAGAGTGGTGATTGAAAGACCTGAAAAGTTAGAGTAGGATTCAGAAACTACTTATTGGCTCATAATCATAATCAATCACCAATGTAAACAATATCTTTCTTTCTAGCTAAGAGTCTTTTCTGGATTTTATTAGAAACTGATGGACTCAAGATGAAATGGAAAGAATCTCTCCCTTCCCAACTGACCCTAAATTTTACAGTCTCAACGGTGCACTTCCGGGTGCGCTTCAAGGTGTTAGTAACAACTTTTAAAGCGCTCCATGGCAATGGACCTAGGTATTTGCAAGACCGCCTCCTACCAAACACCTCCTTTCGACCAGTCCGCTCCCACAGAGAGGGCCTCCTTAGAGTGCCGTCGGCCAGACAATGCCGGCTGGCGACCCCCAGGGGGAGAGCCTTCTCTGTGGCAGCTCCTGCCCTCTGGAATGACCTACCCCCCGACCTACGTACAGTTGCGGACCTGCGCCTTTTTCGCCGAGCCCTGAAGGCCCATCTATTCCATGCGGCCGGCCTGGCGTAGTTTGATTATGTTTCAGTGGGGGGTTTTTTTACGGGTGTGTTTTTAGAACAGGCCTGTTATTTAATTCGATTTTAAAACAAACTATTTATTTATTATCGTGGTTTTTAGTATCGCCTATTCACCGCCCTGAGTCCCGCAAGGGAGATAGGGCGGTATATAAATTTAATAAATAAATAAAATAAATAAATAAATATAGAAAAGCTCATAAATTATGGCAGTGGCCCCCAACCTTTTGGGCATCAGGGACCAGTTCCATGGAGAAAGGTTTTTCCACAGAGCGGAGGGGATGTGGTTTTGTGTGCTGCCTGCATCTCACTGAGGGGGCTTCACTTGTTTGTGCAGACAGGTTGCTGCCATGCCGTGGACCGGTACTAGTCCATGGACCGGGGTATGGGGACCCCTGACTTATGGGTTAGAAATTATCCTATATTTATCTTAATATGGGCTTCTAATTCCTGCTTTCTTGTATGTATACACACTATGCATTTATTCTGCTTCATATTAATAGTTTTATGTTTTTATGATTCATGCAAGCCAGAGTCACTTGTGGAGATGGGCAAGTATAGAAATCAAATAAATAAATATATGGAGACACACTGTATTTCATTAAACTGTGAAATTATGCACTTATGAAGATTTCTTTGTTTTGAATGCAGGTAGAATATTCCACTAACATCCATTTAACCCACTTATTTTATAGTCAAACTTAAAGTTGGTTGCTTTAGTCTTAAGAACATTTCTTAAGTTGGTGCTAAATTTCACTAATTTCTATGCCAGTTAAGCCATTGTAACCGAGCTGCTTAGGTAATGTTATATTATCTCTATTTAGCAAAAGATATCCCTTGTTCTTTAAACACAGAGCCTCTGTGTCGTTCTTTCTCTTCAGATAGAGAAAGCTTTTATTGTACCTGGGCTGCCATGAATGAAATGTCAACCCTTTTTTATATGTATTATCATATAATATACGTACTATTATCTCAGAGGAAGTTTTTAGCATCTTTCAGCAGATGGGGACAGAGGCATTTGTTATTGCATTGTGTATTCCTTTTTCATCAAAATATAGACAGAGATGGGTGATAATACCACCTCAGGAGGGGAGCTTATTTTCTCCTGCCTAAAATAACTGTAGAACATTTCTAAAATATTCAGAAAATGATGAGACGAGCCCTTTGTGCTTTGATTGCAATCGTGATTCGGATGTAAGTTCCCTGAAACTTACCGTGAGAAATAGCAAAGCAAGTACAGTATAATGAAGCTGGTTCTCCTTCGGGCAGGAAAAGATCAAATCAACTAATTGTCTCAGTCACTACTTAATAAATATTACTAGAAGCAGAGCAAACAATACCCTCAAAATATCATCTGTTTACATGAATTCTATGTTTGTCACTCCAAGAAGCACTTTAAAGGCTCAATGACTGCCTAGGCCCTAGAAAATATGCAACTTGCTTGCTTGACCTTTAGAGAACTTTATGACTTACTTCAAGCTGATGTGGAGTTAAATGTACCTACAAAACCATATAGGTTGCTTTTACAAGGCAAACTATCATCGATGACTTCTTACTAGACTCTTAATCCAGAATACACTGACCTTTTATTTTTAACCAGTGTAATGGAGAAATGAACATCTAGCCACTAACTTAATTCTGCTTTGAAGCATCGATGCAGAATAAAATAACGGAGTTGGAAGGGACTTTGGAGGTCTTCTAGTCCAACCACCTGCTCAAGCAGGAAACCCTATATCAAGTGGCTGTCCAGTCTCTTCTTAAAAACTCCAGTGATGGGACACCCACAACTTTTGAAGGCAAACCGTTCCACTGATTAATTGTTCTAACTGTCAGGAACTTTCTTCTTAGTTCTAGGTTGCTTCTTTGCTTGATTAGTTTCCATCCACTGCTTCTTGTTTTGGCCTCCGATGCTTAGGAAAATAGCTTGACTCCCTCTTCTTTGTGGCAGCCCTTTAGGTATTGGAAACTGCTATCATG
>NW_015386206.1:6790-11679 GCF_001527695.2 Protobothrops mucrosquamatus | reverse complement strand
TCACAACATATTTAACCATGTTAAAATTAAGGAGATTAGATTTGGTGTTTACATTGATTGGAGATCCTTTAAAAATGTTATTAAATGATCTTAAATTTGAATTTGGGGAAAATATGAGACATACAGATATATTTTAGAAAAAAATAGACTGAATTTAAAAATGTAACTTAAATATCTTTGTTAATCATTGTTTAGTTGTTATCACTCCTCTTCTTGGATGTCTAGCATGTCATGGTTACAACAAGTAGTGAGTCAATTCAGTGAATTTTAGACAGATTTTAGACACATTGAAGTCAATGGGGAAAACTAATTCTGATGGTCAAAGGGTTTAATGTGACTAAAACACACCTAAATTCTTCTAAATCAACCAATCTCAACTAGTGACCACTAGATATGTTGGAATCCTAAAAATATCACATTTATTCTTGGCTAAGGAATCTTGATAGTGTAGTTTCAAGGTTTATTCTGAGTATAATAGGAAAATTCCAGCCAGCTGCATGTTTTTAATTAAATATTCATGGATTTAAAACAAGTAACAAAGCTTCATTGAAATTAGGAGTAGTAGCTGCAGTAGCTATCAGCTACTAATAATAACATGAACAGATTGGGTAGTAAGTTAAATGTTATTTGCAGAATTAAAAATGCATATGGACTAGAAATATCAAATATAATGCTTTAATTAAAGAATTACAAGTCTAATATCTAAAATTGTTACTATTCATATTTTGTCATATGTCATATCAAACTGTCATATATCAAATATGTGTCATTTCTCAAAAGTCATAAGTTATCAAAACATGAAGTTTTAAAGTTTCAACAATACATAATGCACAGTATGTACAGTACATAATGCAATTCCATGTGATCCATCAGATTTAATCACATTTATCAAATATTTAAATTCAACAGAGTACAGCTATAATAATTTAGAAAAGGCTAGTTTCTTTCATCAACAAAATGTTCAACTTCAAGATGTTTTTATATTTTGAATTGGAGATTACTAGGACTTAAAAATATTGTAATGCTTTATAGAACTCTCTATTACTACCACATTTAATGTCTTACATATCTTTATAATCTTCAAAATGTATTATAGAAGTGAAAAATTGAAATCTTTTGATCAAGGGAAAGAAAAATTATAGAAATCGGTCTCTTTTAGCTTAGAAAAGTGAGTTTGGGGAAAACATGAAAAGGGCTTAGTCAATTATGCATTTTGTCAAAAAGGTGGAGAGGGAGAAAGCTTCAGTTACAAGCTAATCCAATAAAATGACTCCTGGAGGTTCAGAAGAATTTAGAAAAAATATCTCTGCAGAGCACATATTAAATTTTAGAAGTAAGTACTATAAGATGCATTGATGGACCTTGATTTGGACAGCTTTATAAACTGGAAAACCAATGCTCAGCAGATTGCTTATGTGGGCTACATTCTAAAACATTCCCTAGAGACTTTCCAGGATGGCTGTTAGAATTGAAGAGAAAAATCACTAAGTATCATTGCAGATTTTAGATTTTTGTTTTGAAGGGAGAAATGAAATAAAATGTATGAGTTACGTTTTTGCACCACTGAAACTCTGTAAAAAGACTCAGGTCTGGTGATGTCTTTGCTAGGCATTCTCTTGTTCTTAGTTTTCCTCTAGTGATGAGGGAAATGAAACAAAATGCAGCTTCCAGTCTTAAAAGATTTGCATGCTTTTTAGATGAAATGATTAAAGTATCTACTAGCCATATATTAGCCATGTGGTCAATTTTGAAGGCATTAAATTCAATAGCAGTTGCTAGGGAATTTGAGCTCCTGTCTACAGAGAAGAATTTAATGGGCATTTGAGGTGATTCTATGATGGCTCTTACATACACACACACACACACAAACACACACAAACAAACACACACACACACACACACACAAACATATTTGGTTTGGTAATTTAAGCTTGGTAACATAAAGTTAATTTAGTCCTAACTGGAATTACCTGTGGTATCATGTTCAATAAAGATAAAGCTATCAGATCTGGATTGCAGACATCTGGATAAATGCTAGATGGGAATAGAATAGAATAGAATAGAATAGAATAGAATAGAATGATCTTGGAGGTCTTATAGTCCAGTCCCCTGCTCAAGCAGGAGAACCTGTACCATCTCAGACAAGTAACTGTCTAGTCTCATCTTAAAAATCTCCAGTGATGGAGCACCCATGATTTCTGGAAGCAAGCTGTTCCACTGGTTAATTGTCCTCACTATCAGGAACTTTCTTTTAATTCCAGGTTGCTTCTCTCTTTGATCAGTTCCCAACCATTATTTCTCGTCCTTCCCTCCGGTGCTTTGGTGAACAACCTGACCCCTCTTCTTTGTGGCAGCCCCTCAAATACTGAAATACTCCCTTATTTCTTCTTTTCTTTAGACTAGCCAAACCCAAGTCCCACAGCTGTTCTTCGTATGTTTTAGTGTCCAGGCCTTTGATCATCTTAGTTGCTCTTCTCTGAATTTTTTCCAAATTCTCAGTATTTTTTTTTGTGATATGGTGACCAAAATTGGCTGCAGTATTCCAGGTATGGTCTTACTAGAGTTTTACAAAGCGGTACTAATACTTCATGTGATCTTGATTCTATGCCTCTGTTTATATAACCCAGGATTGTATTGTTTTTTTTGGCTGCTGCTGCATATTGCTGGCTCATGGTTAAGTGATCGTGCACTAGGACTCCAAGGTCCCTCGCACAGTTACTGTTTTTAAGCCAGGTCTTGCCCATTCTGTACTTGTACCTTTAATTTTTCCTGCCTAAATGTAAAACTTTTTTTCTCCACATTGAAACTCATTTTGTTGGATAGGGCCCATTGTTCAAGTTTGTCAAGATCTTTTTGGATCCTGAGTTTGTCTTCTGGGGTATTGGCTATTCCTGCCAGTTTGGTGTCATTTACAAATTTGATGAGTTGCCCTTCAATTCTCTCATCTAAGTCATTGGTGAAGATATTGAAGAGTACTGGGCCTAAGACGGAACCTTGTGGTACCCCACTTCTTACTTCTTTCCATGTGGATGTAGTGCCATTGAGGACTACTCTTTCAGTATGGTTTGCCAGCCAGCTATAGATCCATCTGGTGGTGATGTTGTCTATTCCACCTTTTTCTAGCTTACCAAGGAGTAGGTTGTGGTCTACTTTATCAAATGCCTTACTGAAGTCTAAGTATATTATGTCCACATATTTCGCTGGTCTATTAGTTTAGTCACTTTGTTGACGAATGAAATAAGATTGGTTTGGCATGATCTGTTTTTAACAAGCCCATGCTGGCTACTAGTTATAACTTTGTTTGCTTCTAGTTGTTTGCAGATCTGTTTTTTGATTATCTTTTCTAGTATCTTCCCAGTTATTGATGTTAAATTGATTGGTCTTTAGTTTCCTGGGTCCGTTTTTCCCCCCCCTTCTTGAAGATGGGAACCACATCAGCCCTTTCCCAATCTTCAGGTACTTCCCCAGTGCTCCAGGACTTTTGAAAGATGTGGTGCAATGGTTCTGAGATAACATCTGCCAGCTCCTTCAGAACTCTGGGATGTAATCTGTCAGTCCCTGGTGATTTATATTTGTCAAGGTCGGATAGGTGTTCTCTTACCATTTTCTTGCATATTTTAATTTTTGTTTCTAATTTGTCTTTTACAGTGGTTTTTTTTTTTTTTGGTATGTTGGGCTATAGTTTCTTTTTGTGTGAACACTGATGCAAAGTAGAATTAAGCAGCTCTGCTTTCTCTCTGTTGCCTGTTAACATCTTCTCTCTTTAGTGGACCTACAGTTGTTGTTAATATGTTGGAAGACAGTTTTTTTTTATTATCCACGATTTCTGTTGCAAGTCTTTGTTCATTCTGAGCCCTTGCTTTCCTGACTTCATCTGTGCATGTTCTGGCTGTCTGCTGATAATCGGCCTTAGTTATGTGCCCCAGTTTCCATTTTTTGTATTTGTCCTTTTTGTCTTTCAGTTTGTCAGAGAGATCTTTGTGCAGCCATGATGATTTCTTCTTGAATTTCTTGTTTTTCTTTTTCAGTGGTATTGTGCAGGTCTGGGCTTTTATGATTGCATTTTTCAGAGTTTCCCACACTTCTTGGGTTGTTTCCCCCTTTAGGATTTTCATCCATGGGATCTTTCCTAGGTTCTCTCTGAGTTTGTTAAAGTCAGCTTTTTTGAAATTCAAGACACTGGTTGGATTGTTTTCTGTTGCTAGTGTTTCCGTTATATTAAATTCCAGTATGATGTGGAGAGAGATAGAGCATCTGAGACATGTTAGATGAAATAAATGTATTTAAAAAGCTAGTGTACTTATGTTATTTTTAAAAGTAGGCTCTATGATTCTGGGAAGAAAATGGTCCAGAGAATTTGTGTAGCTTCTGACATGCAAGCTGATCTTTGTGCTTCATGGTTAATTATGAGCCATGAAATCATTTTTGACTCCTACCTAACACACTGAAAGATTTTCTCCATGATGATTTGTCCCTAATATGGTCCCCCAGGTCTTCCAATGGTGCACCCATCAGTACTATAACTAAATCCATAATGCTGTTGATAAATTCTCCAACCTTATAGGGGAGGAACAGATGGGGAGGAACAGATGGGGAGGAACAGATGGGGAGGAACAGACTCAGGCTCAACCCTTCCAAGACCGAGTGGCTGTGGTTGCCGGCACCTCGGCATAGTCAGCTGACTCCATCACTGACTATAGGGGGCGAAATTTTGGCCCCCTCAGAGAGGGCGCGCAACTTGGGAGTCCTCCTGGATTCACGGCTGACATTGGATGACCATTTGTCGGCCGTGACCAGGGGGGCGTTTTATCAGGTTCGCCTGATTCACCAGTTGCGACCTTTTCTGGACCGGGACGCCTTGCACACAGTCACTCATGCTCTCGTCACCT
>NW_015386206.1:0-6690 GCF_001527695.2 Protobothrops mucrosquamatus | reverse complement strand
AGAGACCCAAATTTATTCTAGTAATGGGCAGATCTATCTCAGTGAGAGCTGCATAAAGGTATGATTCCCTGGAGGTCTCCAGACCTATGTAGCCATTGGATGTCTCCAGGAGTACAGTACAGACTGCTGATTGCTGTGCCCGTGCGGTACACCATTTTATGAATCTGTCATAGAGAAATATAGGTGTAAACGAAATGTATGTTTGACTCAATTCAAAGGGTACACATTAGAAGTATGCAATATTTACATTCAAATACAGCAAGGATTATTTGGATTTTTGCAGGGGCATTGGTCCTTAGCATTTTAATAGGGCAGGGGTCTTCAAACTTGTTCCTTTTATGACTTGTGGACTTCCAACTCCCAGAATTCCTCAGCCAGCATGCCTTAGCCAGCAGCCAGCAGAAACTCAGGAAAGTAATGTATTTAGGTTAACAGGAATACTTATTTTCCTGAACTACATGGCTACCATGCCCTCTATAAGGAGTAGCCAACAGATACATTCCTAAATCACATCTAGAGTGTTCTTACCCACTTTGGATGCTGAATGGAATGCCTGGAATGGAATGAAATTGTGTGTAGTTATGTGTAACTGGGGTAACTGTGCAATTTTTAGTTACTTAATTACTTAATTACAATCTCTAAGGATACAAGTTTCAAAAGGTTTGTTTTAGCAGAGGCTAAGAAAAAGTTAAATACAGGTAGTCCTTGACTTATGACCACAGTTGAGCCCCAAATTTATGTTGCTAAGCAAGATAGTTAAGTGAGTTTTGCCCCATTTTATGACCTTTCTTAGCAGTTGTTAAGTGACTCACTGCAGTTATTAAGTGAGCAGCATGGTTGTTAAGAGAATCTGGCTTCTCCATTGACTTTGCCTGTTAGAAGGCTGCAAAAAGTGGTCACATGGCCCTGGGACACTGTAACCGTCATAAATATGAGTCAATTGCAAGCATCTGAATTTTAATCACATGACCATGGGGGATGTTGCAACGATCAAATGTCATAAGTCACTTTTTTTAGTGCCGTTGTAACTTTGAAGGGCTACTTAACGAATGATTGTAAATCAAGGACTACCTATATTGCATGCTTAAGAATAAAGAGGAACTTTGTTAACACTTTGCGAAATCAAAGAATGCTTTGAGGAAGTATAACCTTCTAGGGGTAACCTAGATGTTTATTGCACAGTATAAATATAAGCCATACACTTGTGTTAGTATGCTCTCTCAAACAAACCTCTTGACGTTTCTGAATAAACTACAATAAACGTCATTTGTTTTGTCCTAATTGTTTCAACTACCACAAATGTTTGATTCAACTGATAAAACAGAGGAACAAGTTAAGCTTGATTTTAGTTAGAAGCAACAAAGGATTAGACAGGTTGATTCTACTATGTGTTTCTACAGTGAGACTTTCAGATAGATAAGGCACATAGAACATGTGGCAAAAAAATGCTGGCATAATTTTGCTATGCGTTCTATACCTGAATTCTGTTTTTGTGCTCACCATTCCTTTGAAGCCATTAATAGTTTAATTCAAATGGATAATAAACATGGTTAACAAATGTTTGCCATTCTTTATTGACAGAGGCTGTTGGAGATTGCAATAGGGTCTGAGTTTCTCAGGCTGCAGGTAGAAGGAGGTGGTTGTTCAGGTTTCCAATACAAATTTTCCTTGGATACAGTTGTCAATTCTGATGACAGGTGAGTGCATAGATTACACTGTGTGTGACAGATGAGAGAATTATAGAACTGTGGAAAAAGAAGGATGGTGGTTGAATAACAATTCCTTTGTTCCCAAATTCATATTTTACTGTTCTCTGCTGTTGAACATATACATATCATTTCCAGGGTTTAGAGCAACATATATTTAATTATAGGGGGGTGAGTATTGGACCTGGATCCACCAGAGCCAAGTCCCTACACAATTGTGGAACACCATTGGGTGACTTTGGGCCACTTGTTCTTTCTCAGCCTATTCTACTTCATAGGGTGAGACTGGTGGATGAAATTGGATGGAGGAGACTCAAGTTATTTTGAGCTCTCTTTCCAGAGCTCTATTCAGGTAGCCTTTATATCACTATTATTCATTTCTAAATGTGTATCTTTAGATGACTCAAAACAATTAAAAATAATGCAAAAACAAATAATAAACAAAATTTAGGTAATTGGACAAGATTCCTAAAAGATTCCCAGCCTCCTTTGAATGTTTGTTTACACATGAACTGGAGTGGAACTATAGTGAACTGGAGTTTAAAGCTACATGTATTTTAGATTTGTGCAAATACCATGACATATTATCTGTGCTCCTTTTCCAGAGTTTTTGAGAAAGACGGTGCCAGAGTGGTTGTGGACTTGGACAGCTTAAGCTTTGTGAAAGGAGCAATGGTGGACTTCAACCAGGAGCTAATTCGCAGCTCGTTCCAAGTAGTGAACAATCCACAGGCAGAACAAGGTTGTTCTTGTGGATCATCTTTCTCGGTTAAACTCTGATCGAACTACTCCATGTGGACTGAATGATGAAGAAACATTTCTTGTGTTGTTTTTTCCTGTTCTCCAGTTCAGCTGAATAACTGGTTTAGTCTGTTGTACTGCATGATAAAAGAAACTATCTTAGGCAAGACTCAGTCACGAACTGATTTATCCAAGACTGAATATGAAACGAATTAATCTCTAGTCTCTGTGAGTTTCAAGTCTTTGCTTTAGAGGACAGATCTAAGCAATCGCCTTCTGCTGTAATGTCATGAACTATTTATTTATTAAAATCTTTTCTGATTTTTTTTATTTTAAAATCTTCTAGTTGTATACAGTGCTATATAGTGAGATTTGTGTGAATATGGTTTGCATAGTCAAGAATGATTTCTGTATGAGGTTGAACTGAGGTTCAGTATACAATAATAAACAGGCATGCCAGCATGGAAATATCACCAGGGTTTTGAAGGGACAGGAGAGGTTGTCTGCATAATATAGTTTACTCAAATTCTTGATTACAGTAAAGTATTCTCTGCAAGCATCCCACCTCATCTCCCACTTGTTAGCTAGCTAGCTCTTGTATTTATTACCTGATTTTATTAAGAGAATTGGGCAACATCATATAGGTCTTTTTATCCTAGACCTCTGAAAGATGGGGGAATTGTGTTAGCTGTTCTTATTCTGAGACATCCCTTCCGTTGAGCCTTCCTGTAACACAGGGAGACTCCTTTCTGCTACTGCTGTGTGTTTTTTAAATGTTTCCACTCCAAAACCAGTTTGATGTAGAGTATAAGGCACCAATCTAGAAACCAGAAGACCATGAGCCGGTTATACCCTCTCAGCCCAGGAAGTAGGCAATAGCAATAGCACTTAGACCGCTTCACAGTGCTTTACAGCCCTCTCTAAGTGGTTTGCAGAGTCGGCCTATTGCCCCCAACAATCTGGTTTGGAAGGATGGAAGGCTGAGTCAACCTTGAGCCACTCAGAATCGAACTCCTGGAGTGAGCAGTGTTAGCCTGCAGTACTGCATCCTAACCACTGCGCCACCACAGCAATGGCAAAACACTTCTGAAATCTTGCCAAGATAAGTCAGGGTCTTGTCCAAGCAGTTAATAGGAGTCAACGCTAACTCCTGAGTCCAGACACACACACACACACACACACACACAATCACCTCAAACAGCAGGAAACAATTTGGCATTTTAGCTGCTCAAAGGATTTGGAGCTGCGTCTGTTTCAAAATATTAACTTATAGTTTTTTTTGTTTTGCTTTTTAGTGTGTCTCATTTTTATCAGCATGCAGAAAGCAGACACCATTATGCAAAGAGCATATTGTATGGTAAATTTTCTCATGCATCTGTCCAAATAATTTAATGAAGGTATTAAATACTTACTTGAAACATAATATCTTTTAAGACTTTTTAAAAGTATTGAAGGGGGGAGAATCTAGAGAAAGAATTGATCTGCTCTGCTTACATAGTGAATTTGAAAATGATGCTGCTAACTTCTTTTTCTGAAGGGTTTGGGGATGAGTATGTTAATTTCCCCCAGTCAGGGAAAATTAGATGAACCAGATTTTGATTTACATAATTGTACTTCAGATATTTCTACAAGAGCATGGAGGAGGAGGGAATTTTTCTCTTCAGTGCTCTAGTATAATGTCCCAGGAGATGCAGATGTATGTGTTACCCACTCAATTATAGCATTGCTTCACTAGAGGGCAGCCTTACCCTTTGTGATACAGATGGACAAAGAGCACTAAAAAAATGTACCATTGGTTTTTGCCTGAAAAGTAGTAGAGAAATGTTACATTGTTTAGATCAGTAGCCCCAACATTTTGGGCACCAGGGACCGGGTTTTCCGCATGGTTTCATGTGCTGCTTGCATCCCGCAGATGGGGCATTGCTTGTTTGCGTGGTCTGGTTTCTGGAATTCTGCGGACCATGGATTGGGGGGGTCTTCAAACTTGGCCCTTTTATGACTTGTGGACTTCAACTCCCAAAATTCCTCAGCCAGCAATGTCTTAACAAGGAAAATCTCAAATACTTCTTCATCAACCGTAACATGGAACAGCCTTGTCTGGTGCTTATTTAAAAGGTGACTGTGGTATCCCAAAATGCAAAACTATGGAGCTAAAATTACTACATATGTTAAATGTCAGAAAAATAAACTGGAGGCAAATTATGCTAGCTATTATCAGAACAGCACTAAGGGTGTTTTTTTTTTAAAAAAAAAAAAGCTGAAAACAAACTGATTATAACATTCCCAAATTGTCTAAGCGCAGTAGAGTTGTTTTTGTTCCATTTGTACACCCTTAAATATTTGAGCCTATTCCATTTGCCAAATGGAAAGAAAAACATGGGCAGGATAATGTTTAAATTATTGCAAATCCACGATTTAATTAGATTTGCTGAGCTGTTGTGTTGTCAAAATGTAGAAAACAGACATAAGACATCAACTTTATACTGATACTTTATGGGGATGTAGATTGATGCAAATGTACACACCGAAGATGAGTAGAAAGCAATAGATCTAATAAAATGTGCAGGAGACCTCCAGAAGGTTATGACTCTCAGGGTAATTAGAAGTGAATTCATGTGCTATTGTTTAACTCAGGCACCTAACAAATTGAGTTCTGAATGTATTTAGAAATTTCCTAATTTTCAATTCTAGATATCTTTTATAATTTGTTCTGGTTAAAAGGATCATGAAATATTTTACATGTGCACGCGCGCGCGCGCGCACACACACACACACACACACACACACACACTCTACTTTGCTGTGTACCATAATCTGTGACAATCTCATGCCCTTTTTATAATTTAAATACACTTCAATAAAAGAGATGTGTCTGCAATCTTCACACTTTTAAAGGGTAGTGACCCCAAGGAATAGATTTTCAAGTTGTGCCTTTAGAATATTTTTCAGATTGGTTTTGGCTCAAGTATTATTGAGGTTTAAAGACACTATTACTTATTCAGGTATAATGGTCTCTTTGATTTAAAAATATCTTATCTCCTTTGGCCTGTAAGTCCAAAGGAAAAAAATGTGTCTATTCTTGCTATTATTCAACATAAGAGTTGAGCAGTCCAGAGCAAAAGCAAATTATTTCTGTGGTCTAAATAACTTGAGCAGAAGGTAGATCTGAGTCTGAGAGTAAATTAGTCAGCAATTTACAGTAGATTGGCAAGGATTTTTAAATCCCAAATGTACAGCCACAAGAAAATTTACTAGTTCTAAATATCCTAATGAAGTAAACACAGCTTGAGCTAACTAGGAACATAGGGCTGTAGGGCTGTGAATTCTCTTTACGTCCTCTGTACATTCCTTGACTCAGAATTCTTGAATTTTAATTGTGTGCCTGCGTTCACCCCCTCATGCTAAGTCAAAAAGCAAGAATGGGCATTTTTGTGGCTGAAAGCTACACGTAATATTTTGTGGGATGTAATTTTTGAGACATTTGAGAACCATAAAAGATGGGGGAATGGCACAAACTTAGTGGTACAATATGCACATGTAACCAGGATTATTTTATTGACTTTTAGGACCTTAGGGTGATTTATTTTCAACTTTAGCAAAATACTATGCAAAGTTGTTTTACCTCTTTTAGGACTTATGCTATAGTTTTAATATGTTTCCCACTCCAAATAGTAGGAAATAAGAGGCAGCTAAAATGAGGCTCAGGGGCTACAGTTTGCCTTCTACCATCTAATATGGTTAGATTCTAAGGACAATATGTTGAGCCAAACCATGTAAATCATAGCATGGCTTAGTGTGATGGGTGAGACTTATCTATGGCTGTATCCTGCATTTAACCATAGTATAATTTCTTGACAAAAGCCATTTCCTCCCCTTCTGCATGATATTTCCCCAATTTCATCTCCGGTCTACAAGTGAGACTATATTAAGCTGTTTTATCCTAATTCCAATCTCTTCTGAGGACATACTTAAGGTTCAATCTGTTACTCTTCTCTATCCATTACTTTAGAAACAATCAGGTAAGATTCTGTTTGGATATTTCAGACAGCTAGAACCATGTCCCCATCCCTCTAGTCAGCCTTTTTAGCAAGCATTTGGCTATTATTCCCTTAAAGAATGGCATGTGCATTGTTAAAAAGAACTACAGAGAGATGAATTTGTGGTTAGCAGGATTCAAGCGTAATTTGGAGACTTTTTTATTTGTTTAAATATAAGCCAGTTAGAGCAGGGATTCCTGCTTTGT
>NW_015386205.1:350149-362810 GCF_001527695.2 Protobothrops mucrosquamatus | reverse complement strand
ATCAAAATTCAGATGCTTGGCAACTGATTCATATGTATGATGGCTGCAGTGTCCCAGGGCCATGTGATCACTTTTTGCGATCTTCTGACAAGCAAAGACAATGAGGAAGCCAGATTCACTTAACAACCCACGTTACTAACCTAACAACTGCAGTGATTCACTCAACAACTGTGGCAACAAAGGTGGTAAAATGGGGCAACATTCACTTAACTCTCTCGCTTAGCAATGAAAAATTGTGGGCTCAATTGTGGTCTTAAGTCGAGGACTCACTTTACTGTGCAAATAGATAAGTTTTAACTAAGCACTCATTAGCTGCACTTTGTAGATTTTAATGGTGTTTGGCTCCACAGCTTACATTATCTTTTTTCTACATTTCTGTCCTATTTACTACATTTCATCTAGTGGAATGATTCTACAAATGCATTAATATAAGGGAGAACAATATGGCACCCACAGCTTCCTCCCCCCCCCATATATAATATTCAAGGAATATGATTTAAAAATAACCCCAAATCTTGAAAAATGACAAATGTCCCAATTTTCTCATTGATCATAAGTTTTCCTGAGCCCTACAATAATAAATGAATTCAGTTTTTTAAGGTGCTACAAGTTTTTGCTACTGTTGTTTATATTCAGAAAATCAACCAGCATCCTCCCAAGTAGAACTAAAATGATTTTAGTATTTTTAATTGTATTTTTTCTTTTTGAGTTGTAAGCTACCCGGAGTCATTGATGGAGATAGGCGGCTACAGAAAATCAATCAATCAATCAATCAATCAATCAATCAATCCTGGTGGTCATTGGATACATCCATAGTTTTCCTGATGCCAGAATCAAAATGGATTGCCATTCTCATATTCTAGGATGCTTTTTTGAACTTTAGCCTGCAGTTTTGGGATTTTTTTTTCTCTTTGTAAATAGATCATTTACAATTTGGAGCCCAAATCTCACTTTGCTTTATGTTCTATTCTTATCACTCAGCCAGTTTTTTCTATGCTGGAATAGATCCATAGGTGAGCGTGTTGGATTTTTAAAATCAGAGCCATCTGTTTCCTTGAACTTAGGCTACTATGGTTTTATTTCTCCCAATTGTCTTCTTGGATACAGAAAGCTGTGGAGTGGGAACATTCACTATTGCAATCATTGCACACGAGTCCCTACAACTTTTTCCACATGTTCTGAGAGGTCCAAAAAGGTGGAATTCCCTGATCTACCCTAACTATAAGGTCTCTGGTAGGGTTTGGTAATTGTGTTTTTATTTATTTAAAATAAATAAAAGATGGGGACTTATGATCTTTTTATTGAGAAAATATGCATATTTTAAAAGACCAAATATGTTCCAGATTACCACACAATTTTCCCCTAAATGTTTTTATACCTCTAAATTTCTCTAGCACTATTCCAAAAAAAAAAATTTTAACAGTTGGCTGCCATTTTTAATTTAAAATCTTACTGAAAATGTGGCATACGCCCTAAAATGTGCTTCAAGTAAGTTAAAAGAAAAGACTCCTCCTCCACTCAATGTAATAGAAAACAGAAAATCCCAGATCTATTTTATATCCTTATTGTACCATTACAGGCCCATTCAACAACAACTTTAAATGAAATCTTCAATAGATTGCCAGCTCTGATATAGCAGGATATAGATACTTTGGCATTTATTAGTATACAAGTCAATTTGTGACTTCAGCTACAATTTTTACGGCCAGCATACAAGAGCTTAAACACAGAGTAATTCTACCTGGGAGAGATGGAGAGACAGGAAAATTCTGTGGCAAAACAAAAATCACATTTTCTGATTGCAAGAAATCTACACCAGGAATGTTTCTCAGTCTAAGCAACTTTAAGATGTATAGACTTCAATTCATAGAATTCTGCTGGCTAGGAAAATACTGTCTTAGGAAAATATTGAAAAACATCTAGAGACAACTGTCCCACTACATGCATTGCACCCGAAGACCATTTATATAGCCCTTATTTGCTAAATAAGGAGTAAGTTTGATTACACTATATTACCAAGAGAAGGAGAAAGGGGCCTTCACTGGATGTGCAGTTTATACTGGTAATCCTCAATTTATGACCACAACAGAGTCTGGAATTTCAGTCACCAAATGATGCAGTCATTAAGCAAGTCGTCCCAGGAACAGATCTGATTCTATAACCATTTTTACCACAATCGTTAACAAAATCACCTCGTTGTTAAGTGAATCTAGCTTCCACAATTTACTTTGCTTGTAAGAAGCCATTTGGGAAGGTTACAAATTGCAATCATGTGATCACAAAATGCTACAACTGTTGTAAATGAAAGCCAGGTGCTAACTGCCCAAATTGCAATAACATGATTGGAGAGGTGGTACAAAAGTCTAACTTTGAGGATGAGTTGTAAATCACTTTTGTTGAGGCTGTTGTAATTTTGAACTGTTTATTAAACAAACAGTTAAAAGTCAAGGACTAGCTGTAGACACCCAATCCATTGGGAGAGCTTTAATATGGATTCCTGCATTGAGAAGGGATTGGATATGTCTTATTTTTTTGAGTCCTGTCATCCCCATTTAGTTCTTTTTAATCTTTCTAGTCCCTTTTCACTACATACACTCTACTGATGCTCTCAGTATAATGGGTTCAGATGTATTCACAGTATCTGAATGCATAAAGCAACTTACAAGTCTTTACAAGCTGTGAAAAGAAAATATTGCCCAACAAAAAGTTGTTTTTCCTCCCTCCTTCTGCAGTGCAATGGCTTTGCTAAAGTTCCTTTTGATGTAAAGTCCCCAAAGGTTGACGTTGATCATTTCTCTGGTTTCTTCAGAGAAACATATTTTAGAATTCATCCTTATCCACAAATACCACTATTCTATTTTCCGAATAATTCTAGCTGTCACTTCACACGCATTCATTATTATTATTTATTATTTCTTCCATTTTTGGAGTCCTTGTGTGAGGACATGACTAAATTCTACCATGGAAAATAGTTCTAAATCAATTACTAACTGAATCCAAACATAGACAATAGTTCTTTGATTGAGGTTTGCTAACATTAAATTCCTGCGTACTGGGAAGGCAGTTCTTAATTAGCCCTCACCTTACTCTCATCAGATTTTAGCTCCCGAACCAATTTTCCCTGACACAACTCCCTCCAAGCATGTATCATGTAGCAACATCTTGTTCCAATCCTCTGACTTTTGAGGTAGCTAGGACAGGAAAAAGCAGGAAACAAATTGCATGACTTGGAGGCATGTCATTTCTGAAGGATCATATAAAAACTTGCAGTGGGCCGATTGTGTCATTGCTGACACCATCCAGGTCTCCTGCCTTGACTTAGGACAGCATAGATTTGCAAAGCTGTTCTTTTCTGATTTGCATAAAACTCCAAAGATACCTAGATTTGTTTACATACTGACCTATAAGAGAACTTGATTTTGACTTAGGAAAATCCACAGAAACCATTCCAATGTAATTTGAGAGATATGGTTTAGCTGCAGGGGTCCTCAACCTTGGCCACTTTAAGACTTGTGGACTTCAACTCCCAGAATTCCTCAGCCAGCTTTGCTGGCTGAGGAATTCTGGGAGTTGAAGTCCACAAGTCTTAAAGTGGCCAAGGTTGAGGACCCCTGGTAGAGTGAATGACCCCTGGTAGAGTGGCCACTGATTTTGATACTGACTTGGAGAAATTAAAAAAACAACAACACCACATGCCACTGTGGTTTATAAGCATGCACTATTTTATGGCTTGTTAATAAAACATGAAAAAGAAATCAAGTCTTAATATTAAATGTGTGCATGTAGCCATTTTATTTTTTATTTAGAAACTAAATATGATGCTCTGTAATATATATCCTTTTAACTTTGAAAAACCATGTTTTCACAAACATCACAACACACTAAAAATGGGTAGTGGCTTGAAGGTGATTGTTATAAACTGTATTTCTATTTATTGCTGGTATACAGATAGTAAGGAAGACAACGGAGAATTTCTGGCAGAGGTGCAATGCTCGCCAGACGTTTTGTATACTTAATTCTTGCCTTTATAAAGAATAAAATAAATCTGAGTGAAACTTGGAGTAGTCAGTAATGTAATATGGTTAACATCTCAGAATTTAAATGCAAAATCAGAGGAAATCC
Source organism: Protobothrops mucrosquamatus (assembly GCF_001527695.2). Lineage (NCBI taxonomy): Eukaryota > Metazoa > Chordata > Lepidosauria > Squamata > Viperidae > Protobothrops > Protobothrops mucrosquamatus. The sequence continues at coordinate 358,688 of NW_015386205.1, read as the reverse complement.
AGATTCAAATCCTCATTCAGACATACAACTCACTTGAAACCCCATAGTAAGTCATATCCTAGACTAGCTTACAGGCTACTTAGCTGGATACTAAGGAGTGGGAGGATGGTCTGGTGGACTGACAGATTGGAAAGTCAGTGTAAACAGTGGACTGAAATGCCCCTGTTCAAGTCCCTCCCAACCAGGGATCTGATGGAGATTTTGGTCAGTTACTTTATCATAACTGAATCCCTCCCATAGGTTAATGTTGGGAAGATAAAATGAGAGATAATCTTATGAATACCATCTTGTACTTCTTAGAGAAAAGGTAGGATATAATAATAAAAAGTAAAAAAAATGAATAATACTTGGTTCTGTATACTTATCTTTGAAAGAAAAGCAAAATAAACATAGGCTGTGTTCAACAATAGCTGGGTAATTGAATTAACCCATTTTTGTTCAATGTATTGAATGGTTAATTAATCCAACAACCTAAATTCACAGAATACATTAAGCCTAAACATATCCTAACAAAGTTTAAAACTTCTCAGGCTTGATAATTAGTGCAAATCTTTAGCTGATCTAGTTATGCAAATCCAAGAATGGAGTGAAGTTCCTCTGAGCATGTACAAAATCTTTCTTTACAGTGAGGCACATCATGCCGTCCAAAATGGCTTTTGCAAGACATTCCTTGAAATGTCTGTACAATTTATTAGATTTAATAAACACTATTCTGTCAGCTGTGCAAAGAAGGGTTACAAGTACAGGCCAACACAGTTCAAAATAAGCTGAATTTCCTTGTCAAAGCACTTTCATCAAAGAGAAAGTTCATCTTTGCTTATTTCAGGGACAGCCTCTGAACTGTTCTCAGGACATAGTTCACAGTGGTTTTGTCCAATCTTCCAAATCTGGTCTACAGTCCCAGGATTTTCTTGTGGTCTCCCATCCAAATACTAATCAGGGCAGATCCTACTTAGCTTTCCCAGATCAGGCAAGTTTTTCTGGAGACTGCCACTTACCCAACTTTCAGCAGGAAAGTTTTTGCAATTAAAGGAAATGGCCTCCTTTCAAATGAGAGGGCATGGCACCTCTGCTTTCCAAGTTTGCATGCCAACTAGGCCTACCTGGAGTCGCCTCCGGGCCTCTTTCCCTTCCCAGACTCAATAATTACTCTCGACTTTTTGTTATGCACCGACCGGCAGGTTAGCACCTGGCCCGCCCCTCCACCGTAGACTCTTACTTACTTGAGGAAGTATCTCTGACCCGTGTGCGTGAGCGCCATCTCCCAGCCGGGAGGAAGCGGCAGCTCGTCCGTCACGTCGTAAGACTGCTGGCGGAGGTGGGCATGCTGCTGAGCCGGAGTCGGGGTGGCTCCAGCCCCGGTGCCCAGCTGCAGGGAAGCTGGCGAAGAGTGAGAGCGGACGTGGTGGACCCCGACGGCAGCGCTAAGCCGGGGAGGGTGGCTGCCGGAGTCGGTGCTCGACTGGCGGGAATGGGATCCCGAGTCGGGCTCCTTAAAAAAAGATTCGGGCAGGATCTTTTTTCTCCACGAACTGGGCTTGGGGTTCATGACCGAGTTGAAGAGAGCCTCTAGATCAGTGTCCAGATCCTGGGTGACATGGATCACTTGCTGTCCCGGCGGGGGAGGGACGGCAGCAGGATTCATTTTGCCTACCTTGCGCCAGAAAAGTTTGCCGCGGGACCTCGCGAAGGAAGAGGGGTTAGGAATGAATCAGAGTCGGCAGGCCAGGATTTCTCCTTCTAAAGTTGTCTTGCAGAACTTCCAGCCTCCCTTGCTCGGAGCGGCCGAGACAAGATTCCTGTAGTTGCAATCGGTCCGCGGCGAATTAAGTTTCCAACGCAAAGCTCTCTCGACCTTTCTCCCCCCCCCCTCGTTTGCGAAAAGGCCTCGAGCAGAAAATCCAAGGCAGTTTATCCCCTCCCTCCCCAGAAGTGTATCTTTTATCTCGCAGAATCTCCCAAGAACAGTTGAAGCAAATCCAAGTCAAGCCCCGAAGGAAAGTTATGCAACTCCCCCTCCCCCTCCGAACTTCGGAGATCTGCTACAACTCCCCCTAAGAAAACAGCTCCTTTAAAGGACTAAGGAGAGAGATCTTCTTCCCGCGGCTGTCACGAAAGGCCGGGAGGAATTCCAAAGAGGGCCTGGGACTCGAAGCAAGCGGGATCCCGCGGGGGGGGGGGGGACCCAGTCCCACTTAGAACGCTGAGAAGCGAGCGTTCGGATTGAAAACGTGCCCCTGAAATCTCAGCCGCGCTCTGTTCCGGGCCTGGCGTCCTCTTCGTCCGCCCCCCCCCCTCGCGCGTGCAGAGGGCGGCCCGGTTCAGTCACTTTCTGTCATTTGTCTGTCTTAAAAGATGGGCGAAGAAGTGACTTTGGCGGGACCGAGTGGTAGTTGGTCCCGTTTCTGTTTCACATACCCATCCCGGAGACCTTGAAGGGCTGAGTGCTTCCACGGTGGCGGACGCGGCGGCGGCGGCGGCGGCGCCGTGATCGACTATACTAAACAAACTTACCCAAAACTCTCGGAGTTAGGGCGGCGCAGAAAGTTTGGCAGCTGCATTATTCATGAGCTCAGCGTCTAGGACCAGTCCGATTACACGGTACACCCACTTGCCAGTTCTCCCTCCCACCGCTCGTTTTGGAGAGCCGGACCCTGCTGGATTTTTTTTCAGCTGGGAAACAGGAGCCTCCTGGGGGTGGGCTGAGGGAGTTTACGGGAATCTCGGACGGAAATCGAGTAGGGTTATGACTAACAAACCAGGCAAAACGCGTGCCAGGGCTTCCTCCAGCTGCTCCTTTTGGAGCTTTAGCTAAGAAGTAATCCAGAACCAGGATGCAACGGATTTAGGACTGAGACAGCCGACTGTCTAGATGAAGATATTCCACTTAGATTGGCTCTTGTGGATGCCAAATCCGCTTTTATACTTCAATAGTTTTCAGTTGGGAAAAAAAAAAACTGAGTATATTGCACTGCCAAGCTGCAAGGCAACAAACGTTCCCAGGCCCTAGTCCCACTATGTCCACTACTCACCCCAAATTTCCACTTTATCTGCATCTTGCTCCCAATCTGAGTGAAGCAGTATAGCAGATACTGGATTAGTATGATCCTTGTATCTGAGCAGGCACAAAATATAGCCAACGTAGCAGATTCATGCCACATATAACCATACTGTGGTTTATCATAATGTGTGAATCCAGACGGAGAAATACCCATAGTGGATAGATTTAGTTTAGGAGTGAACATTTTCAAATATTAAAGTATGACTTCAGCTGACCATGCTTACATGGTCAATGGGAACTTGAACAAAATAACTACAGAGCTACAGATTCTCCAACATATTCAGCGTTCCTCCGCTTTCCAGGTCTTACAGGTGTCACGTCTGAATAAAAATCTCACCAACACCTTACAAGATACATTAAACTGAGCCATCAAACCTTTGGTTCCCTTCTAGGAGCTGCATTTCAGTCCTTACAAAAGAGCATCTCTGCCATCATATGTACTTTAATATTCACTTGAGATTTTATGGTTCATAAAAATTCTATTTAAACCCCACCCCCCCACCCCGCTAAATGAGAGCCAATGTGAACACAGCAGTTAAAATACTATTTATTCAGCACTCACAGTAGTTAAGCCTAAATTAGAATCAGATTTAAATATCTGCTTAGCCATGATACTTACCAGATAAGTAAGGTTAAACCAGGGGTGTCAAACTGCCGGCCCGCGGGCTGGATGCGTCATGCCGAAATTGCACCCACCCCACTGCCAGCAATGGGAAAAAAAGTCACGATACATCAGACACGTTGTGAGGTTGACACCCCTGCGTTAAACAATAAAAAACCCTAATGAAACTGGCCAAATTTAGCATGCTGAGCAAATAGAATTGATTTGTCTTTAACTGTGATAGGTTGGATGTCTAATAGGATGGTCGGTACAATTACAGAAGAGGAAAGTCTTCTGCCAGATAAAAACAAATATGCAATTATTTTAATTTTATAACTTATCTAGTTTAGGAATGCTCAATTGGTATTTTTAGGCTTGTAACCCTAACAGACATCCTTAAGAATAACCCTGAGCATGGGGTTGGGGGTAATTTTAAGTAAATGCATCTATGATTATATTGCTGCCCTGTTTTAACCAAGTTAATTTTTTTAACAAGGTTTCACTGAAGAGTCATGACAGTTAAGCTGAAGATTATAGCCTGGAATGGCAGTGAGCGGTTTGGGTAAGAGACTGGGCATATTGCATAATGAGGAATAAGTCTTGTATGTTCTTAGAAAAGAAACAGAAATGTTTTCTCCCAACTTAAACCCTAAAATCAGCCATCATACCCAATAATCTCCAAATCAGACCATTGAATCATTTAATTCATGCCTGTCCAGTCTATGGAGATTCTCAGTCATCTAGATCATGGTTGTCCCAAAGATGCTTTTTCACGAGGCAATTGGACTTCATTCCTTTGAAGACGTTTCACTTCTTATCCAAGAAGCTTCTTCAACTCTGACTGGATGGTGGGGAATGGAAAGTTTTATACTCCTTGCACACAGCTGGTAATTGGCATTCTTTTAGAGCAGGGGTGTCAAACTGTAGACCTGCGGGCTGGATGCATCACGCACAGGCCATGCCCATCCCGGCTCCCCAAAGGCAAAAACCGTCATGATATGTCACGATACATCATAGGACACGATCGAGTTTGACACCCGTGTTTTAGAGGATTGTTGGGGTCATCTGGATGTTTATCTATGTTATCAAGGTGATCTGAGAAGTGCAAATCGGTGTGGAGCCTTCTTTGAACTGTTGAAAGGACTGTGTGGTAGACTGGAGATAGATGATTTCATGTCCCTGCCCCCCCCCCCCCCCAGTTGAGAGCAGGCTGTTCAATTTTGACAAAGATGGCCTCTTTGACCCCTTTCAAACCAGCAGTCCTCTCTGTCCAAAATGTGGACTTTGCTGTCTTTGAAAGAGTGGCTTTTGTCTTTTAAATGCAGATGGACTGCTGAATTTTATCTTGATGGGTTTGTTCTCCTATATTGTGCCATGTATTTATGAAGTGGTTGTTTTGTTTCTCCAATGTACAGATCTACACATGGCTCACTGCATTGTACTGCATATACCATGTTGCTCAGTTTGTGTCTGGGTGTTTTATCCTTGGGGTGGACAAGCATCTGCCTTAGTATATTCTTGGGTTTGAAGTGTGCACATACTGTATGTTGTGTTGGCTGAAAATCCTCCTAAACTTTTCCAGTATTCCTGCAACGTATGGAATGACATTGCTTCGTTTATTGTTTTCTTTATCTGTTATGGAGGAACTCCTACTGCGTCTTTTTTTGGATTTGATGAAGACCCACTTGGGATAGCCACAAGTTCTGAGTGCTTCTTTGATGTGTTTTAGTTCTTTTTCTTTCCCATCTTTGCTGGTAGGCAGGCCTTCAGCTTGGTGGTGTAGGGTTCTGATAACCCCCATTTTGTGCTCCAGTGGGTGGTGAGAATCAAAATGTAAATATTGATCTGTGTGTGTTTTCTGTAAACTTCAGTGTTAAGGCTTTTGTCTTCCTTAATGTGTACTGCACAGTGCAGGAAGGCTAGATTATTTTCCTTAATATTTTCCCATGTGAATTTGATGTATCTATCCACCGAGTTGATATGTTTGGTGAACTCTTCCAATTCCTGTGTTTTGATCCTGACCCAAATATCGTTCACATACCTATACCAGTCAGTGGGTGGAATTCCTGTAAAGGAGTTTAAGGCTTTGGTTTCTACCTCTTCCATGTAGAGATTGTCACAATGGAGGACACAGGTGAACCCATGGCACAGCCATTTCTGTCTGTAGAAACCTTCATTGTATTTAAAATAGGTAGTGGTCAGGCAATAAGTCCAGCATGGCATATATGTCGTCTAGGCAGAGGTTGGTTCTGTCACTTAAGGTGTTGTCTTGTAACAGTTTCTTCACTATCATGACAGCTTCAATTTTTGGAATGCAGACATCATCTATCTCCAGTCTACAACCCAGTTCTTTCAATAGTTCCAAGAAGGCTCCATACCCATTTGCACTACTCAGGTGACCCTGACAACCCAGATAAACCTCCAGGTGGCCCCAACAATGCTCTAAAAGAATGCAAATGACCAGCTGTCTGCAAGGAGTATAAATCCTTCCATTCCCCGCCATCCAGTCAGAGCTGAAGAAGCTTTTTGGATGAGAAGCAAAATGTCTTCAAAGAAAAACAAGAAAGTCCAGTTGCCTTATGAAAAAGCATCTTTGGGAAAGCCTGTCCAGTATTTGCCAAGTTCTCAGCCCAAGGCCCTTTGATTAACCTTTTATATCTGGAGAAGACCTAGACTTTGGGCATCTGGGACTTCTCTATACCAAATAGTTAAAATAAACACAAACCAGTCACTAAAATAATGTATACACATTAGTGACAACAATCATTTTTAAATGATTATTTGCTCTGATTTATACCTTTTCTTCTGTATGTCCAGCTACCTAGTTTATGCAAATGTGAATATACAAACAAAAATAACTTGTGTAAACAAACATTCTTTGTTTTAATGAAGTAATTTTTAGAATGCATAATTGTAATATTGCTTTTTACACAATAAAATCAGTTGGCAGTTAGAGCATGACAAAACGTTTTATTTCGTTAACCAGTAATTTGCTCAATAATAATACAGTAACTGTAAGAAACAAATCTGAAGACCAAAAACATACAAAATGTTAATATATGTGTTTTATTCTTAAAGACTGGAAAAAGAAAAAAAATGGTCAAAAACCATTGTATGTTATGCATAGAACAGAAAAAGCTCACATATTCAACTATTTATGCATGATTAAAATTTATGACATTTATTCTAACTTGCATCTGGCAGCATTATCAACATAGCACCCAATCAACTTCAACCAGTAAATATTGTTTTATGTTCTTGGAATACTGCTCTGACTGGTCCAGATGCACTTTTCGAAGTACTGCTTCCTGTAATTATGCAGATTTACTATAATGAAAACACTATTTGATGTTGCGCACTATTCGTCTGCAATGATTTGTTTTCATTTCTCCCAATGCTTGCTCCATTTGTTGAATTAGATGGAGTAATGTGGCAGGATCAGTTTGTAGTATTTTTGTCGTTTGATTTTCATTCTCATTAAGGTGTAGCTTCAAAGTTACAGCTGGCTTAATTTGTTGCCTCAGACTTCTGCTGGCAAGCTATTTAAATTGTAGGATGGAAAAAGTGATAAATGTAAGGCTGAGTTACGAGCAGCCATATTCACAGCAATCATAAAGCAAATGTTTACAAAAATATAAGCTGTTACAGTATGTACCTGTTTCTTTATTATTACTGAATATTCCAGTTTTACTGATATTCATTTACTGCAGTTTGAAAATTTCAACCGGAACTAAATATCCATGGTACATGTTTCACATATCATCATCTTGGGCATTTATTTACATACAATATTGTATACTCAAAAAGGCAGATGTAAAATACGTTTTTTGTACATCTGTAGACTATTTTTTTTATGGCCTTACCACAGTAGTCCTGACTTATGACAATTGGAAACCATTATAAACAGAATTTCCATTGCTAAGCAAGGCAGTTCAGTGAGTCACACCTGATTTTAGGATCTCTTTTGCCAGATTTGTTAAGGTGATCCGGCTTCCCACATTGATTTTGCTTGTCAGAAGCCAGCTGGGAAGATCACAAATGGCAACCACACGATCCTGCAACTGTCATAAGCACATACCGATTGCCAAGCCCCCAAATTTTGATTACATAACCGTGGCAATGCTGCAATGGTTGTCAGTACGAAGACCAGCTGTAAGTCACTTTTTTCAGTGCTGTTGTAACTTTGAACAGTTGCTAAACAAATGGTTGTAAGTCCAGGAATATAGTCCTTGAGTTACAACCATTTGTTTAGTGACTGTTTGAGGTTACAACAGTACTGAAAAAACTAATAACAGTTTTCATACTTTCGACCATTGCAGCAACGTGACCATAATTTGGATGCTTGGTAACTTACATATATTTCAGGGGTCATGTGATCACCTTTTGTGACCTCCTGACAAGCAAAGTCAACAGAGAAGCCAGATTCATTTAACAACCATGTTACTAACTTAACAAGTGCCATGATTCACTTAACAACTGTGACAAGAAAGGTCGTAAAATGGAGCAAAACTCACTTAACTGTCTTGCTTAGCAAAAGAAATTTTGGGCTCACTTGTGATTGTAAGTCGAGGACTACCTATACACAACCTATTCTCTGCAGTTATTTGGTTGCTTTAAAACAGGAGTGTCAAACTCGCAACATCACGTAACGTGTCGCGACGTATCGTGACTTCTTTTCCATTGCCGGCAATGGGGTAGGCGCGGTTTCGGCATGACGCAGCCGGCCCACAGGCCGGCAGTTTGACACCCCTGCTTTAAAACTTCATGGATAACTAAAGCAACCAGAATATATTTTCGATTCATTTTTCTGGAATCTAACACATTTTTTACATTTAACAAAAAGGCAACTGAATTATTTTATAATATTTAAATAATCA
>NW_015386205.1:318405-350049 GCF_001527695.2 Protobothrops mucrosquamatus | reverse complement strand
TTCTGCTTTTTTTTCAAATCAATCAAGTGTTGATCCATTAGTTATGATAAAAATTGAACAACTAGCTTGTCTCTTAAAAGCCAGCTGTGACATGATGGGCCGAGAAAGACTGGCCAAAGTCACCCAGGCAGCTTTTATGTCTAAGGTGGGACTAGAATTCACAGCATCCTGGTTTCTGGCCTGGGTGCCTTAACCATTACACCAAACTGGCTCCCATTTGAAGACATTACCTATCTTTGTGGGAAAGACTTCACAGGCCTGTCAGTTGGATAATCCCTCCCTCACATACATTTATGGTATGTATTATGTTATAATGTTATAAATATGTTACCCTAGTTCTAATTCCAAGAATAGGCTGCTAAACAATTTAGTGGCTGATTTTTATTAGACTAGACTATGTACATAACTTTTTATTATTCTCACTAGAACCTTTAATTTTCTTTAAAGTTTCATTAATTTGAATAATTTATTACATTACCATTTAAAATGACCAACATTTATTCCAAATTTTCTATTGCAAAATAAGAGGCAATTTGAATAAAATTCCAATAATTTGCAGGGAGCAGGATATACTATTGCACTAGTAAGATGGGAATGATGGAAATTTCTCTAAGTATTTTCTTAATATGAATAGACTGAAGGTGCAAATTGCATTGTCCTAATGAATAAATGGATAACTTATATAGTTTACTTTATTGTATCCTCCTGTGAATAATTATATGGCAAAAAGTATGATTTCATAATATTGCTACCTCTATCTTCTGGAAAGAACAAATATTTGCTCATTTGAAATCAATAAACAAATTTGTTCTTATTGGAGCTGATATAAATCAGTGAGTATCTACTAATGCTTGTATTCTTACCTGCACATCTAGTCTCCACTCCAGATTATGATAACTAGGAAACTTTGGTGTTAGTTCACTCAGAATATTCCTGATCTCCTTTCTGTTGTCAAGATAGAGCTGAAGTAATAAGGCATTCAGTTCTTCAGGAAATTGTAATACGAGTATTGAGTCTTGAAAATCTATCTCAGATATCTAAAAAGTATAAAATGCAAAACATTTAAATTTTCAGTTAATTTTATTACATTTTTCCTTGCTCCAAATATATTTCTTGTTCTAAAGATCATATTTCCTACTATGAAATATGATTGGTCAGTAGAAATCAGCATATAAAAATTTTAAAATATGTAGATAGTCATCAATAAGTGTTCTTAAAGTCAATGAAACCTGAACAGGTGAAAGAAATTAGCAACTAAATAGTAAATGCACCAAAACCAGAGGAATGTTTAAACTTTCATCTAAAACACCACACCTTTGTAGAAGTGAGACATACTTAATTCTCTCCCACAAAACAATCTGAAGTATATGCTTATTTCTCTAAATAGAACACATTGTGTAAACCACTTACCATGAGTTTTGAGCTCTCAGTGAGAAGGTATGTTAATCCTTCTACTCCATGCTGAATTGTCTCACTATTTACATTAAGTTTTTCTAAAAAATGAAAAGGCCATAGAAATACAACATATAAATGGTCAATAAAGGAAACAAAGTCATAAAAATAAATCATTATAGCTAGAAACATATGCTAGGTTGCAAATGTGAATGTATTTATTAGAAGTAAGCTGTCTTGAATTTTGCATGTAAATGATTAACAATGATTGAAAAGAGAGGCAGAAGAGATCTTTGGCTTACAATGTCCAGTGAAATTCATATAAAAGTCTATTAGAGATCAGAGCTCAAAAAAATTTTCCTCTAAAGCTTTTCCATTTTTCATGAATTATCCGAAAATAAAATGAATAAGAACATTAGAAAGGCAGGCCTTTGCTGCTTAGAATGCAAACTGCGAATAAAATGCTTATAAGCTTTATGTCAAATATCCTATGCCTATGGAAAATATGCTAGTTTACCATATGTGACATCTCCATAACATGATATATAATGTTAAGGATGTACCCCTTTTTTTCAGAGTATAGACTCCTAACTTAAATCCAATTCTGAAACTGCTGCACCAATTCTGATGAAATCTCAGTACAAGTGCAGTGATTTAACAATAGCTGAAAAAATATTTGAACATGGTTTCTGCTTTGTAAGGAACTGGAAAAAGAAGTTGAGCACATTTATCAAAGGTACACCTTTCATTATTTACAGATGTGATTTCAGAACTTCCTTGTTGCTTTGCATTTGCAAGCAAGCTTTACTCCACCATTTCCAGACCCAGAGTAATAAACTATATATAAAAAAACCTATATGAACATATTTTTCTGACATTATAGGTGTAAGCGTGCATTAATATATACTTTTTGCTTTCTAAATTGCTTCTGATTTTCAGAACATTAGAAAGTTGCTTAACGGTTTATTTCTAATTTACAGATCTCATCAAGCCAGATTCATATTTAAGCACTGATTTAGCAACCAGGAATTGCAGAAAAACAAGTAAGCAGGCTGATCGAAGAGGTATAAAATGCCTCATCTTTCAGAAAATTGAACAGGTTATGAGAGAGGAAATCCTTCTTCTGCATGTAATATGTAAATTAACTATTCTTCCCTCCTCTGTCATGTTCAGTAAAATTCTGAATATTTTTTTTAAAAAAAAGGATTAAAACATTTGCAAGTCTGGAATCAGGTCTTTTCTAACTGAGAATGATCTTTGTAACTTTTCTCCTTCAATACTTTACTTTTTCTTAACACAGGCATTGATATCAAAGCTTATTAGTTTGATGGTAGATAGGAAAGTTAAAGCCCCCCAACAATTTTCAATTTTAGGAATTTTAAAGGAGAAAAAATACCCCTTAAAAACACTCTCCATACTCTAAATCCAAACAAATCTTTGTTTCCCTGTAAAAAACAAAAAGGTCTTGCTTATTCTGATTTCCCTTCTTCACTTTCACTTCATTTGAACTTAAAAAAAGGTTATAGTGTCTTCTCTTTATCAATAGGGGAGGTTAACAATGAAACAAGTCTTCATAGATGACAAGAATCAGCTATGGCTTATGGTAAGGAAAATTCTGTTATTAATGTTTATTCAAACATTAAATAAATCTTAACCTTAACAACAAATGAATACAAGCTTTAAAAATTAATCAAAGGAAAAATAAAGTTACCTCATTTCTTTTGGACAGTGGCCTTTAACATATTATTCAAAGCCCTCAAGCTGAAAGAAATTGTATTTTCTTATTTTAACTTCCTCAACATAGTTTCCTATGCAATCACCCTGCAGAGTTAGTTTACATTTTTTTGTAAACCATGATCCTAAACTGTTTTGGACCAAGGTACAAATCTTATCCCTAGTTCAAATTAATAATTTTTATTGGGTTAACACCATTACATCTCATCAATATATAAAATCAATAATAGATGTGTAATCTATTTTTGTCTGTTGCTTTTATAGCCACAAGGTCCTAAGAAAACATACTGTTCTTATACTTACTTGCTGCTCCTTCATAGACTTTAGGGTTTGTGCCTTTTCTTAAGAACTCAATAGCAATACGACCAAATTCATTGACAACTAAAAAAAGAAGAACCATAATGAGATTATGGCTGGGAAATATAAAAGCCTCCTTTAAGAGTAATCTATTTGAATAAAACATATCTCCATTCTTTGGTGCTCTTTGAGCTTGCTTGTTTTCTTGCAGACGTTTCATTATTCATTATTAGCACGGATGATGTTACATAGTTCGGATAATGAAACGTCTACAACAAAACTAGCAAGCTCAGAGAGCACCAAAGACCCCTTATTTCAACCCTGAGCTACAAATATTCTCCTTCATTGATATCTCCATCCATGACAAATTATGAATCTGTTTTTGAATTTACAGAGGGAAATTTAGAGAGTATGAATATAGGCAGAAATGGACAAATAAAAGGAATGAGCACAACATTATGGTCTGCCAGAATAAAATTTCAACCCTTATTTTTCACTATCAATTTTTCCATATAATAGTGAACTAGATTCTAAAAAAAAAATCTGGTTTGGGAATAAATATTAGACTAATGCACAATACTCAAACATTTATGTATAGATCTGGAAGCTAAATATACTTGAATGGCAGCATCTGTAGTTTTTTCAGTATGTGTGCCTTGGCCTTTTCTCAATAACCATAATCTAAAAAGAAGCTATGACTTCTGATGATGTTATTAAGGAACAAGGCAGGGTCAGGTTCCTAATATTAAACCAATATGCATAGAAGTTTATTTAAATAGGAGCAACAGCCAAGTAGTAGCAACAGAGCAGAGTGCCCCAAACTGCTTTTTCTGAGAAAACCAGAATTCCTCAGAAAATTATGTTAGAAATATTTGTCATATGATAAATGATATTTGTCATATGATAAAAAGACCCTACTATTGGATCACAAAATGACCATGTTTCTTTGAAATAATAAGCCAGAATACTGCCATGACTGCATATCAGCAGGCACTAGCCAATTGACATTTAAGTCTGTGGTTTGTGTTCCTTGTCATATGATCCAGAAACTCTTATTCCTCTTAAAATATTAATATATCATATTATAATATAAAGTATGTCACCAAATCATGTCTCCCCAAAATTAAATTTTTTCCACTTTTTGAGGGCTGTTCCCTTGGCTCTGTTAGGTGACAATATCTAAAATTTATGCAACATTTTGTTTTAATCCTTTGGCTTCCTCAAATCCCAAAGACAAAAATAAGCAAAGTAACAAGAAAAAAATGTTTTGGTTTGCTTGAATGTTACATAGATGCAACATGTCTGTAATTGATTCCAATTATCCCAAAAGAATAATTGATTTATAACTGCAGTTATAGTTTAGAAAGGGTAGTTAATTCAAACATGAATGAAAGCAATAATAAATAGGGTTTTGCAAAACATTAAAAATATTGAGCTTTGCAACGCCTTTGGGGAACATTAAATCAGTCATATGGTTTGCAATGCTTGTACTGCTGCTTTAAAAACTGATCTTAGCTGTCTTTATATGAATCACTTTACTGGGATGAAAATACACAGCTGCTTTATCAGTTAAAAAAATGCTGTACATACATTCCTGCATTTTATAAAGCATTTATATATGTTTTACCTAGTCCACTAATGAGAACATAAATCCCATGTAGAGATAAATCTAGTAATCAAATTGTTAAATGCCTAATCAGTTGGTACAGGTAATATTAATCTGAAAATGGTTCCATTTCTACAAGTTTCTGGAATTGGGCATAGAGTTAGTCTTGCATATCAAACTGCATACGAACTGAATCTGAATGGGGAAGCTTTGGCAGTTCCTGAAGTGCTGAAGGCAGCCACAGTGTGCTTCCTAATAATATTACTGTCTACTTAAACTCCAATGTGACCAGAGAAGTTCCTAGATCAAAAATTAGACTATTCACAACAAATCACAAAATGAGCCAAACAACACAGAGAATGCAACCTGAACTCAGCTTATATAGTTAATTTGGTTCAATTTAGTGCATGAATAAAACTGAATTAACTGCAGACATAGGAACTGCCTCTGCTAGAACATTTGTAATTGCAAGCTAGCTACATTAATAATTTGCAATATGGGGATTAGATCAATTTATCTGAGATGATTAGGTTATGCTAAGTGATTGTGCAAGTTGGCAGACTTGGCTATGTTTGCACAACATAAAAGCAATCACAAACTTGCTAACTTTGAATCAATGTTGCACAAACTACTCCAAATGGAGTAGCCAAAAGCAATGTTGCTTTTGGCTACTCCATTCTTCAATGTATTGTATAAACCTAAAAACAGTTTATTTCTATAAGCTGATTGATCACATTACAACCACCGTGCTGTGCAATCTCAGTTACTAGTTTGTAAACTATGGCTTATTGCTTAATTTGTTACATGAAGCCAGCTACCGTAATTATGCTTCATTTAACTGTTAATCTAACCACATCTTAATCAGATATGTGAACTAATAAAAAAGAATGACTTTTCACTGTTAAAAAATATTTTAGTTGCAAAAAAGTAAAATACAAAATAAAATAGCTAACGCAAAGTCATTCCAGGCATACTTTTTGACTAGCTGCAAGTTAAAAACAATTCTTAGAATTTCTGCAAACATTAACATTTAACAAAGCATACTAAGATATATGAATAAGCATTATTATAAGAATCATTCTTTTAGATTTATAGTCTGTGTTCATTTAAAAATGTTTACATAAACTTTAATATACTTTGATCATGAAGATACAGAACAAAGTACTCCAGACATTGTGTATACGGTAGTCTTTTTGGTCTTTGAAAGCTATGCAAGATGTTCTAAAGCTGTCTAAAACTGTTTTAGCAAAGCTTTCACATTAAAATTGGAGAATTAACATAGGTCAAATTATAGAGTAGGTTTGTATTATTTCTTGAAGCTTAAAGTCAAAATGAATCATAAGTCTACATAGAATATACCAGAAAATAAAGTGAACATATATACTGCTCAAAAAAATAAAGGGAACATTTTACCATGGAACTGAAGGGGTTTGCGTTCCCTTTATTTTTGTGAGCAGTATATATCCCTGGTATCAATAGAACTGTATTAGAATTGTTATGTTTACTTGCAATAAATAGTTTGTACTATAAAAGCAGGGGCAGGCGAGCTATTTTTATTGGGCACACGTATTTATTTGTCACAAACATCTTTGCTGGCAATGCTGATAAAATCCTTTTAAACTGCGAGGGTAGCCACACTTCCCTGGAAGCATGACCCCAAGGGTGTTTTCAGCTGAGCAAGCGTATCCAGGGCGCTCTCAGGGTCGCAGTCCTAAATATTCCGATACTCCACGCGGAACATTCCCAAATAAACAGGCAAAGGCGTGCGTAGTGGCCTCATCATAACAGGATTATATATCCCAGTGTTTCTCAACCTTGACAATTTTAAGGCATGTGGACTTCAACTCCCAGAATTCCAAGCCAGCAATGCTGGCTGTGGAATTCTGGGAGTTGAAGTCCACATGCCTTAAAATCGTCAAGGTTGAGAAACACTGATTATATCCCATCAGGCGCTTTTCCATCTTCCCCCGCGGAATGCAAGCGATTGGGCGAGGAAGGGCCCGCGGTCCCCGGAGCCACGCAAGTCAGAATGGACGAGCCCTGCAAGCCCTCGAAGTGCTCCTACCTGAGCTCTCTACTTGGGGAAGGAAGCCCAGGTGTTCTTTGTGCTCTTCCGACAGCACCAGCAGCATCTTCCTCGCTTAGCGCCCCCCACCGACACAATCAGCAGTTCCCAGCTTCACTTCCCGACGGACAGAATTTCCCTCCCTCTTGGTGTCACCGAGATAGCCCTCCGCCGAGAAGCAGCTCCCTCATCAAGGGTTCCCAATCGGACTCGCTGAAGACGAACCAGCTTCAATTCCTTTATATAGCGCCAGCCTTTATGCGGTGCTTAGGATCAGTTTAAAGCAGTGTTTCTCAACCTTGACAATTTTAAGGCATGTGGACTTCAACTACCAGAATTCCACAGCCAGCATTGCTGGCTGTGGAATTCTGGGAGTTGAAGTCCACATGCCTTAAAATTGTCAAGGTTGAGAAACACTGGTTTAAAGCAAAGTCGAGGTATTGGTGCCGCTGCCGCCATCATCGTCTGTTATAAAAACTTTCCCACTCGCTCTTTTCTGTAATATATATCTAAAACCATTAAAAATATTTTAATGCAGATTTAATATTGAGCATGACTACACAGTACTTATTACTAACAGGTTCGCTTATAGAGAGTCTTCTTCTGAAAATGTGAAGCACAGCGTTTTGGTGGACGGGTAAAGTGTCCTGAATTAAAATCTGTAGCATTAAAATAAGATTTATTGAACACCCCACAATTAGCTGGGTTCATAGCCATGCAGAGCTATGAATCATGTTTTACAGAGCTTATGACAGGGCCTGCAATTAAGGAATAAACTTGCCATATTTTGTGTTGGAATCCTGCTGATACGAGGTATGCTTGTCTCCTCCCAAAAAGGCAGGAGGGAGAAAAAAAGTACGTAACAATTATTCAAGACGTGTTCTTGGTCAGGCTCCTTAAAAATAAACTCAGCAAAGTATTGCATACAAATCCATCATGTGATGTCCTGGAGTTGGCAATATCAGACAAAGCAAACAAAAAGTAAAACACATTAAAAGTAAGGGATAAAAGAAGGTAATTTAGAACAATGTGAGGTTGCTTTAGATAAAACCAGATTTTAGTTACATTTCTGATATACTGGCTCAGATGTGCTAAAACTGACCAATATTGCATCCTTGTTAAATACCCACCTGCATTTCATTGTTTTTTTCTCCTCTTCCTTCCTTTTTCCCCACATTTTCTATATTTTAAAAGTATTTGTATCAGTATTATACATTTTCCTTTTTTTGAAATTATATTAGTAATAAATACCTGCTTTAAAAAAGAAATAATCTAATCCACTTCCCTATTCACTGCTGAAATTTGTGACCACTGTACATCTCTGACTAGTGATTATCCAGTCTGTTTAAATGCCTCTAAAAAAGACAATACAAGTAGTCCTTGATTTATGACCACAACTGAGCCCAAAATTTCTGTTACGAAGCACAACAGTTAATTTTTGCCCTAGTTATTAAAAGAATCACTACAGTTGTTAAGTTAGTAACATGGTTATTAAATGAATTTGGCTTCCCCATTGAGTTTCCTTGTCAGAAGGTTGCAAAAGGTGATCATATGACCCTGGGACAGTGCAACCATCATAAATGAGTCAGTTGCCAAGCCTCTGAATTTTGATCATGTGACCATGGGGATATTGTAGCAGTTGTGTGAAAAACAATCATAAGGCACTTTTTTTGAGTGCCATTATAACTTCTAATGATCACTAAATGAACTGTTCTAAGTTGTGGACTACCTGTGTACAGCACAAAATTTGCTCCAAATTGACTTGCTTTTACCATTAGGAATGTTTTCAGGATGGTTAACTGAAATGTACTGTCAAGCTACGAAATCTACTGTCTTTAGGATGGCTGCATGCTTCTAGTTTGCCAATAGTGCGGGAGAAAAAGAGGGGAGAGTTTTGAATACACAGGTGTTCCTTATCAACATGAGACCCAAAATCATTGAAGAGTTGTTTTGGCGAACTAAAGTTTCTTCTCATAATTACTGGAAGATATATTGGACAATGTGACCTGAACTGTCAGAGAGGGGAGGGAAAGATTCATTCTTTTAATTAACCGCTTCTCATTCTTTTCTCACAGCTAGCTTTAATTCTATTGTAACAGTTTGCTAATCTATATAAATAAAAATGTAAATGTTCGTTTGTTCAAAATCTTAAATCTCCAAAAGTTCTTCACCGATTGCTTTGAAATTTTGACAAAATGTTGCATTCGAATACGCACGTGTTTTTATATACCTATATTATATAGATGTCACAGCTGTGACAAGTAAAAACATGCTTTTTTTGAAAAACAGCGCCATCTGTTGGACGTAAAAGCAACACACGCTTTTACCAGACTGAGCCACAGCAACGCGTGGCCGGGTACAGCTAGTGCCTAATAAAGTTAACATTAGAGAACGCAATGCCTCTGGTGTTTTGCTTCATTGGGCTTCTCAGAAGGAACTTGACATGTACTTCCTTGTGATCTAAATGCATTATTGTCCTGTCATCCAGAACTGAAAAAATCTTTTCTATCTTCTTTATTACATAAAAATGTTTCCCTTAAGTGTTCTCAAGCCTAAAATACTCAATATGTACAACTGTTCTCTCCATTATTTAGTTTTCTTCAGATTTGCTTTTCCTAAAATCAGCTTAGAATGAAATACAATACTCCAGATGTCATCTAACCCAAAGGTCCCCAACCTTTCGGGCACCAGGGACCGGTTATGTGGAGAGAGGTTTTTCCGCAGGCCGGAGGGGGTGGTGGTTTTGTGTGCTGCCTGCATCCTGTGGATGGGGGTTTGCTTGTTTGTGCGGCCCGGTTACTGGTATGCCATGGCCTGGTACCGGTCCACAGACCAGGGGTTGGGGACCCCTGATCTAACTAATGCAAACTATAAATAGTCCTCAACTTAAAATCACAATTGGGACCAGAACTTCCATCACTAAGCAATGGAAGTGAGTCACACTTGATTTTAGACCTTTTTTGCTGCTGTTGTTAAGCAATCATTTCCCCCACTGACTTTGCTTGTCGGAAGCCTCTTGAAAGGTCACCAAAGGTAATCACACAGCCTTGGCATGCTTGGGTAAATATATGCCACTTGCCAAATGCCCAAATTCTGATCACATGACTTTGGGGACATTGTGATGTCATAAGTGTGAGGACCGGCCACCACTTTTTCCAGCACTGTCTTAACTTCAAATGGTGTTAAACAAATAGTCATAAGTCATGGACTATTTGTAGAGAGGAACAATGGTTTATCTTGATCATGACACTATTCCTATTGGTATAGTGCAAGGAGGGTACTTGTCCCTTTGCAGTGGCATCACATTTAGCATTTAGACCTGCATGCTGCTCAGAATGGTCCTATCCAATTCTATACCCCTGCTTTTGAACCTTCCTTCCTTCCTTCCTTCCTTCCTTCCTTCCTTCCTTCCTTCCATCCATCCATCCATCCATCCATCCATGCAGCTATTCACTTGCTATACAACACTGGGTAGCTAACAACCCCCTAAAACGTAAAAAAAAACAAAAAAAAAACCCAACAGAACAGCAATTGCAATAAAAGTTTTCAAATGACAAAGAGACATTGATAAGCACACTTTGGGTATGATTGTTCAGTCAGATCTCCACCCCTCCAATGATAGCATACTCCAGTCATATTAAACCCTTAAATAACAATACATGACCGTGAAAGCAATTCACATGCTGTAGAATTTCATGAATTAGGTTTAATGGCATCAAAAAAGGAAAAGTGTACAACATCTTGGAAATGGAATAAGTGAACCTCCAGCTCTCACTTATTAGATTTTCCTTTCTCTCTTGCAGTAAGAGGTCATAGAAATAGCAGTGTTTCTGGCAATAAAGTTCCAGCATATCTTGCCTCACCCCCATAACTGCTATAACTTATTGCTCTCCAAGTAGATTCAACTCAATAAATTAATACAAAAGATAATTGATATGTCAATAATGATTTAATAGGAACATATGAATTCTAAGAAGTAGTAGAAATACATTTCAAAAGGATCAAAAATGTTTTATAAATTAGGATCAATTATATCTGACTAATTTGGGAATGGCATTATAGTAGAATTCAGACTTATCAATCTTCAAGTTACGATGATAGTACTTTTTGACATGCAAAATATTTTCATCCACATAATATGTAAGCTAAGATTATTTTTAATATTCAGGGGATTCCTCTGAATACCAACTTCTTTGCCCACCACAATCTTTCTCAAGGTTTGCAATAGTGACAAATATCTGTAGCTCGGGTATAGGATGAGGGTGAAAATTTGTTCTCCGAGCTTGTGGGTTGGTTTCTGAACATTTCGTTACCAGTCTAGGTAACATCTTCAGTTTAGGGTTTTAGGGGGATGTCAGTGTTCTTCTGTTTATAAGTTAAACAGAATATAAACAGAGGAACACTGGCACTTCCATCCCCTAAACCAGGGGTAGGCAACCTCGGCTCTTTTATGACTCGTGGACTTCAACTCCCAGAATTCATTCCATGCTGGCTCAGGAATTCTGGGAGTTGAAGTCCATGAGTCATAAAAGAGCCGAGGTTGCCTACCCCTGCCCTAAACCCTGCTGAACATGTTACCAACTGGGTAACAAAATGTTTGGAAACCAACCCACAAGCTCGGAGAACGAACCTTCACCCTCATCTTTCTCAAAGTCTCCAACCTATTCCATTTCAGTGCCATTGCTTCAGATGAATCTTCAGAAAAAATAATGTGCAGGTTGCCTACAATGTTTCTGTTTAAAGAATCCCCAATAGGAGTCATCCAAAATGTTCAAAATTATGTATTACTGCTTCATATTTATATAAACCTTTTGTCATGCTTAATCCTTTTGAAATGTGAATGGCACTTCAATGGCATTGGAAGGAGTGGAAAAGGGAATATTCCAGTATTCTCAGTATATGTATTAAGATAGCAACAATGCAAGATGCATTGTTTCTGTAAACCTTTTTGGTTAGTCTATTATATATATTTCATCTGAGTCTTCTTAGTATGTAGGGTTACATACACTTTTTCTAGCTAGGGTTCTTGCAATGTCCAATTGTTGCAGCCAAGGCTTCTCTTTAAATTCACTGCAATAAAAGACATAGACATTTGTTACTTTGAGGCCATATATAAGATATCAATTAATTATAAACACACACAAAAACAAGTACACCCCAACTATTCCATCATTTACAAAGTTAAGTGTGATAACGTTGAGTCTGGACTCCTAGTACAGATTAAGAGAAAATATACTCTGAAAATAAAGATAAGTACCTGGGAGAAAACTCCACTCTGTGATATGTTATTTATGCTAATGTTCAAAGATACACTTGTTTACTGTGATTTGCATAGTTTGATACATAGACAGTATATAAAGGTAAAGGTTACCTTCACACTGAAGTGGTACCTATTTATTTGCATTTGCATGCTTTCGAACTGTTAGATGGGTAGGAACTGGAGCCAGTACCAAGAACTCACCCTGTCGCATACTCAAGCTGTCAGCTTTCCAGCTGACAAGCTCAGTGTCTTTAACTGCTGAGCTGTTGTGCCCCCTCAATATATATGTATCATAAAATAAATAAACACAAATAAATTGGTTGCTAAATTAATGTATTTTTGGATTTGACATACTGCACTGAACAGCAAAAACTAATCCATCCTCTGTATTTGATTCCCTAACCCAGGGGTAGGCAACCTTGGCTCTTTTATGACTCGTGGACTTCAACTCCCAGAATTCCTGAGCCAGCCATGCTGAGGGGAAAGGGAGAGTTTCCAAGCTGAGCCATGCTGGTTCAGGAATTCTGGGAGTTGAAGTCCACGAGTCATAAAAGAGCCAAGGTTGCCTACCCCTGCCCTAACCTCTTCTCAGAAGCTTCTCCCTAGAGAATGTTGGAAACTTGAGAGATGTTGTCTAATGAAGTGGATCAAAAAACATTTTTTCAGGAAAGGACAATCCACACTATTTATTTAATAGTTTTTTTAAAAAATATATTTCATGATTCTGCAAATCAGCTAAAATCAACATGCTTAGCATTGACCAGACTCCCCCACTCCTTTCTAAGCTGATTATAGTTTACTGAAATTACTGTTGCCACTTGATGGCAGTATCTGTTCATCAGAATGTTTAGATTTTCAGCAGCTCCTCCAAATGATAATTGTAATTGGCAATAATACGTGATGGTTAATTATGAAGCACTCCTCACTTCTTTCTAACATCTACATGAAGCAGCTGGGACAGATAACCTGTCACATAGATTCTGGTATCTTCAGTATGCTAATGATACCCAGTTATTTACCTTTACCCAGGTCAAACAGGTGATGTGGTAAACTGTATCATTTGTAAAATGTTCTGAATACTTCTGTCACAGAAAAAAGGCCCAAGGCTGGGTAGACTGTAGTCTACATCAGACATGTCAAACTCGCGACGTCATGTGACGTCGCGCAACGTATCGGAGCTTTTTTGCCATTGCCAGCAATGGGGTGGGTGCAGCTCCGGTAGGATGAAACCGGCCCGCGGGCTGGCAGTTTGACACCCCTGGTCTACATGCAGGCCTCTCAACATTCGGGTTGATGCCCCCTGGCCCTGTGTAATCACATTGTCAATTATGGCAACAACTCACTGTTTTTGCCACAGGTTTTCCAGCTTAATTTTGGGATAGAGGCACCTCTTTAAGACTGGGAATGGAAGCATAAGATCTCCACAAGAAAAAAAAAAACTTCTGATGCCACTTTCTAACTTATAGTATTTCTGAATAAAGACTGATACATACCTGGCTATAGCTAAGCAGTAAATTGCATTCTCTCTTGGAGTTCTTCCACAGTATTTTGAAAATGAGTCCAGAGAAGGATTTAGCAGAAACTCTACATTAGGTATGGAATAATAATAAGCTGGCTTGAGGACAGAATTAGAAGGTAGAGGAACTCTTGCTAAACACATATTTTGGTCCATATATTCTTCACTAAGCCGTGTGTTCTTCTTCCTAGACTTCCTTTTTTGGCAGTGTGCCACTGGAGGAAATCTAACATTTTTCTCCTTGAGGTACCTATCAGATATGGTCACATGGTACCAAGATTGCTCATGTTGAAAGCGATTATTTAAATCTGGGAGTGTGCAACCTCTGCTGCTTGCATGTTTGATCATGGCTGAGCAAAAACCTCTGGAGGTCATTTCTGGTTTTGTGAAACCATCCACAAAGACAACATCCCCAACTCGTGTTCTGAAGACTGCAGCAGGGTTACACTTCTTGGTTGAATAGATATTATTTTGAGATTTAAGAAGCCACAACTTTAACTTAATATAGATTTTCATGGGCAGAGAGAATGTAGGGTAAGAAACCACTGACCATAACTTGGTGACTAAATACATTACACAATCTTTATGTCTGTGCTGGATACATAGCTGCAATGGAGTCTGCCCTGCAGAATTTTGACATTCAAGGGATAAGGCACTGTAATTAACAAATGCTTTCAGTATCATAAGTTGGCCTGCTTCTGCAGCTGCATGAACGGGACTTTTCATGT
This sequence comes from Protobothrops mucrosquamatus, assembly GCF_001527695.2. Classification (NCBI taxonomy): domain Eukaryota; kingdom Metazoa; phylum Chordata; class Lepidosauria; order Squamata; family Viperidae; genus Protobothrops; species Protobothrops mucrosquamatus. The sequence continues at coordinate 335,451 of NW_015386205.1, read as the reverse complement.
TGTTGGAATGATCGTCTTCCTGGCACCATTCACGATAAGGATGTACACCTATTGTTTCAGTGGGCTTCACTCCCTTTTTCAGGAGCCAAGTTGAAACCTGAAGGTGTCCGAAAAAGGCTGCCATGTAAAGAGCTACTTTCTTTTGATATCTGAAAGAACGTGTGTACAAAAGAAAATTGGTATAGCATTTCCAAAATCACGTGTCACCACAATTACAGTAGAGAAGTCACTATGCATTTACATAAAGAGTCGCTGATGTTACCCAGCACTATGATTTATAAGTAACAACCAGCACTCTAAAACGAACTTGGAAGCCTATTGTAACCAATGCAGCAAAGGCAAAATAGGTACAATCTTGCAATAGAAGACTTGACCTTCTTGATTTTAACTTTCACTTTCTTTTCATCTAGTCCCTCTATCCTTCAGTTCTCACCACTTAATGACTATCTTGGAATAAATATTCTCATCTAAAATAAAACTGAATTTTGAAAAGTGTATGTTGAATCTTCATACCTGAGTATTGGTTCTTCCTTTGACAGATAGTACTGGATCTTGGGTTTGCTTCCTAGGATACAGCTGGTCAAGAATTCTCTCCATCCATTCCAAACATCCAAATGAAGAGTTGTGCCTGTTAACAGAAAACATTGTCATTTAGTTTTGCTTCTATCTTTGTTGGTTAGAAGGTACCACTCATTCTCTTCTGAAGTACTAGATTTTAATATCTATAGTAGCAGAGAAGCTAAAAAAAAATCACATGAACTATAGCAGGAAAAGTGAAGTTTAGATTTAGAAAAGGACTTATTTACATAGTACTATGGATACAATGTGAAACTGAATCAATATTAATTCTGAAGAATAGCTAAATTATCTAACTATAAACATCCTTCAAAATGTTCAATTTTAATTGCTTATCAGTTGCTTATGTTCTAACATTTTTAAATAGTCAATCATGTGCGGGTATTAGGATTTGAAAAGACAGTAATATGGCACTGCCAAATATGAAGATCGTATTTCATTTTCTCTCAGTAAAATTGTAAATATTTCTTATAATATAGTTCTGTATATGGCTACTCAGAAATAGCTTACTTTAGATTCACTGTGACTCATAAACCATCTGAGATAAAGACATCTAGACTACAATTTTGAGTAACCTAGATAAGATTTGAAGGTCCTATGCTTATCAACTAAAACAGATATAATATACAAACAGTCTTATACCTATATCTAACTGATAATTGTTCAGAGTATTGCAGTCAAACATCTCCCTGCCCTCTGGAGTCCTGAGACAATAAATGCTACTTGGAAAACCACATTTCAAGGTCACTAAAGTTTTCAGCTCCGAGACCTTTGATGAAAGAAGATAAATCCTTCCCCTTATGGGCACTTTTTCATGAGTGACCGCATTGTATACATAGAAAATTGGCTTGTCTTCTTCCTGGTGGAGAAAACAATATTAATGAACAAAAAACATAATGTATATGACATGTCTTCAATAATTTAGTTCCCTTTAGATTTGTTGAACTACAACACTACATTTCTACAATTATAATTAAAACTCCTAGTCAGAATGTCCAAATATTTGGTAGACATTGGTTTGAGAAAGGCAATTTTGAATGTATGTGCAAGAAATGGCCCTCACATATATAGCTAAGGCAGTAAGGTTTCTCTTACAATTTGTTACAGTAGATAACAATTTGTTATTAACTGTAAATAAAATGAATTAGATTGTGATTTTTTTTCCTCCTGACTCTACCCACCTTGTGAAGCATAGCCTTATCATGCCATTCAAGGACCAATGTAGCCCTAGGCTTGAACAATGCTGTATATGCTCTGAGAATTAGGTTTAAAACTGTACCTTCTTAAGATCAGTTCTGGTAGTCTTTGGATAATGTGAACATTCTTTTTTTCCAGGCTTAATTTCCATCTCAAGAATGAGAATAATCACTAGAACGCTTCTCAGAATGAAAGTATGAAGCCAGAAATCATATAGAATATTTTCCATAATTAAGAGAGTTGCAATGGAAGTGCTTGTTTCTCATGGGGGATCTAAAGCTTGGCTACGGACATCTATAATTACTAATGAACTTGTATGAATGCAGTTCCTTTCTAGTCTAATTTTTTTTTTGCCTTATTTAGAAATTAAGTCATGCTGAGATCAAAGACTAGATTGAGAAAAAGACAGCAGCTCTAATGCTTTTCTTGTTTTTATGTCCTATGTATCAAGTAACGTTGTGCCAAGAACAATCATTTTGGCTAACTAACTCCTGAATTGATAAAATAAGCAAGACAGGAGCAATAATTTCTGGTTTCTCAATTTAGTTGCAAGCAATTTTCCCTTCCCTATTTATATATTAGCTTCAAAGAAAAAAATGAGAATTCCTTATTTTCCTTCCTCTTTGAAGAAAAGGCTATCTACAATATTTGTTAACAAACATTTGGATTAAACCAGTATTCACATCCCGGCACAGCAATTCCTCATTTATAGTTTAAAAAATAATGTGCAATTATGGCACATAAGTCATATCTCATTTCCACACTGCAGTCATGGTATAACCATGATTTAGTCAAGGTTCTATCTTACACAAAATTATGTATGTATCCTTCTGTTCCTCAAGCAGACAGAAAAGTATGATTGCAGCTAATTTTGTAAGACCAGTAAAATCATGACCAAAAATAGTTGAAGATTGGTAGGGCAACAGAAAGGTTTAGGGGGAAGCAGAAGAAGTGTACAAGGCATATCAGGAAAATTCCCTCCCATAAGCACCTGGTATGAACTGCCATAATGACCCCCCAAAAGAGATGAATTATGCCTTTTGTACTTTTCTCTCAATGTACACAAGTATAATACCCACTATTGTGGGATTTGTACTGTAATGTCGTTATATATACTTCCTCATTTTCTCCCCTCTGTCACCCTCCCACTTGGACCTGTTTCATCCCCAATCCAGTCTCCATCCCACTGGGCTATGTTTAGAATTGTATTCAAGCGTTGTTTGAAGGACCGGTTGCAGAGAAGGAGGAAAGGTTGAGAAAGATGGTGTTTTGGGTATGCTGTTTTCTGCCTTACAATACAACCTTGGCTCTAACTGAAACCTATCAGCTGGGCCTGAGATTAAGACTGTGTAATGAGGACAGTTTTAAAAAGCTCTAAAAACAGTTAGTGGGTATCTTCATGCTGCACTTAAGGGATGTGAGGATGAGCTATGTTCTTTTGGAAACGTACTGCTGCCACTAGAGGAGTCTATCAGATTCCACCAAAGACTGTTTTTGTTTTTTTGCTGAAGATTCCATTAAACCTGATATACACCTCCATCCACCATTCTCAATCACTCTTATTAGGCATAGTATCATGCTTTTCACCACAGACAATGACGGAGAACAACTGATGAACAAATCAAATTTTAGAATACATAGCATACCATACCCCAAAAATATATGAATTGTTCATATGAAAGAACTTCTTAAAACATTTAAACGTTCATTGCAATCAGAATGAGACTAAGGATTCTCATTGTCTTTATGCATTCTGCTTTATTATTTGAAGATTACTGTATTTCATTTGAACATCAGATTCTTCTGATTACTCTTAAGTGATGCTAGCATAAGTTCTATAAAGTAGAGAGAGAATTTCTGTAGTAGGCAGCCTTTTTGTTCTTTTTAAATCATACCTTGATGACACATTTAATTGAGGAAGAAACTGTAATGCCTACATCAGCAAGTACCCAGTTGTCCTTTAGTACTGCTCCTGCATATATCAGCTCCAAGTATCTCCTGCCCTTTTTGTCTTCAGAAAGTGGAACATGAAAATAATCCTTAACAAAAGAAAACAGATTATTATTTTTTATAAAAAAAACATAGACACTAAAAGTTCAAGGTACTATCCAAGTTATCATTCAATAGCCATAGTTGTAGGAACTATGGGGAAGGGTTGGAACTCAATAACAGGGCTATGGTTTACATATGGAATGTTTAGGCTCTATCCCTGGCATCCAAATGTAGAGCTGAAGAACCTTTTTCTGAAATTATGGAGAACAATTATCAGTCAGTGTGGACCAGTTTCCTTCAATCTGTCACTCTCTATTGCACTAGACCAGAGGTCTCCAACCTTTCTCGGCTGGCGGATCTGAGGGAAAGGGAGGGAGAAGCATTTTATGCATGTGCGCGCACACACACACACACACACAAACGGGGCCGTGAGCGTGCGCGATGCAAATAGGGCGGTGCTAGTGCCTGCATGACACTCACTAGCACTGCCCTGTTTTCACGCTGACGTGGTGCTCCGTTTTCACGCTGCACGGTGCCGTTTTTGTGCTGCACAGCACCTCGTTTGCATAGCAGCAGTGCCCCATTTTTGCCGCACGGTGTCCCATTTTTGCCACACAGCACCCCATTTGCATAGCGGAAGCAGTGTTAGCATGAGTGAGGGTAAGTGCACGCATTGACCAGCCTGTTCCGCAGTCTGATGGCCAGGAGGCCACAGCCCAGTAGTGATCCACGGACCGCAGTTTGGGGACCCCTGCACTAGACCTCAATTTCCATTATCCTACACAACATCCCATATAGAAGTTAAAGTCCAATGCATTCAAAGGGCAAGGATTTGAAGAAGGTGAATGCAAATATTAAGCTAGATAAATCAGTGCTTTATTTTGGTATAAGGTACTTTCCTATGCGCATAACTAATATAAACATGCCACAGCCAAAATTCTCTGAATAATATTCTAGGACTACATCGTATTTAGCTAAAAATTTGAATCAGTAACAATGATTTCTGCTCTTGCATTGGAATCAATGTGAATGGTCCCATTGTACTTGCAGTGGAAGATGCAGCACCAGATCCTGTAATCTTGTTGTTTCTGTGTGGAGGCTCTTAGCACCAGGCTCTGTTCTGGTAATATTAATGGTCTGAATTTTTTTATATGCACTGTTTTAAATCTGTTTTTTTTTTTACTCAATGGTTTCTACTATTCTATAAGTAAAGTTAAGTTACATAGGACTGAGTTGTTTTAGTTGCAATCCTATGCCCACAGTCAGGCTTCTCTAAATTCTACTGTGTAGTTACAGCAGAGCCTTCATGGTGTAATAAATAGTTTTACTGCAGAAAAGAGTCATTAACAAACAAAAAAAATCTGCAATTCACATCAGTTAAAGCGTGTGTGTGTGTGTGTGTGTGCGTATGTTCTATACTCCAGGTTTAAGTCCTTGATTTGTTTTCCTTCTACTTTTTGAGATACCATGGCATTCTCTTCAAGGTCACGGAAAACAGCTGCAGTTGAGGGATGTTTACATAATTATTCTCTCCAGCTTGAGAAGTGTATGGTCCTCTCCTTGCTAGTTTCAGCCCTTCATAGGGAATCCCTTTGAATTTAATTAGGCATCATTTGGAGCAAACATGTTAAAAGGAATGCAGAGTGTGCATACTCTTTGTATGTAGCTATTTTGCTATGCCATATTCACACATATTGATATAAGTTTAATGATGGTATAATAAATTATGAAGATGAAAAAGATGACATTTTATTTTTCTATTCTTTTCAACCCAACAGAATGTTGCAAATGGACTTTGTTCATCTGTTTTTATGTTTATCAGCAAGGTAACTCTGCAAAAACTGAATAGAACAGGGGTCCCCAACCCCTGGTCCGTGTACCAGTACCGGCCCGTGGCATGCCAGCAACCGAGCCTCACAAACAAACAAAAGCCCCATCCGTGGGATGCAGGCAGCACACAAAACCACACACCCTCCGGTCTGCGGGAAAACATGTCTCCATGGAACTGGTCCCTGGTGCCCCAAAGGTTGAGGACCTCTGGAATAGAACAAGAGAAAATTTGGTGGGGAGAATCTGAAAAAAAAAATAATTGAGTTTGAAATCAGGCCAAATCAAGATTGGGGGGCAGCAGAGAAAAACATGTAGGAAAAAAAATCCCTCAGTGTATTTCTCTAAGACAGTGATGGCGAACCTTTTGGAGACCGAGTGCCCAAAAACCGCCCCCCCGGCCCGCCCCCGCTCCGCCCCCCCGCAGGGCCACTCACCACAGATCGCCCAGGTGGCTTTGCAGCGCCATGGCGGCCACGCCCTCCACCCGAACCCCATAGCATCATCTGCACGTGATGGGGCACGAGGGCGGAGTCTTGGCCATGCTGCCTGGCTGCCAAGTGCTTGGCTGTGCTGCTCCGCGTGGGCCGCGCCTGGAGGAGACTTTCCTCCAGGCAGGCTGCTGGTGAGGAGGGGGTTGTGGGGGGAGGCAGGGCTGGGGCAACAGCTCGCGTGCCCACAGAGAGGGCTCCGAGTGCCACCTCTGGCACGCGTGCCATAGGTTCACCACCACTGCTCTTAAGAGAAGCATTTGGGCAGTTGCTCAGAATGCTGCTGACTGTTTCATTCTAAGTCTGCTTTCTCACATGACTAAGAGCAGGGCTATTATTAAGGAGTTGAAAAAAAAATCCCAAGAGCCAGGTTCTGCATGCTTTCTCTATCTGGTTTGTATTCTGCAATTAAAGGAAATAATACTAAACCATAAACACAGGAATCCTTAGGTTCCTTATGTACTTCAGCTCCAATGAATTCTGTGTAAATATGCTACTCATGTAGCTTATGTTACTAGTTATTTTTTTCTTTGTTAACCTCTCACATTCAAACAAAATAAACAACTCTCCCATATAATGTATGTTGAGTTTTCAAATTATTTGCAGACTAATTTTCTAGAAAGTAACTGCTCAAAAGGGAAAAAAAAGTCATAAGACAATTCTAGTTTCATGTAACTTAGTGATAGTAACTTAAACAACAGTTCCTTGTTTCACAAAAAGCTTTGTATATGCCGTAAAAGAGATTTCTCTTCATTTTGGCAGTGAATTTTATTATTGATTTCAATTTTTCACATGGACAGAAAGTCAAAAGTTCTAAAAAAGAAGCAATTTAATAAAGATCAAGTTCTTACCTTTATCATCAGTTTTACATCTTGCACAGTATTCTCTGGTGAAATATCAAAAGACTCACAGAGTCCTTCAAAAGCAACAAATATTCTCATTTTGAAAGATGTTATTTGAATTCTTCAAATGTATTTAATAAGCCTCATCTTACCACAACAGAGGTGAAAAATTTTTGTGCTGTAAGTATCCAGTCTAAACTTGCACAACTTGCCCCCAATTTTGTGCTGTAAGTATCCAGTCTAAATTTGCACATCCTTCTTTAAAAACAAAAGGTACCCTGGAAAATCCTCTGAAGCAGCCAGCCCATGGAATCTGAGAAACAGTAAGAAGAATTTGATCATAGGCTGAGTTAAAAAGAAAAAAAAGTTTGCTTTAGAAACCTGATTAAACTTTCAAACCACGTATTGACCAAGGCAAGCATGAACAAGATTTCAGCATGTATATGCCTGGTCCCAGCCAATCATACAGCAGTATTTGCTCAATGACATTTATCTAAGCTCAAAATACAATCTCTTGGCTTAAATTATTTACCTAATTGTTCATAACAATCTTTAAACTTTTTGTAATGAAATCTAAGCTTTGTACTCATGTTACCATGACAACTTTGTAAACCTGTTAATGTGACTAGCCTTGCCAGCTTAGTTTGGAAACCAACAGGATCTGGCAACAGCTTGAGATTTTCAGCGATACATATATAAGAAAATGGTGGGGAAAACAAATGTATAACTATTTTATATTCTTGTACTCTACTATTTCCTTTAGAAAAGGGAAATATTTTTTCTGTCTATAAGGAGGAAAAAGATTCTGGGAGAGGACCCCAGGCTTCACAGCTTTCTGAAAGGCCAAGAGATTTGGGGCCTCCCTGGTTATCAAATGAGAAACTGACATAATATATCAATAAACACACTCAACAACCCATAGGATATCAGTTTCTTACTCCCTGCTCAATGCTAAATCATTCACAAAGCATTTTATTTACTCTCACCATGCTTTACTTCAGACACATATTGTTCCTGAAGAATTCACCAATCAGCCTTCAACATTATATTCACACAAAACATTCCATAATAGAGGCTTATTCTGAAGCAGAAAATGTACAATGAGTCTTGTGTCGTTCATATATTACTCAGTGACTAAAAAGTACAAATATGGTTTACAGACCAATGTCTAGCAAAAAACACTTTCTAAATGTTGCCTCTTGCTATCTTTTATATTCTTTGAATCAGATTTTTGCCAAACATCTTTCCAGGTACATTTAATAATCTAATTAATACCTCATTTTCTACATTCACTTATTTTTATATTTATTTTTATCAGTGAATCACAAATGCAAATATTTTAACAACCCTAGTATTATTTTCCCTTTTCTGAGTTTGAACTCAGTGTCAAATACAATACTCTCTTTTCTAGTTCAAAAATCATATCTTTAATAAATTTCCCTTCAGTAAAAAGAGTTGAAAATTGCTGTGGTCTGGTTTCCCTTCAATAAAGGGTTGAAAATTATTATGGTCTAGTTGACAATAACAGTAGAAGCACAATAGTTTTGACTTCCCTCAATGAGAGAAAAAGGGAAGCACAATTATTTTCCCTTTTCTGTAAAAAAACAACCACAGGAATTGGAGTTTGCTGAAGAAACATTGAAGTGAAACATTGAGAATGAAACCATTTTGATTCATGGTTCCACTTATTGTTGGAACTGTAATTATTGTTCTGTAAGTCCTATTGCCTGGTATAACTTTATAGCATATTTTCTGGCCTTTTGATTTCATGTACATCTTGCCTCTAGAAAGCTGAAACCAAATCTGCCCTTGACTACCTTTCCACTGCTACATTCTGGTATACCAGCAGTAAGTCTAGATGTCCCGCTGTTTGAAGGGGGACAGCCTCTCTTAACTCCCATTTCTTTTATATATCCTAATATTTTTTTAATTTGAAACCCAAATAACAGGATTTCTCTCGTTCTTGTTGTTGTTGTTGGGAAGACTATTGTCTATCTAAAAAGTGGAACGAAAATGCAGTTAAATAAAAAAATAATTATTTAATATAAAATATGTATGAACTACATTTTCCCCCCTCTGTTCCCGCTTAAATTCTTAAGATCCTCTTAAGATTATTATCCCAGTTTGGTCACTTAAAACAATTAAAACAATACAAGATCTATAATGTTCTTTATTTTTAATAAATTAACTCCAACAAGCATATCAATGAAAACAACAAATGTTCTTTCACCCGTTCGTTATGAGATTAGGAATGTTTTAAGAAATTGACAATGACTGAAAGGACTTTTTTTTTTCCTAATGTCAAAATTTGCAAGAAAGTTATACATTCTAATTAGCACTCCAGAAAGAGCAAAATAATGAATGGTTTTCAAATGTTCAGGGTTTTTTTTTTTTGCTAACCATTCTTATTGCACTTAAAAAAATTTTTAATATATAGTCCAGATCTTCCTGATATAGCACCCACAATTATTACTATCACTGCAGACACTTCCCTGAGCATCTCTCAGACTTTCCTGTTCTGTATTTTAGGGATTTAAAATACACACACACACACACAGTTGAAATGAAAAACAAACTTGTTTATTTCTACTCCCCCCCTTATTTCTAATTCTAATGATCTGCAACATTAATTGTAAGGTTTTAAATACTGAAATGTGTGTTATTAGAATTCATCACAAATCATCCCTTCTTTGATTTTTCATTTGCCTCCATAAAGAGCCAAAGCAATGCTAAGAATTTGCATCCACCTGTTGCTGAAAGAGAAGTAGAAAGAAATTAAGAACATAGAACTTCTTGCAATGCTAATTTGTTGTGCATTTCCTGCTTCATTCTTTTGCTAGCTGGACAAAAAATGACTCATGCATTGAGCTGCAGTATTAAGAAAGGGAAAAAAATCCCACTTCTTGCAACTCCAGTTTATTTATAAACTCGTTGTTTTAGCTTCGTGTATAAGCCAACATGTGGCTGTCATGGTCTGCTGACACCAATTATTCCTGTGCAAAGATATCATACAACTTGAACACTAATCTGCCACTAAGAAAGGAGAGAATATGTAAGCAGTCTAATATTTGTTTGGATACTGTTTTACAGAAAATATTTATTTTCAACAGCCATTTCTTTTCCATAAAGCTAGTTTACAACTAACAGAGAGTAAGAAAACTGATGGTAGGTTACTTCCATTTTTTCAGAGCAGATTTAAGTTGGACAAGTGGTTACATTGTGCCTCATGATAGTGTTATGTGCTCCTGGCTACTTTCCTTTGTGACCAGAGGCAAGCTCGCCTGACCAATAACCAGTCAAGACACAGTGAAGGCCTTTTGTTTTGTTTATTGCAATAAGCGGGGAGAGAAGCTATCAAAGCTTGGTTCTCTCCAAAGTTTTAACCCAAAATATCTCCTTCTTTTATTCATCCCTATCACCGGCCGCTACATCCCTCCTCTTTCCCCATTGGCTGAGGTACTATGAGGTTACACTCTTTCCGTTCGCTTATACACATTTCCTGATAACATATTAAATCATATTCACATATACAATAATAAGAAGAAAAATTAGACATTTAAATGGTTATTTTAAACTCAATAGATATTTATGTCCCCATTTTAAACAATAAGTTCTTTTCCTGCTTTTCAATTCAGTGTGCCTTTCCTCTTATCTTATTCAGCTTATCTTTCTATTCTCCATTTCAACCTGTCTTTCCTGGCTAGCCATTTCCTTTTACAGCTATATATATTTTTTATGGCTTCTCTTCTTCCTTTCTCAGACCCAGCTATTTTTGCCTATATGTTTATCTTACTTCCTTTATGTTTTCTTTTCCTGACTCTCACCAATTGTAGGTTTAACTGACTCTGAAGATTTATCATACTGATGCCTATTTATCAATAGGAAATGATTTAGTTTTCTTGCCTTCTGTGAAATTAAACACATTTTAGTCAGTCTAACTGTTATTAACATGTGAATGTTTTGAGCAATATTGTGTCCTATGCCTATGGGACCTGGGCCCCAAATTTTGTAAAAGGTACGGTAAGTAACACCCTTCATGGCTCAGACTAGCAATGACTTCTTCACAGATTGCTCTTATACTTCCTAACAGGAATATCAGGATATTGTACAATTTGTAATGGCTTTAGCACGTGTGCATTTTGATAGTGTTGTTGTTTTGATCATCTGAATGAGGTATTTGCATTAAAAGCATGTCACAGAACTGAATTAAATACTGTATACAAACAATTGCACAGCCTACATTAAATGTTAGAGAACTCCTAATCAATAGAAAATTAACAATTCACAAAATAATGACTATCTCTGTTTAATACTAATATTGCAGTATATTGATCTCCCCCCCCCTTAAGGTATATTTTATTTTAATCACTAAATGAATTTTATTATCTCCAATGCCCTGACCATCTGATGCTCACCAAACTTGTAGTACTTCAATCCCCAGTTTGTGACAAAATGAAGGAATTGTTTAATGGAAGGTATGTCGTTCTTTCTCATATAAAAGAATGACCCTATAATCTTTGATATCCTGGGAGGGGGAGTTCTTAATATTGAAGATGAAAATAATAATCCCTATTTGTTCGAGGCATACTATTACAATTTTTAAGATGTTTATTGTATTAATACAGAACATTGGGTGCTGCCGAGCTAATGCTCGGTTAGCGCCCCTAAACCGTGTCCCTAGGAAGAGAGAGGGAAGGAGGTGGGATGTGTAGGGAGGTTGAAGGAGGAGAAAAGAGGGCGGACGTGGGGAGGGGGGTTTGCCGGGCTGTTTTGCAATATTAACGTTTATGTTTGTAAAATTAATAATACTAAAGTTGTATTAATGTATGTTTATATTTGTATGCGGGGGGATATTTCAAAATTAATTAAAAAAAATTTTGAAAAAAAAATACAGAACATTATATGACACAATTATAGTATATTGTTTGGGAGTGTGTGATGCCATATGCAGAATCCTTGCTATGATTTAGTGAAATACGAACTCAGTCATTTGACAATCTATGGATAATTTTTAATGTTTGAATGCAGCTAATTATTATTTAATAAATATGACTAATCATTTAATGATTTATATCATTATTTAATAAAATCAAGTATGTCTTAGCCTGATGTGTGATCTTCTGCTGATTTATGTTGTCGAAAACCAGCCTCTATGGTTTGTTTATAGTTAAGTATATTAAGGGAACCCTGAACCCAATGAAACGTGATTCAGTCATAGGTGTGCATGCTGTGCAATTACAGCCGGCACACTCACTAATCTTGTCAACTTCAGCTTATAGTTTAATATGTTGCATGAATTCTACCAATTATATTTTACTCCGTAAGTTAGGCTTAAACTACACTTAGACCAATGTTGAGTCCAATCATTGCCGTCAATAGAAAAAAAAATCACGTTCATTATCGTTGTAGTCCAGAATTAAATTCTGACACAGAGGAAACAACAAATTCTAAGACACCCGCAATTAACCTTAATCGCCTACCCACCTTCCATTTATCCTCACCTTCCTTCTCTCCTTGCCAATCCTGCATCCCTCGGGAGGTGGCTGCTTCCCTCAAGCCCCGCCCCTCCCCAGTAGTCGTCACGTGCGACCAGCCGTGCGCAAACACCGTCCAGTTTGTGAGTTACAGGCAGAGAAAGCCAATCCACGCCATCCGCTTGATCCTCTGTGCCTATACGCGAGCCGGCACGCGAACGGGGGTGGGATTTCCGCAGCTCTCGGCTGGATCGTTGACCGACAGAGGGAGGGCTTGATTATGGCTTCTGGCTGAGCTGCCCTGCGGTCCCTTCGTCTGTTCTGGGACTCTCTCCCTTTTCGGTAAGGGTTTTTCCTTCCCACCCAGGGCTTTGGGGTCGTGGGCGCGCCTAGGCTTCTTTCCGGAGCTGAGCTCTGATTGAGCGTACGGGTTATTCTTTGAGCCCCGGTCGTTGGGAGAGGCGGGGAAATCTATTGCTTTCCAGGGCGTGATTTTGTTGCCACTTCTCTCCCCCCCCCGCCCTTCCCCGTTGATTCTTCTATTCTCTTGTTGGTCTTTGCAAGCGCAGGAGATTGTTGCACGTTCAGGTTGTGCACGGTTAAAAAAAGAGCGAGTGGGGGGCAGGGCTGTTTTCTCCCAACTCTTTCCACCACCACCCACGCCCAATAAAGTAACTTTCATTTGACTTTTGCTGCTTGTTTTCGCTTTTCGGTCTTCGTTTTGTGGTTGAGGCGGGTCTTCGTAGTGACCATGTATGTATACCCTGCGTGGATACGGCTCCCACGAGCTTTTGTCGCAAAATTCTTTCTGCAGTGCCTTGGATGAAGAACCTTGAAAATCGCCCCCGTTTGGGGTTGCTGAAGTTTCATCACGCGCGAGTGGGGTTCTCGCTTATTTTTCCAATAAGCAGAAGCTGAACACAGTTGCACACAGTGTGATCCTGGCGTCTTTGTGATGCAGTGAATGTTTATGATGACATGACCTTTTTTTAGGGCCTTCTATTGGGCTTAGCGGGCGCGGGAGAGTTTTATGCGTGCTCTTCAATAGCGCGTTGAAAATGGTAGAAAATCGTTCTCTGCCTCTTAGTTGTGGCAGCGGATATGGGTTGCCTTGAACTCTTCTCCAACTTCGATCACGTTGAATCGAGAACGAGTAAAACAAAATTCAATACAGTTTGGATATCGTCATGCAAGCTGTTTAGTTATTTGCCTCTTAAGTTTCGTGTAGGTTTATACATAATAGGGAGTGGCTTTTGAAGACACAATCACTTCTTTGTGTGCTTATACCAAACAAGGGCTTGAGTAGTTACAAAAATATAAACTGCTGTACAAAGGTCTGAAGTTAATATCTTGGGAAATCTCAGGTTAGTTCTATCCCCGGAGCAAGCTATAATACAGTTTTCCCCAACTTGGTGTCTCCAGAGGCTAAAAACTTTTTAAGATTTTGGCAGAAACGCTGCCAAATCTTAAAGCATACTCCTGATGTGATTGCATTGAAAGTCATTTTCTGTCTTCTGTCTCCCTCTATATGTCATAGTTTGGACCCATAGATTATTAATAAATAGTCTGGGGTCAAAAAGTGAGTGGTTGCCTTCTCTCATGTGCTTGCTTAAAATAAATTTAAATTGTTTCTATATTGTAGTATAATGTTTTAAATATACCACTTAATAAGAAAACTCTTCTTTCTTTTCTGCCTTTCTATCAGGGCCAAGTTTAGAAATTTGGTAACGCCTGGCTTTTAATACATGCCTGTATTACACATTTGTAAACAAAATTTCATAACTATACTGGGATAATTTTTCAGTTTTTATTCCACTGAAATGGAGTGGATTTTACAACTGAAGCAATAAGTGCTGGAAATATTGAATTTGAATAACATGGTACTTTCTGTGTGTAACAACTTCTACTGGAGTTCGATAGGGGCCCATATCCCTTTAAGAAATGCTTCAGAAGTCCACTTCTCTTTGCACACAATCATTGTGATATACTATCTGTGTAGATATGTTAAAACAATTATTTGTGCTGGTGATAATTGAGGTTTTGAACACTTTTATGTCTCTCCTTCCCCTGCTTAACAGGATGCTGTTAACTCCCCTGTAGATTCAGTAGCCTTATATTTGGTATATGCATGTATATGACAATACTAGCAATTTGTCATAAAATGTAGAAACCTCATTGTTGGATCCTACTACATAGAAGGTAACAACCTACATTGCAAACGTTCTCCTTGCATTTAGATGTGTGTGATACATTTGTGTGCTATGGGAGCTAGGAATATAATTACCATTATGCATATACCCACTTACAAAAACATATATGACATGGAGAAACATCATAGTCTAGTTTGAATGTATACATATACATTGCAGAAAAAAAAGAATCCTGCAAATTTACAAGATGGATGGCATAAGGAAGAAAGCTGCTACAGAATCTAGTAGTTCTGCTATAAATACTTTGTAACTCCTCCCAGAGGGGAACAACAGAAACAGACTATGAAAATTAGGAACTGGTCTGTTCAATCAGAATAGAGCTGGAAGTAAGGTCTTTTAGTCCATCCCCCTGCCCAAACAGGAGATCATATACAATTTGAGACAAGTGGCTGTCCTGCAACTGTTCTTCATATGTTTTGGTCTCCAGACCTTTAATCATCCTAGTTGCGCTTCTCTGCATTTTTTCCAAAGTCCCAACTTTTTTTGTAGTGTTGTGATCAAAACTGGATGCAGTATTCCAGGTGTGCTTTACTAAGGTTTTATAAAGCGGTACTAATACTTTGTGTAATTTTGATTCTATGCCTTTGTTTATACAGCCAAGGAGTGTATTAGCTTTTTTGGCTGCTGTCGCAAACTGCTAGTTCACATTTAAGTGATCGTCCACTAGCACTGTCAGGTCCCTCTCACTATTACTCTTTTTGAGCCAGGTTTTTTCTAATCTGTAGTTTTATATTCAAATTATTTTTCATCTACTCTAGATTAAAAAGGAATTCTAGCACATGCCCACATTTGTGATTTGGGGCTGAAATTATCTGAGACATGCCCATAGTTGTTACGCAGGCTCTGAAATCTCTAGCTGACCTAGGCACAGAAGTTCTAGTCTCCCAAAACCAAATTTCAGTTTTTCCAATATCAGCAGCAAGATAACTCAAGGATCTCATCCAGGGCTGTTGAGCAGCAGGGCAGTTACCATACTAGAAACAATCTCAGCTTCTATCTCTGTCCCATTTTCCGGGAACAGGTAGTCTTCGGTTAACAACAATAATTGGGAATGGATTTCTGTCACTAAGAAATGTGGTCATGTAAAGATTGACATAATATGACCACATTGCTTCCCATTGCTGTTGTTAAGAGAGGATCGTGTGTCATTAAGCAAGTCCCAGAAAGCTCACAAGCAGGCTGGCCATCAGGTTATGCAGCGTGAATGTGGCAGGGCCAGGAGTGGCTGCTGCCATGCAGGGCAGGGTGCAAGTGTGGTAGAATATACACCTGGAGAAGCAGTGGGGAGAAGTTTTGGCAATAGGAGCTTTCCCAGAAAGGGCCCAGATTAAGAGACAGTGAGGTCCCAAGATGGTTTGAGGGGGAGGGGAAGAACAGGTTCAGGTAGCTGCACTCTGGATTCTTTCAGGATATATGCAGTATTAGAAGGTTACAGCTTTAGTTTGGCAAGATTCTGTCCATTAAGTGTAAGCAAATAAAAGATTGGATTCAATCAGGATTTTGCTGCATTGTCCTTGAGGGCTTGAGCCTGAAATCAATCTTGCTGAACTCATATTTCTTAAGTAAGAACCAGGAAAATTTTCAAGCATGATTACAGATCCAAAAGTATGCCAATAACTCCACAGCAGCTAGCAGCATTTTTACTCCAGCACTGTCAGTAGGTGGACGTGCAGTCAATAATTTACAAGCTGCTGTAGCAGCGGAGCCAGTGCTGGTGCACTCTATGGAAGCTTACCAGAGAAATACAGAGGAGATGTAGACCAACTAAGAATCTTTCTGGCTCAGTGTGAAATGTTCGCACAGCAGAACAGCAGAATTCTGAATAGATCACATTAGTGTGACCTTTTTATTGAATTTGCCGAAGGGGTTGGCTGTGAAATGGGCCATTCCAAAGATCGAAGGCAATGACCTGGTATTGGATAACTCCCAGAATTTTTATCAGGAGATTTAGAAACACTTTCAGCATTCCCATTCAGAAATCACAGTCAGTTGGGAGATTTGTAAACTCAAACAGAGCAACAGGAAAGTAAGCTTGTTCATCTCAGATTTTAAATAGTTGGCCCTGGATGTTGGATGGAATGAAATGGCACTTATCATCTAGTTTGGAGTGGGATTGAGTAATGACACTTGAGATGAATTGGTATGGCAAGGGTCTTTTGCCTCATTAGATAAACCAGCATTGTTTGATTAATTGACACTTGTTTGGAAAAACTGAAGCAGAGCAAGGGCTCCAGAGGCAGAGGTGCCTACAGGTTGGCAGTCAAAGGTTTCTAACGGTC
The DNA here is from genome assembly GCF_001527695.2 of Protobothrops mucrosquamatus. Classification (NCBI taxonomy): domain Eukaryota; kingdom Metazoa; phylum Chordata; class Lepidosauria; order Squamata; family Viperidae; genus Protobothrops; species Protobothrops mucrosquamatus. The sequence continues at coordinate 318,563 of NW_015386205.1, read as the reverse complement.
GCATCTCTGGACATGGATGGGGGAGCCAATGCAAATTGGAGCTGTCAATAAGTCCATTTCAGAGGAGGAAATGGGGAAAAGCAAAGAGATCTGTGCTTCTGTTTTTACTTGGAGTTTCAGAGCATATTGTCAGGACCTACATAGTGAGAAAACCAACA
>NW_015386205.1:304580-318305 GCF_001527695.2 Protobothrops mucrosquamatus | reverse complement strand
AGAGGTGCCTACAGGTTGGCAGTCAAAGGTTTCTAACGGTCGCATCTCTGGACATGGATGGGGGAGCCAATGCAAATTGGAGCTGTCAATAAGTCCATTTCAGAGGAGGAAATGGGGAAAAGCAAAGAGATCTGTGCTTCTGTTTTTACTTGGAGTTTCAGAGCATATTGTCAGGACCTACATAGTGAGAAAACCAACAATGGGAACTAGAGCATCTGAACAACCCGCCAGCAAGTACCTACTCTCATCCACAGGTGCTAACCAGGAGAACACCACTAGCCTCCATCATGAGAGCTCACTGGAGGGAACCAGCCAGCAAATAAAAGAGAGCTCAAGATGAAGGGGGTAAGAAGAATTTTTTCTTACTCCTATCACTATAATCTTAGAATTGAGGTATAAGGTAGAAATAAAAGCTTCCATCTCATCACAAACTTTATAGATGTAGAGGTGGTGCATAAATTGCAGCAAAACTACCAAGATTTGTAGTAGAAGAGACTATAGATGGCTAGACTTTGAAGGTGAGTCCTATTTTGCAATTCACTGCTCTAGTGCAGCTGGCAATTGACATGGAATTCTTGGCCTTGTATGTGACAGCTTCCTCGCAAGTACCTGTGGTGCTAGTTCTGTTCCTGATTGCAGCTCCATAAACCATGAGTGGATTGTGCGACTGGAGCAATCTCATTTCTCTCTCCATTGAGCGCAAACTTCCATAGCTCTCCTTGGTGCTTATAATGAGCATCCAGCCAGAGTATGTAGAATACCTACTAAGAATTCTGATTTTGCGGATGTCTTTGGAGAGCAGGAGGAGGCCACCGCACTTCCACCTCATAGGGACTGTGATTGCACAATTGACCTGAAACCTGGAGCAAAAATCCCAGGCAAGAGACATCATTCCATGTATATCAAAGAGCTTAGTATTTTAAAGGAATACTTTGATGGTCTGCTAAATCTCTCTTTAAGATTTCCCCCTAAGTCCCCAGCCTCTGTTCCAATCTTTTTCATTGCAAAGAAATGAAAAAGTGCACACCTAGGATCTTAATAAGAACATGATCTGGGATCATTATCCATTTCCTGTAATAGCAGACCTGTCAGACAAGCTGCAGAACATCTGCATCTTTAGATCTGAAGAATGTTTACAATCTCAGTCAGGTAAAAGAAGGACTTGAGTATCTGACTGCCTTCAATATAAGATACAAAAGTTTGAATATATTGTGATGTTATTTGGACTAGCAAATTATGGAGCATTATTGTCGAGATTAATGAATCATGTTTGGAATACTTCCTTTTTTAAAAAAAACATCAATATTTTAAATATCAAAAGAAAAGCTATGGTCTCCAGCACTGTCTTAATTTTCAACAGGCCCTCCTGTCTTAATTTTCAACAGGCCCTCCCTGTAGTCTAGTGTTTAGTTCTATGACAGTCTGCCTAGATAAATGAAATATTAATAAAGAAAGGCTCAACTTGCTTTTGGGTAAGTGCATCTTTTGTGACTAATCAAAGAAGCTATTTTGTAAAGGCATTTAGAACAATTTTGTAAGCGCACCTAAATTAATTTTTCAGAATTCTTGATATGCCTATGGCATCTAGGCCGTAATTAGATAAACCTGTCAGGTTTCACAATATGGGATAGGCAGTAAAATAAGATCTGTTACTTTATAGCTTAGATCAACATCTTCGCTTGGGAGAAGACACATAGACACATCCCTGTCTCTCACTCTCTTTTAAACATGACATCAAGATTAAGTGGTGGCTGGCAGATTCCGAGTTGGTAAAACTGATTTACATATATCAAGGATTGATGGTGAAGATGATATTTGGTTAGATCTGGTTAGGAGCTATACTTTATTGTTATAGGGGTATAATAACAGATTTTTGAAAGACTCCCAGAATATCCCTCTGTCTCCCTTTACACAAAACAGAATCAAACTGAGTTCACCTTGAGTTTGTTTCACACCTCATCTTTCCCAGGACTGAGTTGACATTTATACTTAGTATTTCTTGGATTTCTTTTTCATGGTTATTGCTGAACTCTTATATGTGTGATGGGTGGATAGGAAGGGGATTATATGGCTTGTTTGAATGCTTTGCAGAAGCTTGTACACCCTTAATCATACTTGTGGTTGACTTTTAGCAAGCCACGATGAGAATGGTGTCTAATTATTCTTGATCTTTCAGCAGCTTTTAATACTGTTGATCTAATTGTTTAGGAGTTTTGGGGTGTGGTATGCTGCCTTCCTTTGAGGCTGGTTCTAATGGGTGTTGGGAGGGGGAAGAAATTGGGCCATGAGCCATTTTTTACCCATTCCTATTTAATCCACATGAAGCTACGAGATCTTCTGTTGACAAGGGATTAAGTGCTATCAGTATTTGTGTGTTCGTTTATTTATTTTTATTCTCCCTTTATTATTTTTACAAATAACTCGAGGCAGAGAACATATCCATATTCCTCCTCCTATTTTTCCCACAACAATAGTATGCTGATGAGACTCAATTATATAACTCTACTCTAGATCATTTAGTGTCTGGTAGCTCACTGGATGAGATGGAACAGGCTTGGACTCAACCTTTTGTAGAGAGTAAGAAATAGGATTTAATGATCTCCTCCACCCACTCCCCCGCCCTCATTTCTGGAGACCGTCTTCTGTTAACTCCATGTGTAGTACCATTCTCCTAGACCGAGTTGGCCAGGGCCAAGGGGGCCTTTGTCTAAATCCATGTTGTGCATAAATTGTGACTATTCTTAGATTGAGAGATTCTGCTAATGGTCACTCATGCCTGAATCATTTTAGTCACTTCCCAGTTGGACTGTTGCAATGATCTCTACACAGGTACCATTTTTAAAGCATTTGGAAGCTGCAGCTTATCCAAAATATGGTGGTGTGGCCCATTTTGGGTGCACCATGTTATGCTCATGTAACACCACTGCTGTGTGGGCTGCTTTGACTTTCAATAGGTTTTTAGGTGCAATTCAGCATGCTAGTTACCACTTTTAAAGCATAGGGCCAGGATACTTGGTGGACTGCTTGTTTCTCCCTGTTCCACCTGATTTGAAAAGATGGCCATGTGCCAGATCCCTTGTGTGAAACAGTGTTATCTTATGAGACCTAAGAGGTATGCCTTTTCTGTCACAGTGCCTGTCTTGTGGAACAGTCCTCAGTCCCACCCCTGAGGTTCGGAAGGCCTCAACCTTATTGGCCTTTCAGATGTCCTTAAAAAGGGAGTCATGATGATAGTGGAATCCAATGTATGTGTTTTGCTCTGTGATGATGGAAGAACCGATTCTTTTATCAGGAGTCTTTTATTGTTATTGTTGCTGCTTTTTAATGTGTTTGTTTTTATTACTTGTTAGCCACTTAGAATGATTTAATTAAGATTGGTAGCCATGTACATTTGTAAAATAAATGCATCTTGGCTAGGTTAAAATACTTATTCCAGACAAAGTTATGATTGCCCCCTCATTGCCAAAGCAAAGGTATACTTTTAGGGATTTAAACATAGGTTTCTTCTTCTTACCTTCATGAAGTGTCTGATCCTTGGTGTAAATACTTGGTGGTCTGTGCAGTTCCTGCATGCTTGCGTAATGCCCATCTCTGGCCTGGAAACTTGTTTCCCACCTTGCCAACCTTAGTCTTTACAAAATCTGTGACAAAAATTTCCCTTATAATTCAGGAATAGTAACACGCAGGTAGTCCTCTTTAATGGCCACAACTGTTACCTGCAATTTGTCATTAATCAAAGCAATTGCTAACTGATACCATGACTGCGATTCTGATCGTGCTTCAGCTTTCCTTTGCTTTACAGGCCTGCAAAGGTCATAAATGTGAAGATTGATCATAAAATTTACTTTTTTATCACCATCATAACTGTACATAGTCGTTAAACCAGGGTCACCTTTACTATACTGTTATTTGTGACACCTAATACAATTATACTTCATGACTGTAAAGAATAAAAATTATGATACGATTAGTAAAATAATAGAGAAGCTGTTTTTACCTTTAAATCTAAAAACACCCTGTGTTGCTTAAAACACCCTTTGTCAATAGCTTGTTAGATGTGTGCTATTTATTTAACAACTGGATACTTAGCTTGCTTTTATAACTTGTGGCTATAATAGGATTACCTCAAAGCATTTTTGTACTTTTGTGATGACATGTTTCAATTATATTAGAGTGTGAATGCTTTTACAACAACATCAATTAACAATGGTTGAGGCTGCCAGAAGAGCCAGAACTTTGTATCTTCCTTGACACCTGAAGTGGTAAAAGAGGAAGTAAAGAAGGAGAAGTGAATGCTTTTTTCATATCCGTATTCTCTTTTTTTGTTCTTTTTTTTCCAGGAATTTCATTAAGATGCTGCTATCAATAGGAATGTTAATGTTGTCTGCCACTCAGATTTATACTATTCTCACAGTTCAGCTGTTTGCTTTTTTAAACCTATTGCCAGTAGAAGCTGACATCTTAGCGGTAAGTTTTATAATTATTTTATAGCATAAAATATTCTTCAAAAATGGTACTCAACCCTTTAAACCTAGTTCCATGTTAGATACACTCAAATATTTCACTAGATCCTATGGCTAAATTTTCCCTAGCACATATCCTAACTGACATTTCCTACTGATCTTTACTATCTCAGCTATCTATAGCATCCCCTACCTCATTATATTGCTTCTCATTAAGCGATAATCCTTTATGTTGCTGTTCTCTCCCTTGTCTTTCCCACCTTCTTGGCTTTCCTTTTATGAACCTTCTTGCCTTCATAAAAAAATAAAACTTCTTTTGAATCTGATGCGGCTTCACTCATTAGCAGAATGGCTCTATCCCATTTAGAATTTAGCCCTAATGCCTTATTCAAAGATCATTGTGGCCCTCAGTTCAATTTAGCTTTTCCAAAGCCTTATTCCACAGATGTACAAACTGTCAATGGCCAAATATAGTTTTAGCAAAATGAGTTGAGAGCCTCTTTGCTACTAGGGCAGCGGTTCTCAACCTATGGATCGCGACCCCATTTGGGATCGATCAACCATTTCACGGGGGTCGCCAAGCAAGGCTGTCCGCCATTTTTTCCCCTTTTCCGGCAGGTGCCTTACCTCCCTTGAGCTGGGCCAGCTGGTGGTCGGCCTGCTCCGTCTCTGCCGCTTGCCAGCTATGCCTTGGCCGGTGCAGGGGGCGGAACCATGCATGTGCGGTGCTCCCGGGCAGGGAAAGTCCTCGACTTATGACCGGTTGGGTAGTCCTTGACTTACGACCGGTTTAGTCCTCGACTTACGACCGGTTGGGGGTCGCGGCATTAAAAAGGTTGAGAACCACTGTACTAGGGCAAAGTGGAAACTATGCTTGCTTACAGCAGGTGAATGTATCTACAGAAAAGCATACACACAAATTTTTGTTCAACCACTTTTTTAATAAATTGTCTTCCATCTTCTCCCAATTTAAGTCTTAAAAACACTAAGTTAATTGTAGCTTATGAGCAACATGTGATATATGAGTAATGAGTTGGGGAGCCACACAGGGAGCAATCTCTGGGTCAAAGTGTGTGCCCATATTTTATCTAGTAGCCTCTGCAGAAGTCTTTTTCTCCAATATCATTTATCCCAGAAGAATCTCTGTTGCTCTTTTCTGTGATTTGCTTTTTCAATGCCTGCTATGTAAGCCATGTCTTAGTACAGAATATTTCTACTTAATAAAAGAATTTCAGTATTTCTCAACAAAAATTAGTGCTTAGATTTCTCTCCATGTTTATTCTCTGCTGATAACAGGTTTTCAATGCTGTAACTGCACTGTAAGTAATAATAATTTTAACTTGTTCTAGATTATGTTTAAGTTAGTTTAATATTGAAAAAGTAATATATAAAATTTAAGTAAGTTTTATATAATTGTTAATTCCCTTTTTTGAGTGCAGTAGACAGAATAGAAGCAAAAAGCTGATTGAATTTCTAAATGTTGAGTTTTTCTGCCTTCCTGGCACTTTCTGACTCTGATTTTCCATAAAAAGAAACTAGTTTACACTCTCTATATTTATTCATGGATTTGGTTTAAACATAAGTCTTAATAAATGAAAACAAAATATATTTTATATTTAAGCTATTTCAAAATTAGAAATGTCTTGCTCTTTGCTTTGTAACCATCTTTTTTGCAAAGATTGTTGTTTAACTCAAGAGTATGCTATTTGTATTCTACCATACAATTATATAATAATATTTTATATGGCTAATTTTGCAGTTTAATACATGATATATGGTTTTGTGTTTCTTGTGTATTATAGTTTAATTTTGAAAATGCAACACAGACATTTGATGACTTACCAGCAAGATTTGGTTACAGGTTACCTACTGAAGGTTTGAAGGTAAGAAATAATTTGAAACAGATTATGGAATATTTTTTTTAAAAAATCCTCATTCATTTATGACATTTTATGACTCTTTATCATAAATTTAAATAGGTTGTGATTTATTGGCCAGTGTTAACTGCAACAGATTTGCTATAGCTATGCTTTGAAAAACTATAAATATAAGCACATAAATTTATGACATTTGATTCATTCAATTACATAGCATGTATGGATATAGATATATTAATTACAATTTGATCCTAGACGTTTGCTCTAAAAATAGTGTAACAAAAACCCCTTTCGAATTTCCCCAAGATTTTATTTTAAACTGGAAACTAGAGCACAATTCCATTGAAACAGATTGTTTTTATTATGATACAAGTAGTCCTCGAATTACAACCACAATGGAGCCCAAAATTTCTGTTGCTAAGCAAGACAGTTAAGTGACTTTTGCCCCATTTTACGACCTTTCTTGCCACAGTTGTTAAGTGAATCACTGAAGTTGTTAAGTTAGTAACATGGTTGTTAAAGTTAATCTGGCTTCCCCATTGACTTTGCTTATTAGAAGGCCATAAAAGGTGATCACATGACCACAAAGCACGGCAACCATCATAAATACATGCCAGTTGCCAAGCGTTTGAATTTTGATCACATTAGAAAAATCTAATGTCTTTTACTTTCTAAAATTGCAGCCAAAATTAAAATCATAAAATTGAAATGGCTAGTGTAGGGTGTTGAGTCTTTACCCTGTGCTCAGTGTGTAAATTTAGTTTTGAAATATTCTTCAATCCCAGTTACTTCTTGGAACTTTATTCACTGAGACTGGAACACTGCAGTGATAGTGTTACCCTGATGGTAATTTACTGACTATACAAATTGTCATCTGCTGCTCAAAGAGAAATTTGGGGGGATTCTTGTTTAAACAAAACATTAAGTTCTTGCCATTTGAAATACTAATTGAGTGCTTTGAGGTAATGTAACCTAATCCAGCTGTAACTGAGTGCATCATCTCTTAATCTTAGATCTTTGTATTAATGAACATCTTCAGCATATTTATGTTAAATGTTGATTCTCTGACTGGATTGTTGCTCTGAGTGCAGTTCATCGTAGAAAAATGGAAAATAATAAGCCCGTGTATATTGTATAATTTTCTCTAGTGTCCCGTAATCCAGAGTTCTCCAACCTTTCCGGGTTGGTAGCCTGGAGCACGGGGAAGGGGGAAAGAAGGGATGGTTTTCTGTGGGGGGGGGTAATGTATGTGCGCGTGTGTGCGCACATGAACACCCATTGCGGTGACACCAGCGCTTGCACGTGGACCTGCAAATACCTACAACACTCGCAGAGTGGGGTCACAAATGCCCATGATGACAGTCGAACGAGTAAGGCCTTGAATGCTTGTGATGATGCTCACGCGAGTGGGGCTGCAAACACCCATGATGACACTTACCACTCATGTAGCAAATAGCCCACGGCCCAGAGCTTGGGGACCCCTGCCTTATTCTCCATCACCTTGTCTTTCTGAGTAAGAACTCTCACTGTTCCAGCTATTGACAATACCTTGATAACACGATGCCTGTTACCATCTTTTACATAAGTACTTTTCAAATCAGAAACTAGGTTCTGAATGTAGGTCTGTTGATTAGAATAATTCTCAGCTTCCGTGCAGTGTCTTCAAGGCTATACTGAGCATTGGGTCAGTATATATTCTTGTGGTATTCCTATCAAATATCATATTCTCAACTATGGGAACAAATTATGCATCTTATTTTCTGTTGCTCTCATTTTTCTCTTGGTTTGAATAGAAGAGTTATTATACATTATACATTATTATACATTATTATAACAATATTATTATTATGTACTACTAACTTACTTTGATAACAATTACAAAGGCAATATTTCTTAGAATAAACAGCTTGAGAATTCTGTCATCTAAATTGCCAATGTACAGTCAAAACATTATACTTGTTTTCAGAAGCATTTGTTTCTTTATAGGCCTTAATATGCAATAATAGCTAGTGCCAAGATAAAAAAGAATTGCAGTATGTTGTACCTATATTTCTAGAGTGATTTATTCTGAGAGTGCTTTGGTTTATTTCGATATTGACTGAAATCTTTGTCACTTGTCTTCAAAAGCAACTACAAGAAAATTGGCAAATTAGCATCTCAAGATAAATAATGTATTAGTTATCAGATCGTATTTCTGGAAATGCTGTAAAATGCATCAGAATTTTTTTTAGCATGTACCAAAGAGATCTTGAATTATTGTCTACTGCTCTAATAGTTTTTAAAAGAAATTAATATATAGGCCCCTCATGGAACATGAGAAAAGTTAATGGAGAAAATCTGTGTGGTCAGTAGGAATCAAAAACCACTTGATGGCACATATCAATCAGTCAATCATGGAACAGTGCCTTGTAGCAATGAAAGACTTGCACATCTCAGTGACATTCAGCTATACCATTAGGAGTGTCTACTTTCAAAAGGGTAACTCATAGAAAATGGAACAGATAGAATACAGTCCATTTGAAAAGGAATGGGAACCCACTCCAGATTTCTACCAAGAAAGCCACATAGATTTTCAAAGCCAGGACAATGTCAATATAGTACTTGAAGGCGAGCCCCATATGTTAAGAAGGTATAGAATGAACATTCAGTGGGAAAGTATCCCACTGCAAAGAACAAAGGAAAAATAGGAATAGCTTTTATGTTGGAGATGTGCCTGGATTCAAACTGAAAGAACATCCAGCTGCTGGTGTCAAAACCATGAATCAAGTGAATATCAGACAGAAGTATTGGGATTCACCACGTTGACATTCTAGGAATCAGCAAAACATCCTCAAGTGATACTGTATTAATTATAGAAGAATGGAATGCTGAAATTGGAATCAAACAGCATCTGCACTAACAGGAAAAACAGTGTTTTGAAATTTTAGCAGATTATAATAGGCAAATTACACTAGAAGCCATCAAGATGAGTACATTTGTCACAGGATGGACAATACTGGAATCAAATTAAGTATGTAGTGTGCAAGCAAGGATGGAGGAGCTTTCTTCAGATATCAAAAATGAGGCCTAGGTTGATTGTGGTTCACATGAAATAATTCTTATAAGATTACAAACAAAACTAAAAAAACAGGCAACAAGATAATCTTATCAATATTCTGCATAGTAACGCAATGGAGGTAAAGAATAGATTTAGATTTAATAAACGGATTGCTTGAAGATCTATGTTCTGAAATTAATGATAAAATAAAAATACCTTGAGTGGAAAAAAGCAAAAAGAAGATGAAATGTCTGTTTGGCCAGTATATTGGAAAGAGTGGCAAAAAGTAGAAGGTGATAGTGAAAATTTGCCAAACTTAAAACACTAAGTTCCAGAGAAGAGCAAGGGGTAAGGAAGTACATTTAAATAAACAGTGGAAAGAAATCGAGGATAATTGATCTGGAAGTGCAAATTATTTAAGAGGTTTACATAAATCAGTGCAATTTTTATGAAAAGAACAAACACTGTGAAAGGCAAAGAAGACAAAAAGATATTGAAGAAAAAAGATATAAAGAAGTGATAGTAGAAATATATGGGAAAAAATGTACGAGAGGATCCCCTATGGTGATATATACTCTCTCTTTGTGTGTGTGTGTGTGTGTGTTTGTGTGTGTGTAGTTTGATTTCTGAACTAGAGCCAGGGATCTGGAAACTAAAGTGAAATGGACTGTAGGAAATATTGCTAGCAATGAGTTGTGAGATTAGATGAAATATCAGTTAACTATTTAAAGCAGTGGTTCTCAACCTGTGGGTCAGGACCCCATTTGGGGTCAATCGACCATTTCATGGGGGTCACCAAGCAAGGCTGTCCGCCATTTTTTTGTCCACCATTTTTTCCCCCCTTTTCCGGCGGGTGCCTTACCTCCCTTGGGCTGGGCCAGCTGGTGGTCGGCCTGCTCCGTCTCTGCCGCTTGCCAGCTACGCCTCGGCCGGTGCAGGGGCGGAACCACGCATGCGCGGCGCTCCCGGGCAGGGAAAGTCCTCGACTTACGACCGGTTGGGTAGTCCTCGACTTACAACCGGTTTAGTCCTCGACTTACGACCGGTTTAGCCCCGACTTATGACCGGTGTAGTCCTCAACTTACGACCGGTTGGGGTCGTGGCATTAAAAAGGTTGAGAACCACTGATTTAAAGGTTATTTTATTTTCTTATTTTATTGATTAAATGTATATGCCACCTATTTCCTGGCTCGAAGCAACTTTAAGATGATATGCTTAAAATGCTAGGCTTGCTGCTTGTAAAGTGATATGAAAAAAACCTTTTATTCCAATATTAAAAAGAGCAGTGTTAAAGAATGCTCAAAGCACAAATTGCATTTATCTCACATGGCAGTAAGAAAATGCTCAATTTTTTTCCTATCCAGGCTTTAGCATGCACAGAAAGAGCCACAAGGTGTATAAGTTCGATTCAGAAGAAGCAGAAGCATCTGATATTATATTGCAAACATCTGATGGATAATGGAAAAGGCAAGGGAGTTTCAAACATAAATTATTTTTTTTGCTTTATTAATTATATAACTGTTTTTAATTCTACAAGCCACAACAAAAAACCTTAAAAACACTGGATTACCTCATCTACCTGTTGAATAATTTATGCGATCACCAGGAAATAACTGTTAGAAGGAATATGGAGCCAACTAGATTCGAAAAGGAGTAGGCCAAGATTGAATGCTGTGGTTTCTTAAAAAAATAATTTTTATGCAGAATGCCTGAGAAGAAAAAACAGAAACTGGAATTAGGTTTGCTGGGAGAAACATCAGCAACCTCAGATATGCTAATGATGCCATTTTGATGGCTGAAAGAAAAGTGGAAGTAACTACAATAAGTTACTCTTATTGAAAGTAAAAGAATAGAAAAGCCAATCTGCTGGTCAATATTTCTTTTAAAAAAAGATTCTGTCAACAAGCAATGACAGCCCAATGTGAACAGACAATAAGGAAACGGAAGTAGTTACAGACTTCATTTTCCTAGGCTCAAAGATTCACAGTGGTATTTATAAAATAAAGTGACATCTGCTATGGCAACATTCTAGACAAAATGCTAAAATGCAAAAATAACACACCAAGAGCAAAAATATGTTTTGTCAAGACTATGGTTTTTCTAGGTGAAAAATGTACTTTGAAAGCTTGTTTATTAGAAACGTTGAACAATAAAAAAGTGATGCCTTTGAATTGTGGTGCTGGGGAAAATTGAGAATACTTTGGATTGTAAGAATAAATAATTCAGTACTCTATAAAACTACAGAGCTCACCAGAAGATGAAGGTAAACATTAAATATTTTGGACCTATACCATGAAGACAAAGAGTAATTGGAGAAGACCCAATACTTGTTGAATCAGAAACAATTAGTAAAAGGGTTGACAGAAAACAAGATGGCAAAATACTATTATTGAGCTTACAAGAATTGACAGGAGAACTTATTGATAGACAATCATGGTAAACTGATGTCCATTGTGTCACAGAAGCAACTAAATAATTAGCAATTACATATTGGGGTATAATTAAATACATCTAAAAGGCAGGCACATTTATCTGACAGGAGTTGAATTCTGTGTCTTAACAATTAGGCAATAGAAAGTTAAAGTTCACTTAATTATTGTGGCAAAAAAGGTGGTGAAATTAATAACTTACTTAATAACTGCATCACTTAGTGATAGAAGTTCCAGTTCCAATTGTGGTCATAAGTTGAAGACTACCTGAAAAGGAACCCCTCTTTTTAAGCTTTGATTCAATAAGTAAGTAATAGTTGTACTGTATACTATTTCCTTCTCTAGTGATTATGCCCAATAGGGCCAAGGATCCTGAGCGGGTAAGAAGTTTTCTATGTTTTTCCCTTCTCAAGAGATATATTTAAAATGAAAATTAAATAAAAATTTTATTCTGCTTCTTGTGAAAATACCTAAAATGCATTAATAAAAATGTGCTTAAAATACTATAGAATTGGCACGCTGCAACAAAGCTTTTTAATATATGCTTAAAACTGAAACTTTTATAGCCTATCTGTGTATTTAAGTATACACTTAAGTGGTTTGTTGGATCAGTGCCCATGTGAAATAGAGTTGGAAGCATAGCTCAGTTGCACTTGAAAGTTGTCATTATAAGTTATACTGTACCTTGACATTTGATTAATTTTAATTTGTATTGGACTTTAGGATATTAGGATTCTGATTTCTTCCTTACCTGGCAAAGGATGCTGATTACAGTGATGTCATACTTGCACCATTAACAGTTTTGACTGATTTAGATGAAACTTTCATCATTTTTTTTTATCCCAAAGAGAAGAATTTAAAACAGGCAATCATAAGTAAACTGAACTAATTGCCATGTTTTGTAATAGAAACTTTGTAATTTAGATTTTAAAATGTTGGTGTAGTTCCACAAAACAGATAGGATGAGTTGTTTTGTATTGCGCTGCATGACTCTTTTCTCATAAAGAGGGGAAGGGAATGTTTAGAAGAGCATCCTTTCCCAGCAACCGGTACTAGAGATATTAGTGCTTATTTGGAGAATCGCATAGTTGTTAATTGTGGCAAAGGGTAGTTTCCTGGCCATGAGAGTTTGGCTTATGAACATCCTGTAATTGATAGCATAATGAAGGCAGCGGTACAGTACAGGAACACTGAGTGTTCTCCTTCCAGCACAATATTTTTTTTTCTTTCTCAACAGAGAATACACAGAGTGTACAACAAATTTGCCAGATGGTTTTCTCTGTTTCTGCTGCTCTCTTTTCAAACTGGGTCATACTATAAGAAATTATCTCACAAGAGCTGAAATTCCGTGATAGAATAAGCCAGAGTGACTGCCTTTTTTAAAAACTAATGCCAACTAACCACCTAAAACTATCCACTAGAGGGTATCATAGCAACTTCTGTGAAATTAAACCAATGCAGATATTTTGAATGAGATGTTAACGTTTATATTACCTTCTTAGGCTGCGTATATTTGGCTGATATATTTTAGATTTCACAAATACCAGTATAACATGTTAATTGTATTATTTGTTAATATACTGATGATATTCAGTTATACATTACAGATCAGACCAGGCTGGAGATGATTTGGAGGTGCTGAGTTGGTACTCTGACCTTGGGAGGGAGTAGACGGGATAAAACAAGTTCAGATTAAATCCTAGCAAGATGGATATACTGGTTTTTCTCAGGAACTCTTAACTCTGATTCAATTCCAATGATAATTCTGGGCTAAGCTCCCCACTTCTTCAAAAGTCAGTCAGTCCTCCTGCAGCAGTGGTAGGGGGTCCTTTGTCTAGCTACAGTTCCTGGACTGAGGTCGCTATTGAAGGAAATTGAAAAACTGCAGTTGACAGAGACTACAGTAACCAAGCATTTAC
>NW_015386205.1:299425-304569 GCF_001527695.2 Protobothrops mucrosquamatus | reverse complement strand
CTTGATTGCAATTTTGATATAAAGGTAAGTAACCTTTCATGTCTTCAATTCAGAAATGTATGGAGTTTCTGAAGCTTCAAAATTATATTTAAATATGTTGCTTGAAAAGAGTCACATTGTTGAGTCTCCACGTGCATAAATCAAATTTGGGCAAGTTGCTCCCCAAATTTCTTCTTGCTGAAGATGGTTGGAACTGAGTTATTATTTTGAGACAGATAACACCTTGAAAACTAGTAGACAATGCAATTTAAAATACATAGAAACCCACTTTAAAAAAGACAGAAAATAGTTCTCTCTTTTTTGTATTTTTCTCCAGACATAATAGCATCCAGGTTGCCAGAAAATATTAAATGTCTCCCCCTTGCCCCAAAAAACTTTGCCCACTTTGAATTAAATTGTTTTTGGGCTATCCACCAATTTCTCTTGCTTGTGGCAATTTGCTTATATGTCAAGCATTGTGGGAGGAAACTCATTTTCTCTGAAGGTTTTCTTCTGCAACAACTTAATATGCAATATTTGAATGTCTTTAATGCAGGACTTGGAACTTTTTTTCTTCTGGGTATCTGTACTGTATACTTTAGTAAAGAAATGGCATTCTTTATATTTTCAGAAATGTTAAAGAGTTGGCACTAGGCTTTGTTCCAGAATGCAACTGCTTCATTCTTTGGGGGTTCTTGAGATGGAATTTAAACTACAGTAAAATGCAGCTGTCTAGAAATAAGATTGCTTGGGGACTTCACAACTTGTACATTAAATTATATAATTTAGATAGAATTTAAAACAGCTGGTTCATGTTGAACATGCACATGGCTTTCTGGGATTAGTGAACAGAGATGGTAAAGGTGATATATTTTTAAAATTAATACATTTGCCAGTCCTAGGCTTATTTTCCCCTCCCTAATGTTATTTTCCCATTTCAAGTAAAAATAACTCAGGATCTGAAATTATGGTTTAATTCCAATTTTTATAACTACTTCCAAGTATATCACAATTCCTAACACCTAGAACTGTGGCTTGGACAAAATCTATTGCTGTGGTTTATAATTGAAAGCAAGCATAAAAAGAAAAATGACAAGTATTGTAAAACTTAGGTGCCCAGACAGTGTGTTCATATGATTGAGAGTGCCTTGCATGTGCCATTCAGATATTTTAGAGCAGTGCTAATAAAATAGCAAGCTGGCAGATGACTGGTAATGTTGCTAGAAAAGTGGAATGCAAAAAGAGTGTGTACTCCCACTGCAGTTAATAAGGGTGAACACAATGGTTGTATGAGCATAATTAAAAGTGCATTTTTGTCTTGTTTTTTATTTAAAAAGCAGCTCTCAAGAATTCTAAGCAGCCTGGGGGTGGGATGGGGAGAGCTGAACTCTACAAATGCAAAATAGAATATTTGGATAAGTTTTCTCTTCCCCTATGGTTACTGTTTACACATATGTTAAATTGCATTCAGGATTGTAACTTCATCTGACTGCCTGAGGGGAATGATTTTGAATATTCTTAGCATAAAAGAAACTTCTGACATCTAAGAAAAAAGTAGCAGTTGAGGGAAGATGTTTTACCTGAATGGATCTTTTATTTTCTTACTATCTCAAGCAGTATAATCAAGATGCTTACTGCTAGATCTACTGAATGTATATGTTGGTCTTAATACAGTATATGAAAAACATACTTTTCTCCCAATAAATATATATTTGTGTTTGTAATACTAAACTTTTGCTTAGGAGAAAGGGCATGAATTGCATTAAATTGTCATGGCCAGAAGAATTTTTGATATAGATTAGCTTTATTTTCTAGAGCAGTTGGTTTGTTGCATAGAAATCAGATAGTATAGTTTGAAATAAATCCTGATCATTTCCCAAGCTGCGAACTTTGTTAGTTTCATTCATTATCACTATTCATTATCTATTTTAAATTGTAGTTGCTATGTGCAAGGTGTTTTTATATTGAATACTGAAATTAATGCTGCAAAAGCATTTCTTTGTTATATTCAGGGCTCGGTAGATCTAATAAAATGTTTACAGAGCAAGAGAAACTAAACAACATAGTACAGTAGTCAAATGTTAAATAATCTGTTTTACTTATTTATAAAACTGTGTATTATATTAAACTGCATATTATATTATATTACATTACATTATTCAGTTTATGAAAATTTGCAAATGACAATTTGTAATTGAAATCTTCAATACGTCTGCATTAAACTTCTGTACTATAGTAATTATCCAAAACATACACGGTTATTAGCGAATAAAGCTTATTGAACTGCTTGATAAAACTTACTTCAGAGTAAACATGTTTGGGAATGTTTTGCACATAGTTATTGCCTGTCCAATGGCAGTCCTTAGTTTTAAGATTTAGGAGCAAAGGCTTTCCCTCCTTTCTTCTGTGACACTGATCAAATATATAAATAAATATATTGACCATCTCATATTACCTTTTGAAACTAAAAGAGTGACCTTTGGGCTTTTTGCAGACAGCTGATGACAAACTTGAGACTTGAGCAAGCATAATTCCTTCTATAGCAACTGTTTTTGCTGCATAACAAGTAATACTTCCTTAAATCTAGTACTAAAAGAAATGGCACGTATGTGTGGGAGAGGTCAAGAAAGCATTGGCTAGGAACATACACTAAATCCTGTGTAGGATAACATAGAATAGCTCAGAATTACCTCTAGATAAATTTGTAAACATAATAAAATTGTAAACATAAATGATTGGTTATCTTTATGGACTTTAGCTAACTTGACTGTCTCCCTCTCAAATTTACATATGATTTTGAAAGCGCACGGTAAGGTTGCTTGAAATATTTCTGAAACAAGCCATTAATTAGATAATTCCTGTAGTATTGTCATGGTTTAAAATAGCCTCCTTGCACCTGTTTAAGAACAGCATCCAGGCATATGAAAACTGTAAGCTAAAGATATGCAATTTTTGTAACTTTTACAGACTTATCTGAATGGCTGATGTACAAACTTGTCTGAGTTTCTCTCCCATTGAAGAGAGTCCAGACCTAGAAAGAGATATTGTAAGGTTTGGTTGTCCTTTAAAGCAGCTTATTACCCTGTGAGACAATGCTTGGATGTGTAGAATTAACTATGGAAATATTTGCTTTCTTTCAATATTGAACATGACCTAGTGAATCCAGGATGGGTCTGTGAAACCAATCAAGTTTAATTCTCAGGATCCTATTTACATTCTGGATTAAACTGTAAAATAAAATAGCTGATGTTGGAAACAGCTAATTTGTCTTTTGTAGAACACACTGAAGTTGCTTGAGGCAAAAGGAGGTTTCAGCGGTGTTCTTACATATAAATACAAGTAAATGGGAGAAGGTATTGTGCTCGGTGGTACTAGGTTTGTCAAAGTTCCAATATGGAGAGTCATTGTCAGCAGGGTGACAAAAGGCAAAATATATATCACTCACTTTCTTTTGTACAGTTTGCATAGTATAAGAACAGTTCAGAAATAAAATGAGAAGTTAGTTCAAGATGACAATACTTTTACAAAGCATATATGGGTAGCAGGAGTAAATAATGTATCTCTAATGAGTACTTATTACAAGTGTGTTTCACATGCAGGTTTTGAATGCACAGAGAGCTGGGTTTAAGGCAGCAATTGTTCACAATGTTGACTCTGATGACCTCATTAGCATGGGATCTCAAGACAGTAAGTACAGGTATTAATTCTCTCCTGTTTGAAAACTATTCTGTTTCTCAGTGGTGATGGTATATCATTTTTTTGTTCCCACTAAGAATTCCAACAAAATAAAAAAAATTCTTTCATATGAACTTTGTGGACACATCATTACAATCAAATGAGAGGAACACAGAATCAGATGTATTGTGCCAAGTACTCTTCTATCTTTTAGCCTGTGAATACAAGTAGTTTTACTTAACAGTAATTAAGACTTGAGATTGGGACTGGGATTTCCTGCACTATGCAATGTCATAAAGCACAATGTCACGTGACTGTGCTGATATAGCAGGTCCAGCAGTCCCCAGTTACTGTTGGTAAATGAATCTCTGTGAGTTGCTGATGACCTCATGTGTCTGCAACTTTCAATTTCATGATGGTTTCTCCATTAATATTGTTTGTGGGAAGCTGGCAGGGAAAGTAGCAAATCACAATTGGCAATGGAATGCTGTGACAGTCAGAAATTCAGGCTGGTTGCCAAACACTCAGATCATAATCATGTGATCATGGCCAGAACTTTGAGCACTGGTTGTAAATACCACTCATTTAGCATCGTTCTAAATTTGAATGGTTGCTGAATGAGTGGTCGTTAACTGAGGGCCAAAAACACAAAACTATAACTGGGACAGATTATAGATTTGAAAATCTGTCATATGCCAGGACAAATAAAAGGTTTAATGTTGGAAAAATGCCCAGTTAGGTAAGGAACCAAAACATTTAGAGAAGGCAGGCCCCACTGTGTCCCCCACAGACCTTCCCTCCCCATTCACACCAGGTCCCCAAAGGGCTTGGGCCTCTTCCCCATCCCCATCATGCACTAACCTTTTGAACGTCTCTGGACCTCACATTGGGGAAGATCGGCAGACCCCTCCATCCCTTAGCGCCTCTGGGCTGCATGGCTGGGTCCTGAAAGTGGCTACCATTTTCAGAGTAGCCTCAATTCCTTGCGACTGCACTGAAATGGCAGCCACTTATGATGTGGTCATGCAGCCCAGCAATGAAGTGATCTGCTTCGGCAATTTCTGCAGCACTATGCAAACCACATTAGGGAAACAGCATATTGCTTCATTGCCGAGATGGGCAACACATAAATTTAATAAATATCACAGTTGGATTAGTGATTACTAGTTATCATCTTTTTTTTTAAACAGTTGAAATTTTAAAGAAGATTGACATTCCATCAGTTTTCATTGGTGAAACATCTGCTAAATCTCTTAAAGAAGAATTTACTTATGAAAAAGGGTATGTATGAGATGCCTCACAAACCTTCTACTTACTATGGTGATATACAGAACAAAATATTCAGCTTAAGTGTAAGGATGGTGTTTTGCTTGCTTTTGATGCTGAAATTGCCACAGATTTAAGTATATTTCCATATTTCAAAACCTTCTATTTTCTTGTGAAAGTTATATGAAATTTGTAGGTTTCAGTGTTCAAATTTTAAACAAATT
>NW_015386205.1:260932-299400 GCF_001527695.2 Protobothrops mucrosquamatus | reverse complement strand
GATGCCTCACAAACCTTCTACTTACTATGGTGATATACAGAACAAAATATTCAGCTTAAGTGTAAGGATGGTGTTTTGCTTGCTTTTGATGCTGAAATTGCCACAGATTTAAGTATATTTCCATATTTCAAAACCTTCTATTTTCTTGTGAAAGTTATATGAAATTTGTAGGTTTCAGTGTTCAAATTTTAAACAAATTTATGCAAGGGTTTTTATGCTACCTACCTTCTAAAGTTATAGGATTTTATTTAAAAATAATGCTGGCTTATAAAAATATACAGTATAAAAGTGCCCACATATATGATCTGTGTAAATTTAAAACTTCAAAGAAATATATAACCAAATGTAACAATCAAGTGTCTTAGCAGAAGAAAAGTGAAGTATTTTCAGATTTCCTTACAGATATTCTTCTCTGTATAACATGTTGGTAGAATTTTTACAATAAATTATTTTTCCTTTCCTTCACAGAGCCCATATTGTGCTAATTCCAGAGTTCAGTCTTCCTTTGGAATATTACCTAATCCCATTCTTAATTATTGTGGGAATCTGTCTCATCCTTATTGTTATATTCATGGTAGGTATAATATTTTCTCATTATGTTATCTTTAGATTTTCTCTACACATATAAACACATTTTTATTGCTGAACTCATTGTTTTAATGTTTAGTGTATGTATTTGTGAAAGATATTGCTGGCATTAGGTAAACTGTACATTAGAATCTTTAGCATAGGTTTAAAAAGCTGTTTGGGTTATCACTCCAGTTGAGTTTTCCATGGATTCATCAGTTTAAGAAGAGCTTCCTTATGGATAGTATTTATATTCAACTTAATATGATATGAATCCCCTGCATGCCACATAGAAGGTTTCATGTGCAAATATTATAAACCCAACCTTTAATTAAAATATGCTTGTTGCTTCTGATGGTATATGAAGCTTATAGTTTTTGTCACAATTCTTTTTCATTGTTTATTTTAGGAATTGGGGTAGACTACAAGTTGAATATCATAGTAGGTTAGAGAAGCAAATTAAAGGTTAAAATCCTTTTTATGTTGCAGGTTAAGGGAACTATGATTCCAGATATTTTCAAATGTATCTGGAATACAAGAGTTTATTATGCAAGATTTAATGCATCAGACCTTTAAGAATTTTATTTTATTATTTTTTGTGATGATTAATGCATTTCTTTTACATAAGCAAGTGAACAAAAAGTAGCTAGTACTTAGAGTAATAGATATTTTTTTGTGCAGCAAATTTATTAAAATAGTACTAGTCATATGAAGGTGAACTGGAAAAATGTTTTCCTACAGTAGAAGTAGGTGGTTCTTACAGTTATCATATGTTTTTCTTAGCAGTCCATAACTGCTGAAAGTTTAAACATTATCGTATTATGTTAACTGAAGATTTGGATAAGAATTTACATGTAGGAGTCTTATTGTTGTATTTTATAAATAGTTTTATTATACTTCCTTATTTTTAGGTAACTCAAAACAAATTGAGTAGTCCTATACTTTCTTATTTTATTTTTCTCTTTTAAGATAACAAAATTTGTTCAAGACAGACACAGAGCAAGAAGGAATCGTCTGCAAAAGGATCAGCTTAAGAAGCTTCCAATACATAAGTTCAAGAAAGGTAAATGGAATGTTTTAGAAATTTTAAAATAATCTCTACCCTGGCCGATTTTAAACACTGTGTTAGAGCTGCAGAAAACAATTTGATAGTGTTTTGCACACTGACAAACTCTAATGCTTTCAATGCAATTAGTATAGGATTGGTATGCAAAGCTCCTGACTGAAGTCTAGAATAGACAAGAGCAGAACGCATGTTGGAAGGAATGGAAAATATGGTTGCCCCTTTCAGCTCCCTGACCCAGCTTCCTCAACTAAAAACTGCTCTGTAGAAGTCATATGGAAAGAAGCACTTTTGTGGGCACACTAGAATGTAGTTCCACGATGTAAGAAAGCAGGATGTAAATGTACTACAAGTAAAGCATAAAAATGTTTCAAGATAAAATATTGTAATTTCAAGAAAGGAGATCGTGATTTTTTTTCTTTATTCTATAGCTTATGACAACTTAATTCAATGAAGTCTGCCCTCTTATATAATATGAATCATGTAAATAGCTTACAAAAGCAGTTATTTGTCAACAGTCGTTCAATAACAGCTCTTAGAAGAAATAAACTAGTTCTTCTATATTTCAAGTACAGAATGATATCTTCTACTCAGGGCATTAAGGTTTTGTTGTTTGCTGTCAAAAGGAGAAAAGAAGCTTGCTGTATACGCTATAGCTGTTTTCCGCTACTGCTTTGACAACTGTTTGGGATTCTGATTTGCAGAATTTCCAGGTAGTATGGCAGCAGTTTCAAAGAATCTGCTTCCACATATCTGAAGGACATCTTATTGAGAAAGTCTGTACTGTATTAAGTTTTCAGAAATCAGTCATTAAAAAACTGAATAGGATCTTTCCTTTGACATGTGCTTAAACTGAATTTTCCCATGGTATATTGTACTTTTTCTTCATTGTGTACTGTTCAGGGGGGAGTGAGGATGTCAGTTTGTGAGGGTTTTTGCTTTATAACATGGCATAATTCAGTGGACCATTTATTGTAGCTTATAAACAGATCTATAACTACATAATACCACTATCAACAGAAAGAATATCTATGAATTCAAGGCAAAACTCTACCCCGCATGTTGTTTGCCCTTGATAAATACCTATCTTGCATTATTCATGATATTGTCAGTAGTACTACTGCAAAGCAGATATTTGATTGAAAAGTGTATTTGACATGATGTGCAAAATTAATTTCTTCTAATCTTAATGATATTTACTATGCAAAGCTGAGTGATCTTTGCTGAATAGTTTTGTTTCATTGAGCTTGAAATGGACTATAAAGGATTATGAAAGAGGCTAAGGTTTCTTTCCCCTTTCCTTTCCAACAAATACATAAATATAGTAGCAGGACTGAGCCTTACACACCCTAGGTCCAATTCCTGATGAGTCCTACCTTCCAGAATGATACCTTTACCTGTTCTCCTCCACATGACCCAGTATGTGTTCTCCTCCACATGACCCAGTATGTAAAAGAAAATGAATGGCATAATGCTACCTCTTCTGACTTTATAGGCATGTGGTTAGGGAAATCAGCTCTACTTTTATGTGAGGAGACTAATCTTACAAGCAATAAATAGAATCACAAGCATTAAAAATATAGACCACATTTCAGAATAACTGCCAATAAAAAAATGGAGTGGCAACCCTAAGACTCTTTACATTAACCATGAGATTATGTTGGTCTTTTGTCCAAGATGTACAATTACTGAACTTGCATAGAGAAAATGTATATCAAAGACAATAAATTAGATTAATATCATATGCAGCCACAGTATTCTTATGCAATATTACTAGCTCTCAATTATGAAGTCAGTTTGGTGTACAAATAGTCTTCAACTATCACAATAATTCGGACTGAAATTTCTGTCATTAATATAAAGTATGACTGCACTACTTAGCAACGGCAATTCCTGCAGTCCCAGTTGCTGTTAACCGAGCCCCATGGTCATTCGGTAAGGCAACTTCCTGCCAGCTTCCCATAACCAAGTCATTGGGAAGCCAGCAGGAAGTTGCAAGTTCCAGGCAGGCAGGCAGGCAGGCAGGCAAGTGTCTGTTGGGGGGAGGGACAGAGGAGGTGCAGGAGAGGATGGGGAAGGATGCAAGGGAGGCGCCATGAGGGTCAGGGAACATTCATAGTATTACGTGAATTAACAGCTTGGGAGGATGAGCAGGTCACGGAGACTTAACGCCAGCAACTTGCAACTTTCCCTGCCAGCTTCCCCACTGACTTTCTGGAGAAATTGGCAGGGAAGGATGAAAATGGTCTCGGAGTCAGTCCTCCTCTCATGGACACACTCCTCCGCCGGAGATGCTTTTCCCCGAAGAAGTGATCCTGCGATTACTTCCGAATTGGAGAGCAGTGGAGGGTATGGCTGGCTTATGGGGTGGAAACACCCTTTACCCCAGGATGCACAAGTAGGGGGAGGGGGGTGCCGCCGCTCGTTTTGCACTCCAGGAAGGCCCATGGAGTCATAGACGCCTGCGCCAGTCTCCACGGGGTGCACGTCGTGTTTACGAGCAGGGCGTCCACCCCTCTCCACTCTGCTCCGCTCGGCATCTCCACACATGGGAGAGGCGGCGAGGCCGCGCAACCGTCCATTCTCGGAAGACGTCTCACGGTCCCCAACCACCTCAAGCGTCTCTCGCTCTCCTCCATCCACTGCAAGCCGGACACCGCAACCAAGCCGTCCAGATGCATCAGAAACCCCACAGTCACCCCTCGCAGCCTCAAGCGCAGCACGCGTTGCGGAGCGGGTCCAAGCTCCCCGTCTACAGGGGGGTGCCATCGCTCCGTGATGGATTGTCCTTTGCCGACGGTGTGCCGGCGTCCATAAAGCACTAAGGGGGGTGGATGGAGGGGGGTCTAGGGGTGCATTGCCCATACTGACATAAGTCACCGACAGACCCACACTACCGGCTGAGTCCTCGTAGTTGCCGGGTAGGGCACCTTGGTCACAGAAGAACGTTCCATCATGCAATCCATCGTTGTTAGCAGGTTTGTCTCGACTAGGTGGATTAGGAGGTCGTAAGCCGTTCTCCGTTCGTACATTCGCCCAGTTGCACTGCCGGGGGTGTGCGGGTCGTAGCCGGGTGTCAATTCTCTCAAAGCATGGTAGAGCAAGATCAAGATCACGGAGGTCAGTGGGTCTACTCATGAGTGACTGCCCCCCGGGGTTACCACCATGGGGGCCTTCAAAAGAATGTGCCCTAGAGGGTTGATATGCTGAGGGAGTTCCACTCTCTTCCTTTTGCCAGACCAATTGGGGAGTATGCCCACCCTCATCTTCCTGCACCGCTATTATTTGTTTAAAACTGTTATAGCTGCTTATTACAGCAGACTGTGTTGTTACCTGCTTTCTGGAATGATCTTTGAAGCTAACGTCTCATTCCTTTTGTGGCTTTCTTGGAGCTTCTTATAGATTACCATATGTTATCAGAGATTCAAGAATAATCTTTCCTAGCCCTGGTACCATAGTTTTGGTTGTGTTCTTCTATTTGGAGAATTGTCTGTAGTCCTCAAAAGAACAAACTGTTTCTCTTCTACCAGAAAGGCAGAGGGGTTAATAACTAACTGTATATATGGTGCAGGGCATGCAGCTGCCCCTCTGAAATGAATGAATGTAGGTTGAAATTCCAGTGCATCTGGCTGTCAGTGAATTGTGGGAGGGAGCTGCCTGCCTATTCACTGCAAAGAATAACTATTACTTTGCTCTTATGTTAAACTATGTATCTTACATTGCATTGAACTCGTAGGATACACATGCATGTATGCTACTTTTGTTTATAGTGCCCTAATGAAATAAAAATTTATACCTGTTTAAAGTAACCATAAGTTGTTTGTTTCATTGCAACTTTAAGTTGAAAAGTGCCCATGGACTCCACATTATCAAACTTTTAAATAGCTGCTGCTTGTTGACTTCTTATGCTGCTACTTCAGGTCCTAATTTAGAGAGCCACTATGCTATTTTACTTTCAGATATAGAGGGCGGATAAAATGGGAGACTTTGGCACTGAGTGGAGAAGTCCCTTTATTGATGTTCTTTGGAGATAATTCTACCTTTCTGTCTTTACAAAGTGGACATAAATTAGAGTCAATGCCCATGGACACTAAGGGGAGAGCAGTTGGCATAGGGGACCACTCTAGAGTTCTATGCCAAGCTGCCTTCAAAAATCTGTAGTTAGCGCCATTCAAGGCTTTGGTTTATTTATTTTTATTTATAATTATAAAGTATAATTTATATATGTATATTCATTCCTCTGGCCTTTATATAAATTACCTTTAATAGAAGCAACCTCACAAATAGAAGTAATTTGCACGTTACACCTTCCTTTCTGCAATTGTAAATTTTGCAATGCAACAGTTAGGTAGTTTTCTCTATAAATGTTTACTATTTAGCTGAGGCAATTTGTTTCATATTATGAAGAAGGAAATCATCCCAGACAACTGAAGAATCATTTTCATCAAGTTGTAATTAAATGCAGCTACTCTATCTAATCAGCCTTTGTGTGGTTGCTGCNAAAACTCACAGTTCGCTTTAAGTTGCAGCGGTGGCGGCGGCTTCTAGCTTCGCTACAGCGAAGGCGTCCTGGATCGCGGAGAAGCCCGGGGCTCCGGAGGAGTTCTCACCTACATCGTCCACAAGGGACGACTCGGGAACTCAACTCCTACCCCGGGCAGCTCACCTATCCCCTTATGCCCAGGGGAAAGGTATCAAGCAGTTTGACAGCTGGTGCTGGCTGTCAAAACGGCTTTTACGCAGAAACAGGCGGGAGGCAGCTACAGCTGCGTCTGACGAGGTCGCCTGCCACCGGAAGTCCCATTAAGGTTTTGTTGTTTGCTGTCAAAAGGAGAAAAGAAGCTTGCTGTATACGCTATAGCTGTTTTCCGCTACTGCTTTGACAACTGTTTGGGATTCTGATTTGCAGAATTTCCAGGTAGTATGGCAGCAGTTTCAAAGAATCTGCTTCCACATATCTGAAGGACATCTTATTGAGAAAGTCTGTACTGTATTAAGTTTTCAGAAATCAGTCATTAAAAAACTGAATAGGATCTTTCCTTTGACATGTGCTTGAACTGAATTTTCCCATGGTATATTGTACTTTTTCTTCATTGTGTACTGTTCAGGGGGGAGTGAGGATGTCAGTTTGTGAGGGTTTTTGCTTTATAACATGGCATAATTCAGTGGACCATTTGTTGTAGCTTATAAACAGATCTATAACTACATAATACCACTATCAACAGAAAGAATATCTATGAATTCAAGGCAAAACTCTACCCCGTATGTTGTTTGCCCTTGATAAATATCTTGCATTATTCATGATATTGTCAGTAGTACTACTGCAAAGCAGATATTTGATTGAAAAGTGTATTTGACATGATGTGCAAAATTAATTTCTTCTAATCTTAATGAGATTTACTATGCAAAGCTGAGTGATCTTTGCTGAATAGTTTTGTTTCATTGAGCTTGAAATGGACTATAAAGGATTATGAAAGAGGCTAAGGTTTCTTTCCCCTTTCCTTTCCAACAAATACATAAATATAGTAGCAGGACTGAGCCTTACACACCCTAGGTCCAATTCCTGATGAGTCCTACCTTCCAGAATGATACCTTTACCTGTTCTCCTCCACATGACCCAGTATGTGTTCTCCTCCACATGACCCAGTATGTAAAAGAAAATGAATGGCATAATGCCACCTCTTCTGACTTTATAGGCATGTGGTTAGGGAAATCAGCTCTACTTTTATGTGAGGAGACTAATCTTACAAGCAATAAATAGAATCACAAGCATTAAAAATATAGACCACATTTCAGAATAACTGCCAATAAAAAAATGGAGTGGCAACCCTAAGACTCTTTACATTAACCATGAGATTATGTTGGTCTTTTGTCCAAGATGTACAATTACTGAACTTGCATAGAGAAAATGTATATCAAAGACAATAAATTAGATTAATATCATATGCAGCCACAGTATTCTTATGCAATATTACTAGCTCTCAATTATGAAGTCAGTTTGGTGTACAAATAGTCTTCAATTATCACAATAATTCGGACTGAAATTTCTGTCATTAATATAAAGTATGACTGCACTACTTAGCAACGGCAATTCCTGCAGTCCCAGTTGCTGTTAACCGAGCCCCATGGTCATTCGGTAAGGCAACTTCCTGCCAGCTTCCCATAACCAAGTCATTGGGAAGCCAGCAGGAAGTTGCAAGTTCCAGGCAGGCAGGCAGGCAGGCAGGCAAGTGTCTGTTGGGGGGAGGGACAGAGGAGGTGCGGGAGAGGATGGGGAAGGATGCAAGGGAGGCGCCATGAGGGTCAGGGAACATTCATAGTATTACGTGAATTAACAGCTTGGGAGGATGAGCAGGTCACGGAGACTTAACGCCAGCAACTTGCAACTTTCCCTGCCAGCTTCCCCACTGACTTTCTGGAGAAATTGGCAGGGAAGGATGAAAATGGTCTCGGAGTCAGTCCTCCTCTCATGGACACACTCCTCCGCCGGAGATGCTTTTCCCCGAAGAAGTGATCCTGCGATTACTTCCGAATTGGAGAGCAGTGGAGGGTATGGCTGGCTTATGGGGTGGAAACACCCTTTACCCCAGGATGCACAAGTAGGGGGAGGGGGGTACCGCCGCTCGTTTTGCACTCCAGGAAGGCCCATGGAGTCATAGACGCCTGCGCCAGTCTCCACGGGGTGCACGTCGTGTTTACGAGCAGGGCGTCCACCCCTCTCCACTCTGCTCCGCTCGGCATCTCCACACATGGGAGAGGCGGCGAGGCCGCGCAACCGTCCATTCTCGGAAGACGTCTCACGGTCCCCAACCACCTCAAGCGTCTCTCGCTCTCCTCCATCCACTGCAAGCTGGACACCTCAACCAAGCCGTCCAGATGCATCAGAAACCCCACAGTCACCCCTCGCAGCCTCAAGCGCAGCACGCGTTGCGGAGCGGGTCCAAGCTCCCCGTCTACAGGGGGGTGCCATCGCTCCGTGATGGATTGTCCTTTGCCGACGGTGTGCCGGCATCCATAAAGCACTAAGGGGGGTGGATGGAGGGGGGTCTAGGGGTGCATTGCCCATACCGACATAAGTCACCGACAGACCCACACTACCGGCTGAGTCCTCGTAGTTGCCGGGTAGGGCACCTTGGTCACAGAAGAACGTTCCATCATGCAATCCATCGTTGTTAGCAGGTTTGTCTCGACTAGGTGGATTAGGAGGTTGTAAGCCGTTCTCCGTTCGTACATTCGCCCAGTTGCACTGCCGGGGGTGTGCGGGTCGTAGCCGGGTGTCAATTCTCTCAAAGCATGGTAGAGCAAGATCAAGATCACGGAGGTCAGTGGGTCTACTCATGGGTGACTGCCCCCCGGGGTTACCACCATGGGGGCCTTCAAAAGAATGTGCCCTAGAGGGTTGATATGCTGAGGGAGTTCCACTCTCTTCCTTTTGCCAGACCAATTGGGGAGTATGCCCACCCTCATCTTCCTGCACCGCTATTATTTGTTTAAAACTGTTATAGCTGCTTATTATAGCAGACTGTGTTGTTACCTGCTTTCTGGAATGATCTTTGAAGCTAACGTCTCATTCCTTTTGTGGCTTTCTTGGAGCTTCTTATAGATTACCATATGTTATCAGAGATTCAAGAATAATCTTTCCTAGCCCTGGTACCATAGTTTTGGTTGTGTTCTTCTATTTGGAGAATTGTCTGCAGTCCTCAAAAGAACAAACTGTTTCTCTTCTACCAGAAAGGCAGAGGGGTTAATAACTAACTGTATATATGGTGCAGGGCATGCAGCTGCCCCTCTGAAATGAATGAATGTAGGTTGAAATTCCAGTGCATCTGGCTGTCAGTGAATTGTGGGAGGGAGCTGCCTGCCTATTCACTGCAAAGAATAACTATTACTTTGCTCTTATGTTAAACTATGTATCTTACATTGTATTGAACTCGTAGGATACACATGCACGTATGCTACTTTTGTTTATAGTGCCCTAATGAAATAAAAATTTATACCTGTTTAAAGTAACCATAAGTTGTTTGTTTCATTGCAACTTTAAGTTGAAAAGTGCCCATGGACTCCACATTAACAAACTTTTAAATAGCTGCTGCTTGTTGACTTCTTATGCTGCTACTTCAGGTCCTAATTTAGAGAGCCACTATGCTATTTTACTTTCAGATATAGAGGGCGGATAAAATGGGAGACTTTGGCACTGAGTGGAGAAGTCCCTTTATTGATGTTCTTTGGAGATAATTCTACCTTTCTGTCTTTACAAAGTGGACATAAATTAGAGTCAATGCCCATGGACACTAAGGGGAGAGCAGTTGGCATAGGGGGCCACTCTAGAGTTCTATGCCAAGCTGCCTTCAAAAATCTGTAGTTAGCGCCATTCAAGGCTTTGGTTTATTTATTTTTATTTATAATTATAAAGTATAATTTATATATGTATATTCATTCCTCTGGCCTTTATATAAATTACCTTTAATAGAAGCAACCTCACAAATAGAAGTAATTTGCACATTACACCTTCCTTTCTGCAATTGTAAATTTTGCAATGCAACAGTTAGGTAGTTTTCTCTATAAATGTTTACTATTTAGCTGAGGCAATTTGTTTCATATTATGAAGAAGGAAATCATCCCAGACAACTGAAGAATCATTTTCATCAAGTTGTAATTAAATGCAGCTACTCTATCTAATCAGCCTTTGTGTGGTTGCTGCCTTGGCTGCTGAAAACGAGAAAATTGCAGAGCAGCCAACTAGAAGCAAAGCCGCTCTTGTAGGGAACCACCTGGACTGCTGGAAAGGAAGCTTGTTGTGGCTACTTTGCCCTTTCCTCGCTGTAGAGCAAACTTGGCAACTTTCCCTGCCAGCTTGCCCACTGACTTTGCTGGTTCAAGAATTCTGGGAGTTGAAGTCCACAAGTCTTAAAGTTGCCAAGTTTGGAGACCCCTGCTGTAGAGCAAGATGGGACTTGCACTGAGTCTTAAATTGGTCATACAAAGATTGTTTTTGCCAATACAAAACAAGGAGAAACATGTTCCTCACTTCACCCGACATGGACAAAAGCATTTTCATGTGGAGTAGATGATATCAGAGGTCTTGCTCCTTCCCTATCATTTGATTGTCCAAGTAAATGGATAGCTAGGTACAGCCCCTAAACCAGACCTAATTCTTTACTTCCAGGACAGTTCAAGAGACATTAACTTTTTTATACAGATAGAAAACTATAAATGCTTCCCCCCCCCTCCGGCATTTGGAGTAGTTGTGTGTTTCTTTGGTGTAGATTTGGAGTGGTATAATTTCATTTTAAAAGTGACTTTCAGAAACAGTTACCTTTTCCTTTTCTTTTGCTGCAATTGATTGGATCAAATTTGAGGTGGGTGGGAACAGCTGTTCTTGGCAAGATGCTCCTTCCAGGTTCATGTAAACTGTTGAGCTTGCCGTTTCCATTAACACATCCACTGGCTATAAAAAAAAAAAAACCCCTGTTTGCCAGCTGAAAATCCCAGGGCACAAACTAAGAACCTTTTTCCTGGAGATTTGTAAATTATTGAATTGTACTGTATTTTTAATTGAAATTATTTTTAATAATTGCTAATACTTGTTAATTATACATGGACTTTTCAATATACAACTTTTAATATATAACATCCAGTCTATTTGAATTCAAAATCACTGCCAGATTATTGTTTAGAGTTACAGGCAGCTGGAACAGTTATATTTATATTTGATCAAGGGTGAGTGTTACATTGATTCCATTATTAATGGAGTCTGTAAAACAGAGCTTTTCATTTTGGTGGTGCATAATAGAATTAGCAGTAGAACCTACACTCATCTATCTTTCAAGGTTTGAAGGAGATTTTGAATCTGGGGTGAATATATTTTAGTCTTCACATTAAAGGCTAAGTTAATTGTAAGATACTTTCTGGACTCTGATATTTTTAATTCTACAGGTAGCCCTCAATATAATTGCAATTAAGACCAGAATTATGATTATATGTCATGCCAGTCATTAAGTGGTCATAATGTGACTGACTTGATTTTACTACATATTTTGTGGTGGTCATTAAATGACTGCCACAGTTGTTAAGTGAACACCATGGTTGTTAAGCAAATGCCACAGTCATTAAGTATGGTGCTTTTTGCCAGAGAGCAGAAGTGAATGTCAATTTCTGGCAAAAAAAAAAAAGTTGTAAATTGCGCTCATGTGACCATGGGATGCTGCAAATTGTCATAAATATTGAGTGGTTGCTGAGCACACCAAAAATGCACTCACATAACCATGTTGGGGGCTGGATATTTGAACTCTGAATCTGGGTCATAAGTATCTTTCTGGGGGTTTGTTGTAATCTTGAACACGCACTAATCAAACAGTCATTAACCAAGAATTACCTGATTTAGCCACAGCTAACATTTTGTTTGATGTATTTTCTATGTAACTCCAGTTGCAAGAATCACTTGTAAATATTATTTGTTCACAACAATCACAGTTGCCAGTTCTTTAGTTGATGTTGGCCTTTGTTCACCTTGAGTTCTTCCGAAGAACCTAGGATGTCATAATATATCGAAGTATATGTGTGGATCCAAATTGACAGATGGAAATTTATTAAATGCCACAATATTTTTTGGCATGACACCCAGTGTGCCACTAACCATTGAACCACCATGGCTGGGTTATGCAATAATCTTTCAGTTTCCAGTTTGTGATACTTTGAGATGTTGTCCAATACTTTGTCTTGACTTGTATTATCCCCTTGTATTATCAATTATCCATAGTTTATTATTTTCATTCATTGAATAATTAAACAAATTTTATGACCTCCCAACTCATACATGTTAACACTGTCAGCTTATAGCATTAAAAATCCACAACATAAAACCCATAAAACATCACCTTTCCCCCTACCGCCCCCCCCCCATGGGAATGAAGGTGTAGTTTGCCTCAGTAGCAAGCAAACAGTCAGACATACAGCACTGGCAGCAGAAACATTAACAGGTGACTCCCTTTTAGCAATTCCTGATTTTTTTTCCTCCCTGCTTTGGACTTTTTCTGATGCTCATGAGCTCTAGAGAAGCTCCCTCAAAGGCTCCTGTGTTCTTTAAATGCCTGCTGCTTTGCTCCAAATCCCTATCCTTTAGATCAGTGGTTCTCAACCTTTTTAATGCCGCAACCCCCAACCGGTCGTAAGTCGAGGACTAAACCGGTCGTAAGTCGAGGACTAAACCGGTCGTAAGTCGAGGACTAAACCGGTCGTAAGTCGAGGACTAAACCGGTCGTAAGTCGAGGACTAAACTGGTCGTAAGTCGAGGACTACCCAACCGGTCGTAAGTCGAGGACTTTCCTTGCCCGGGAGCGCCGCGCATGTGTGGTTTCGCCCCCTGCGCCGGCTGAGGCGTAGCTGGCAAGCGGCAGAGACGGAGCAGGCCGACCACCAGCTGGCCCAGCTCAAGGGAGGTAAGGCACCCGCCAGAAAAGGGGAAAAAAATGGCGGACAGCCTTGCTTGGCGACCCCCGTGAAATGGTCAATCGACCCCAAATGGGGTCGCGACCCATAGGTTGAGAACCGCTGCTTTAGATGATTTTATTAGTCCTGGTAGTGCAATGGTTAGAATCCATTATTGCAGGCAAACTCTGCCCATAGCCAGGAATTCAATCCAGACCTGCTCAAGGTTGACTCAGTCTTCCATTGTTCCAAGGTTGGTAAAATGAGGAGCCAGATGTATATACAAATGTATTTGTATATTTGAACTCTTTGAGACTCCTGTTTCTGGAATGACTTTTTTTAAATCTCCTGAAACAAACATTCTAATAACATAATGATAATTGTTTTTCACGTAATGGCTATATACACTATAATTCTTCAATTTATCTGATTTAGAAGGGCAGAGCAGATACTATTATTACCTTACATAAATAATTGCCTGAAAAATGGAAGCTAAATAACTACTGAAGAGTTTATAGATACCCCTTATAATTTATGTTTCAGCATTAACAAATTGCAGGGTATGTCACAAAGTGTAACACCCTAGTTCCAATATAACTTGATTTCTATTGCATTAAACTAAAGGTCATCTTGTTTGACATTACTTAAACATTTCTACCATTCCCAGCTTAGAAATATAAATTCTCAATTAACGTTTTCACATTAATGCTGCTTATACTTACTGTAAAAATACATTGATTACATTGTGTTAAAAAAGCTATAATAATAATAATAGTAGTAAATCTTAATGTGACTTGTTGGATGCTTACAGACCTAATTGCCTATGGTATGTGAAGCATTTTTTTCTCTCTTATGGGTAGTTAGGCAGATTTCTTGCCATTTCACAGAATTTGCAGACTTACTTGTACTTAATTTAAAAAACAAGTCTTTAAGAGTTTTTTCTCCCAGCAGTTTTAATTGGAAAGCATCAAGATAGAACTTACTCTCCTGTTAATAGTTCAGTTGTCAATGCTAAAATATAAACTAAGTTGCTTGTAAAATCATGCATACTAACCTCCCAGAGGAAAACAAAATGTGATTGTGGAAAAATGTTAACACAAATAGGGTTTTAAGCTTCTTTAATCAAAGGCATTGCTATGAGAATGACGGCATCAAAACAAAGCAGGCCTACCTAATCCCCGTGGTTCCTGGCACAAAGAAGTTGTACCTTAGAAAACCTAGTTCAGAATTAGCTCTTTGTGATACTGTATTTGGCAAGAGAGGAGCCAGAAATGCCATTTGTTGAAGAAAAGATTTCCCAGGGCACTAATGCAAAATCCATTAGCACCAATTACAGCTGCTCAAACCCTGTTGATACTGAAGGGGTTAATTATTTGTGCTTTTTTATTTCATATTCGGATGGCAGATTTGGAGGAGTATAATCTTGGTGTTAGGCATTCCTTCATTTTCTTTCAAGTTCTTTCAAGTTTGCCTGCAAACTTTATGCCTTTCTTTGCATTCAGATGAGACTAATTATTGAAACTTTTTAGAAAGAGAAGGATTCTTTCATCTCCAAACTGAATTTGTGTGTTAAATCTGAGCCAACAGGTTCTAGGCTGTATCTTAGCAACACTGAGACTTCTTGTATGGCATAAAAACTAGCTTTCCTGGTGGGTGGAACAGGAAAATGTCATGACAGTTATGTCACAGTAATGAGACTAGGGAACTGGAGCATTATTAGTATTTAGGATGAGGAAGTCTGGGAATAGTCTTGTATTGTTACCAGCATTAATTTCAGTGAACCTTTTCTATATGTGTATTTGCATTACAATTTCTGCTGTGCTTCTGGTGGGATGCAAATATCTTATTAGATTACTCACTCTACAGAGAAATAGCCACTCAGCCTCTGATTATAACTCTTTAGTCTCATTAGTTGAGGCTCTTCCTCTGTAATACAGTACTTCTAATCTTTTGCTAGATCTATTTATTACAACTTTAATCTAGTGATTCTAGTCCTGTCCTCTGGAACAACAAAGGTGAATTAGCATCTTAGAGCTAAAATGCCTGGACTTATCCACATCTTTCTGAGTCTTCATTGGTTTCCAGGCTGCTCATGGTTCCTCTTTGTGGACATGTTTCAATTTATCAGTTTCTTTCAGTGTGGTAAATTTGACATGTTTCTCTGACTGAAGCCTGGTTAACAAATTATAATTGAATAATTGTTTCCCATGAAAAACTGTATGATTGTACTAATCAATGAAAATTAATAACAGAGTCACCTCATGTTCTATTTAGAATATCTTAAATCATTTTCATGTCTACATGTGGACCTCAGTTAACAAGGGTAATTGGAACTGGAATTTTCAGGGTTAAGCAATATGGTTGTGAAGTGTGGTATCACATGAAAGTGTAGCAACAGAAATTTGGGCATTCCCAATTGCCATCATTAAGCAAATCCCAAGACATTGTTAAGCATGACATCACTTGGTTACCATTTACAGCTTCTTGCTGTCTTTCACATTGCGTGTCAGAAGCCAGCAATGAAGGTCACAAATGGCAATCATACAATCACAGGATGCTATGATGATCAGAACATGATCCAGTACCATCATTTAAGTTCAAACAATTATAGATGAGTGGTTGTTAAGTCAAGACCATCTGTATTGTCAAGACCCCATGTAATATGTATTAATTTAGCCCATTTGTTTATTAAATCAGTTTATATGGCCACCCAGGTCATGAATGCAACTATAGTCTGGCTTCATTTTAAATTTTTGGTAGCTCAATTAAAGCTCACACTAGCTTCAGCTCATTGTTCCAACCTGTCAATATCATTTTGAGTCATGTCTGTTTTCTATAGTGAGCTCACCCTCCTTGCTTAATGACAAGTGCAAATTCAGTAGCCACACAATTTACTCCCTTGTCAAAGTCACTTAGCTGACTAGATAATGAAATTTCTGACACTTTGAGATGGCCCTTTACTCTGTTAGCACAACAGTACCCTTTATTGCTGCCAGTGTTATCTGTATCTTCTGAAAGCAAATCTGACCATTTTACTGCCCTAAAGACTATATTCCTTATTGGGAATTACTTTGGAAATCTGGCCAGGATTTTCAGCCACAGCATGAAAAACTGAAATCTTTCTTAGATTCTTGGCTAACAAAAGTTCTTTTGGACTATTCAATTCTATGCCTCATTCCTCCATAAAAATAATCAGTTATTTGGAGATTTCCCCCTCCCTTAAATATCACTTGCAGAGGGCCAGCTTGATGTAGTGATTAAGACAGGAGACCATTAGTTCTAGTCCCACCTTAGACACAAAGCAGCTGTGTGACCTTGGGCCAGTCATTTTCTCTCAGCCCTAGGAAGGAGGCAAGGGCACCTTTGAAAAACCTTGCCAAGAAAACTGCAGTCTCATCTAACGCTGAGTCATGTGCCTTCAAGTCAAAATACTGACTTGAAGGCACATGACTCAAAGAAAGCAAATGCTTTTATTTTAGCTGAATAAAGATTTATTTTTTAAGAGTAAAGATATTAAGATGGTGCTGTAAACAATTTGGCACTTTTGTCTTTCCTGGGCTTTTGCAGTACCCAGTTAGGAAAAGAAAGCTTTGGTGTAAGACATTTCAGGTAGCTTCTTGATTGACACTCCATACATTGTGAAATATCTTTCACCAAAAGTGCTCCATTTATTCTTGTATAGAAGCTGCCATCCTAATACTAAGTATTAGAATTCTATAAAATCGTAAGTTACTCCTGTCATTTCTGCATTTTACTTCTGCTTCTGTACTGTTTCATTCAAAACTTCTCTGCTTCAGGAGATGAGTATGATGTTTGTGCCATTTGTCTGGATGAATATGAGGATGGAGATAAACTCAGAATTCTTCCTTGTTCTCATGGTAAGTGGCTACATTTGATTATTTACTGAATTCTTGTTTTGCTGTGGGATACAAGATTTTGCTTATTATAGACAAGGAACCAAATATATATTTGTAAATGCAGTTTTTATTGGATTAAACTAATAAGGCTGGTTCCTACAGAATTGTTATGATTACATCTCCAAGAATTCCCAGCCATCCTCGGCAGAGACATATAATGAAATTTATTACTGTTATTTCAAGAATCATTTTAGACTATAATAAAGTCGGGTGTGGCAAGTAAGAGAGAAGAAACTTAGTCCTATATTTGTAGGAATTTTGACAGTTACCAATATCAGTATCCTAGGTTTGATTGTATATTTGGATTGAAACAGGTGACATTTTAAATATTAAATAATGTTAAGTGGCTGCATCCAAAATTCATATTTATAAAATATTAAGTACTGGCTGACAGTTTGTACCTTCTCAAAGAGATTAACAGAATGGCCGGAGTGCCTAGATTTTGTTTGATACAGCAGGTCAGCATTTGTTACCTTTTAAAAACTCAATTATGCTATTTTCAGTTTGTATTTTGAAATAATCCAAGGAGATCCCAGTCATAAGTGTTATTTGACAGTACAGATCAGTGGCTTGCTTACGGGTAAAAATGTGACATTGCTTGTAGCTAAATAATTTCTTGTAGTGGATTCTGTATTGTTTGAGCTCTATAAATTCCACATTTATAACTTTCCACACACAAGAGATTTTTGTTGAACTTAATTTTTCATAATAGTTGAAATTCAACTATTAGTAGTAAAAATTAGTACAGGGAGCACCATGTTTGATTGTAGACTTAGAAGGACCAGTTTAACTTTTATTTTTTTGTACTGCATCTTATGATTGTAGGTATAATAATAGTACTAGTAACTATCACCTGAAAATGCAAGATTATTCAGAGGCCCAACATTATTTCACAGTTCAGCAATGACATTTCATTGGCTACTGCACTAGTAGCATTTATGGTTTCTTCAGAAGTAAACTGACTTCTATAGAAAAAAATGGTCTGAAGGTGGGTGGCGCAGAATGCCTTGTTTATTATCACATGTAAAATTATCCCCATGCTGCCTATAACTGCCCATTTCCCCCAGTCTCCTTCAAACTACCTTCCTTTCTTCCTTCTTTTTTTTCTGTCAGCCTACCATTGCAAATGTGTGGATCCTTGGCTAACTAAAACGAAGAAAACATGTCCTGTCTGTAAACAGAAAGTGGTCCCTTCTCAGGGAGATTCTGATTCTGAAACAGACAGCAGTCAGGAGGAGAATGAAGTCTCTGAGAATACCCCTTTGCTTAGGCCAGTTGCTTCAGTTAGCACTCAGTCTTTTGGCGCATTATCAGAGTCATACTCGCATCCAAATATAACGGAATCTTCAGACTATGAAGAGGAGGAGGAAGGAAATGAAGATATTGACAGTAGCGATGCAGAGAATGGAGTGACAGAAGAAAGTATAGTAGTCCAGCTACAGCCCAACGATGAAAAGGATTACAGACCAGCAGATGCTGTTTGAACTGCAAAGTGGGCAGTGTTACCTGAACTCCTCTCCCCAGAGACCTCTCATCTTATGTACCTGTACATAAGAGAAGTGCATTGCAGCCCTTCCATTGCTTCACTAGAAGCACCTGTTCATATAGCATTCTATATAGTTTAATCTCATTACAGGTTTCCTTTCTTTTGTTTATTCAATTTGTCTTTTGAAGACAAACATTTTAACAGGACTTCACAATGTTAGTAACGGGGCTTCCATCACTAAATATAATGCACTCCCCCACAAAAAAGGTATATCAGCATAGTTGAACCAAGACCGTACATGTGTTTTCCCTGCTACAAGAGTGTTAAGTAAGCAGTGATTTATTCAGTTATTTGTTAAATGTATGGTAAGTACTACCCTAAACA
Source organism: Protobothrops mucrosquamatus (assembly GCF_001527695.2). Taxonomy (NCBI): domain Eukaryota; kingdom Metazoa; phylum Chordata; class Lepidosauria; order Squamata; family Viperidae; genus Protobothrops; species Protobothrops mucrosquamatus. The sequence continues at coordinate 280,556 of NW_015386205.1, read as the reverse complement.
TCCATCCAACCAAAAAAATGTATGGGTGTTATGTCTGTAAAGGCTTTCTCTAGAAGAACCAGCACCTTTTAAAGAACAAAATATACTTGTTCTGTATTTGTCTGCCAAGATTATTTCCCAACAAAGAGGAATTGGAGCTTTGAGCATTGTGAAGGATTTTGACTGTCTTTTCCATTATCCTATTGCATTTGCAAGCACCTGGCAAAGAAATCTCAGCATGATTTAGCTTAACCCATCTCTAAGGAAATAAACAGGATAACCCCATATTCATTGGAGTACTTCGCTAATACTCCGCTTTCTTCAGACGGGGATTGGGACCAATGCAGAAAGGCAACCTTAAAGCAACCATCTACTAGAACATTTAATTTTGTGTATGCCATATTTGGAAACAATTTTGTATGCAGTACTGATTTACAAAGGAGGTATATCTTGTAATAAGAGTGTCTGATACTAATTAGCTTGGTAAAAACTATGCAGAGAAATAAATCGAACTATGTATTGAGTTTGAAAATAAGTGCTCATAGCTAACAGGATTTTACTTACACTGTATCATGAAAACAACATTATATAGAAGTGTAATTATGTAAAAAGAATGTAGCCATGCTTCTGTATAGTCAAACTACAGGGATTTTTTTATATGGTCTTGTACAGGAAAGTTTGAAAGGATGTTAATAAATACGTTTTCCACTTTAGTAGCAATTTTGTTTTCCTTTGGAAGCCTCTGAACAAGAAATATCTTCTCTTTCACATATTTATTATATTTTTATCAAGCCTTTATTATTTTTATAACTAAGATGGCAAACATATTTAGTACTTCTTCCTCCTCCTATTTTCTCCATAACAATGCTATGAGGTGAGTTGGGTGAGGGAGAGTGGCTTGGCAAAGTCACCCAGCTGGTTTTCATGCCTAAAAAGGTTCAAGTGAACAAGAGGAAAAAAAATCAAACTGTTTGTAAATTACTTCAATTTTCACAATAGTATTTGTACAATTAATAAAAAAAAAACTTTACTGTGTCATCAACACAAGTATATCCTATACTTTAAAGTACTGAAACTTATTCTAAAGGGCTTGAGATATCTTAAATAATGGATTAAAATGTTTGATTTCTAAAATGTGCAAACCCATTATTTATCGCCTATGACAGTGTTTCTCAACCTTGACCATTTTAAGGCATGTGGACTTCAACTCCCAGAATTCCTCAGCCAGCATTGCTGGCTGTGGAATTCTGGAAGTTGAAGTCCACATGCCTTAAAATGGTGAAGGTTGAGAAACACTGGCCTATGAGCAGACACAACTAGAATTAGCAAGTATTAATTTATTCAGGCAACTGTTTTGCAAGCTCTTCAATTCATCCAATTAATGAACACAATTCTTTCCCTGGTAAACATTTCAGTGGCTGCTTATCATTTTTATACTTTTAAGAAGTCTGTGCTTTGCCATTTGTCTGAAACAAAACAGTTCCTCTGTTGAACTTATGACTCCTAAGCCCGATATTTTTGTTTTTTAAACAGATTGTCAAATTTCATCCTAAAAAGTTTTTTTAAGAACAATATTACTTAATGAACATGGCAGGCATGGACTTTAAAATTATTATTTAACAAGTTGCTTGGGATCCTGAGGCACATCCCAGCATTAAGTCTAAGTTTAAGTGCTATTAACGAAGAATGAAGTTGGCATTTATTTTTTCATCCAACTAACATATCTTTATGTGTACACAAAGTTATTCTATTATCCATGGATATAAAGGGACTTCAAAGGATTAGATAGCTTATATCAAACTTTAGACAAGTTTTAGATTGTGAGGCCTAATGGTTTATTGGTTTGCTATAAAAAATAAGGGAAGAATAGTGAGCAATAGTGCATGGCCATGTTTCCTGGTAAAAACTACAAATGCTTTCCATCATTGAAAAGAGCTCTATTATTTTTTTTACTTCTGAGTTTATAAGAAGGGAGGGGTAAACCTCTGTGATAATTGCCATTTCCTTTCTTAAATTATCTTTAATATGATTTAAGAGATTTGGGGATTGTTTAAAGGTGGAAGTGTAAAGAGTTGCTTCCTAGAGACTCCTTAATTTCCGAACATATAAAAGCTTGTGGTTCGTGGACGTCCATCTCTGTATTACCATAAAATTTGGAATCTTCTCCAATTGTAATAGACCTAACCTTAAAGCCATCAAGTTGTAAATGGTATATATTTATGATTTCATTTTAATGTTGTAAGCCACCCAGAGTTATTTTGTGGCAAGATTGGCAGCAAGCAAATTTAATAAACAAACAAAAAAAATGTTATTTACCAAAAATCAATAAAAATTAAGAAATGATATTTGGGACTGAATAAAAAAATTGGATGACTATGCTAGAAATGGAGATCTTCCATTGAAGCTGGACAGTTTTCAAAACAGACAAAAATCTAAAGTTCAGAGTATAGTTATATTAATCAAGATTCAGCAACAGCTCTAAATTTGGCTATCTAGCAGCTTTTTCTGACAGTTGATCAAATTGACTTTAAAGATTTTCAGTTGATTTACAACAAAAGCAATACTGACATATTGAATACAAATTTCTTCCCTCTCCCAGATCTGTTGAAAAATGTGATCAATATTCATTAAAGGAAGGGATTATTCACTAAATTCAACACATTGTAATGAAAATTAATTTTATACTGATCTTAATAGAAAAAATTAGTGTAAGTATAAGATAGATAATCCACAAGGGCAATGAAGAAAAAAAAACCCCACATAACACACTAATTCATAATTTATTTGGTTGGAATAAATTTATTTCATCTGTCTGTAAACAAGGTGTTTAATAGTTATGGCATTTTTTGAAATGCATATTAAATCAGATGAGTTAGACTGTATCCCAGATGTAACAAAGTGCAGGGAAATAAATGAACAAATCAGCAACAAGAATTTGTTTAAGTCTGTACATTATCCACAAGGCTCAAACAACAGAAGCAAATACTAGAGTGTCCCTAAAGTAGTGCCATTCAGAAGAAGCCATTCTTGTAGTTAAAATCCATCTCACAATAGCAACAGATCATTTTTTTAAACATTAGTATGGCACAGAATACATATTAAAAATTTATCACAAGACAGCCAACTCAGTTATTCCAACCAAGACCATCTTTCATTTTCTGTATACAGAGTTCTGCAGTTCTCTTTTAAATGGACATACATGTTAGTACCGTGCTCAAACTGACAATTTGGTTACACATGTTTCAGATGACTAATGCACAAGGCAATTTACTTCACAATTTCTGCAGCTAGGGCATGACAGGCCAAATGAAAATTAGATTTGAAGTGGTATTTATTTGGACTTTTATTTTAAAACTACCAACCTTCAAAGTAGCAAGTCTTAATATCCTTTCAATATTCCAGCAGACTGATGTCAGTCAAGATGCTACCTGTATAACCAAAGGTGGCAGTTTGCTGACAGTGACACTGCAGTATCATATAAAACCCAAGCTGCAAATCAAAATTGGTCCTATGAAAAAAAATGAAACTGGACACACTCCAGATGGTTACACTGGGATATCTAAAGTCCATGATGGCAGCCTTTTTACAGTTCAACTACAGAACAGGAGCTGGCAAAGAAAGTTACGTGCCTGAGCTATTGTGGTGATGGAATGTCCCTGGGGATTCATTCAAGATGGTGATGGTGGTTAGGTGATGGGAGAAGTGCATCGGCACCTTTTCATAGTTTTGCAGTTACCCTTTTAAAGCAGGATGTGCTTCAGACATCATGAAGAGTTTGCAAGTCTACACAGAAGAGCAACAACAAAACTAGAGCAACAATTTTAACAGCTTTCAAGCAGCAAATTGGTTAAACAAACCAGGCACTGTATTTTAAAAAATGTATTTATAGATAGAAGATGAAAGGAAAGAAACAAAAAAGAAGTGGATGAGGACAAGGGGGAAGAAAGTAGATATGCATGCACTTTACCCCTCCCAACCATGCTCTACAAAGGAAGACTAATGAGCTGTGTAAATGCTCAAAGTGCTGAAGAGGCATTGATCAATCTTGATTGTACAATCGGCACCTTTATTTCACTTCATTTAAATTGGTTTAGTTCTCAATGTCACATTAATCGCTAAGACAAAGTAAAGTCTGGACTTAGCATGATTTTCTTCCCAAGGCTTCAATGTATCATGCATATCATCTGTTTGCAAAAGATGGTGCCAGATACAGAATATGGATACAACAATGATTAACATACCAACAAAAAGAGTAACTGAAGCCATGACATCAGGGAAAAGATGTGTAAATAAATTGTCATCTTTAGGCTGGTAATGCGGTGAACACAAGAGGGTTGTGGTGAGAGTTGCTATGTGAATGGGGAGAGGTTGCTTAGATATCAAACCTCTGCAGGTATAAAGCCAGTTCATTAGCTTTCTTATTGAGTGTCCTTCTTTGGACAGTTTCTCTTTCCCATAACCATAACCAATGCTGGAGTACACAAGGAAACAAGGATGAACAGAAATAAAGAAAGAATAACACCTTTCCCCACCAATAGAGGGATACAAAGGAGACACAGGTTCATTTCCCATCACCCTGCATTGCTAATAAAGTTTCCACAATATAGATTACTGTCAGGAAAGTTTAATAGCAATTTCCCCTAATACTTAACAGTCTGCCTAGCAACTAGAACCCAGAGTCTCTCAAGTATTTTGCCATTGAGTATGCCTTCTTATTCAATCCGCCTCCATGGACCCCTTCTTTGCCCATTACAAAGACCAAGACTGAAAGAGAAGAGAAAAAAATTATAAAGAGTATTAAAAATATTCCAAGTGTTAATTAAGCACTGTAATAACAATACTCATATATTTCACATTAGATCATTTATATAGGATTATTCTTTGAATGTTTCTTTTTCAAACATTTTAATAGGAAAAAGTGCAGGCAGGCAAACTGTCTCGTGTCTGATAAGTAGCATATTTATGACATGGGAATTATAGCTGAAATAATTATAATAAACTCTCTATAAAACCACTTGGTTAAAATATGGTCAGAATTATTTGCAGTATAAAAGTAATTCAGAACAGGATAGTTCAGAAATATTTAGAAACGCATTTGTATGTTCCCCTGTATGCCAGCAGATGTCACTAAAACAGTGTAATTCTGTTCTCAAGATGTTCTCATTACAAAAGTGTGTCCATGTATATATTGTTCTCCTTTTTCTATACATTGTACACTTAAAGTCTCAGCTGGTTAAGATGCTGGACTTGTATCTGAATCATATTCACATCCACATCTGAGCAGTGACTTGACAATTGGCAAGTTACTTTCAATTAACTCTATCCTAGAGGACTGTTTGGAGGAAAAATAGGACCTTGGAACTTCCAGAGAAATGACAGGATGTAAATGTAGTGAATAAATACTAATGTCCAGTATCTTTCTGTACACATTTCTTATTTATACTAGAAATACAATCCACAGAAGTGTTTGAAGGGACCTTTTGAACTCTGAAGCAAAAAGTAATACAGGTAATCATTAACTTACAACAATTCATTTAACAATCGCTTTATGTTACGATTGTGCTAAAAAAAATGACTTGTGATCAGACTTCGAACTTATGGCTATCACAACATCCTTGGTTATGTGATCAATATTCAAGTGCTTAGCAATTGATATGCATTTACAATGGTTGTGGCATCCTGAGATCACATGATCATTATTTGTGACTTTCCCAACGGGTGTCCAACAAGCAAAATCAATGTGGGAAGCCAGGTTGATTTAACAACCACTTCAATTAACAAAGGAAGTTCTGTTCCCAATTGTAGTCATAAATTGAGAACTACCTGTACCTACACCAAGCTCAGAAAATGATTTAATGGAATACCTGTGAGCTTAATATAAGTTTGTGAATTATTTAAATGAGCACTAAATGGCTCAGGATACCCCTGCTCTCTAATGTTACAGGTATATGCCACAAATTAAAAATTTAGGCTGTCTTTTCAAAAGTAATGTAGCCAACTCATTTACATTCTCAACATTAAGCCTTAATACTGTGAATCTTGCACTACAACATGGACAAAACAATTTTATGAACAAAAATTTTTGGACATAAATTGAAGTTATTTATTGCCTGCATATTTTCTACCATTTAACAAAAAAGCAAATCAAAAATAGTGGAAGAGAAAGCTTACCTCGTCCAGCTCTGCCTACAGCAACATTGTATGTTGGTTCGCCACCTTGGCTCTTTGTCCTGATGTCCATTGTACAGTCACCATCCACATAGAGGCTATCTCGGATCACAGAACACTTCTTTGCACCAAGAGTGAGACCATTGGTAAAAAAACCCTCGCGGTCTTTTCCTACAATCATATCTATTTCTATAGGCTGTCAAAGAGAGAAATCCAGAATTTTAGTTGATTCTTTAATGCTGCATACTGAAGAATCTATGGATCTAGAGATTGTGCAAGATCAATAGCAAGTTCTCTAGCAATTTAACATAAAGGGGGAAATCTGAATTCAAGGGATTGTTCTTTAACTATGAATCTCTAGGCAGAAAGCACATTTTGAGTGACATGCCACAGTTGCACTCTAAAAAGGGCAAACCCAGAACAAAGATTTAAATAAATGACATGTAACATAAAATAAAATTTACTTTATTATGTGTTTTCAATAATTCTCTTTAGTCGCTTTAAAATTTACAAATTGATGCCAGCTTTTGTATAGGCTCCAACATTCCATCCAATCCTTTCATGGGATGCATGAAATACTTGTGGTTAAGTAATACACCTTTGCTTGGAACTCTACTGTATAAGTTATTTTGAGTGCTAACGAAATTATATACAGATTAAGGAGTTACTTCTTAAATATCAAGAGAAGTATATATGAATAGGCACCACCTTTAGATTCAGCATATATCTGAGACAGAAGGTGAACCAATCCATTAACAGCCTTATGCTGACCACAAACCCTCATAGATGCAATGTAACTATAGCTTTAAGGCATGAATAGTATAAATACTGAAGGACAAAATGCAAAATATCCTTAATTATTTATATAGAGAGCTTTAGGGCTTTTTAAACCAGGTTTCTCAAATGTAAAGTACACATGGTTCTTACTCCCTTTACTGCAAATTTGTGCTTTTGCAAACATATTGTAATGCACTTTAGCAACTCCAAAGCTACTGAGATTGTTCACTGAGAAAAATGGATAGGTTTTCAGAACTGCCAGGCATTGGATAGCTATATAGAAGAGGGAAATGAAGTAAATAAACATGGCCTGTTTTAACAGCTGGAAATAGAATTAGCAAGCTGCTTACAAATCAGTCTTTTTTATCTAAACCCAGTCCAGCATTTTGTTCAAACAATACAGGCAATAACAATAGAAGAGGCCGCTCAGCTAGAAAATGTGTTCCCCATACGTTTTTCCATTGGAAGGCGCCTCCTTCCAATGGAACTGCAGAGTCATAGCAGGCCCTAGTCATTCCCAAGTACAGGCCAGGAGTCTACCTATCATGACCACCATCTCAACACTAGAGAAAGACTAGCTCAGCAGCCACCAAGGGCACTGCTTTTTTAACCCATCCTATACCTGCTGCAGATAAGGCAATTTTTAAGCCTTATCTTAACATTCCTGATAACTAAAGCAAAATCCTCAGTATTCTTGTAATAGATTATTAACACAAGAGGAAAACATATTTCTATAGTTTGTCAATTTTCGCACATGCCTGCAAAGGTAGGCAAGCCGTTAGCCAAAATGGCATTCCGGAGAAAGAGCCAGCCATTATCAGGATTGTAATGCAACATCAAATTGCACTTCAAATGCACTGACACGAAGATTATGTGTACAAATACTTATATAATGTCAGTAATTGTGGTGTTTCAGCTTGCAAACGCCGGCTGGTCAACACACAATAACGGAACCTTCTTAGAGGGATCATCCCTCTCCTTTATCAGCTCTACTTCTATGGACCAGGGCACTTTAGGAATAAGTCCGAAAGCCAGAATGGGGGGCGAGAGAAGGAAGGGGCGAGAAAACGAAGACTGCAGTGCAGGAACGAGGTGATTAATATCTCGGGAGAGGAGTGAGAAAAGGAGGGGTTAAAAAAAAAAATCAGCGGCAATGCGCCATCTTGGAGGCGAAAAACCTGGAGCAACTGGCGAGGAACGGATTCACAAAAGCCTCCTACGCTGCATTCGCAAATCCCTCCCCAACAGGGCGAAGCAAACTAAGGGATTCCTACGCTAAACTCCCTCTGAATCATCCGCGACGCGCGCGCGTGCGCGCCCCCCTTTCCAGGGTCCGGCCTTTTCCCTCTTCCTCCTCCCGTTCTGTTGCCGGGCATGACTTAGTCCAATGCTGGTAGTAAAGCCGCCCCCGCACCCTAGCGCGCAAAATGGATTACCCCCCTCCCCGCAAGAAGAATCAGGCTTTTCTACCTACACTTGGCTCCACGTGCGCCTGAAATCCGGGGAGAAACTCCAACGGCGGCTTTCTCCGACCTCCCTCTCCACCCCCCACCCCACCCCCCCGCCTCAAGTCACGACTTGGGAAAGGCGTCCTCCCTCCAGGGCCAGCTCTCGGAGGAGTCTTTCCCCCTGCAAGCCCATAAGCCGGGAGAGGGCGGGGGAATAAAAAAAAAAAAAAGAGGGACTCGCTTTTAGTTCACACGTTCATCCCGCTGGGTCTCTCGGGAGACGGCTTTCCGCGGGAAGAGGCCAACGCCGTGGCCGAGAGCAAAACCCTTCCACGAGGGAACTCCCCGCCCTCCCGCCTCTTCGCTTTCCAAGGATTTCTTTAAAGGACGGCGTGGGGGAGGCAGAGAAAGGGAAGCGCCGGACTGGGCAGCGGGCGGCCCTTCCCACACCGGCCGGCGGTAGGAAGGAGGGGAAGAGGGGGCGAGCCCCTCCGCCAACGGTGCTGCGGACACGCGTGCGAAGCCAGGAGACGGGAGGGGGCCGGGCCGGGCTTGGAGGGACCGGGAGCCCTCCGCAGCTCCGGCTCCGTTGCAGCCCTTCCACCCCACCCGCGGAGCCACCCCCAAAGCGATGCGGAGCCACAGCCCAGCATCTCTTGAGAAAGGCCCCCGGTCCCCTGCCCAAATGTCGGGTTCTCTGCCTCCCTGCCTTTCCTTACCCCCGCCCCTCCGGGAGGGCTCCTTCCTTTCTTCCCGGGCGCCGCGGGCTTTCCCTTACCGTAATGCTGTGAAAGATGCCCCCGGCCGTCGCTGCCCAGACGTACTTGGCGTCACAGTAGCCGACAATGGCGGCCTCCTGGCAGCAGCCATCGCACATCAGGTTATCCACGTAGCTCTGCCAGCCTGCCATCTTCGGTGGGTGGGGGGGCGGGGGGCGGAAGCCGGGGCTCGGCGGTAGAGGCGGGCGGGCGGGCGGGCAAGAAGGGGGGACGGAGGCGGCAGCCGGAGCGAGCAGCCCCGCAGCGGACAGCTTCTCTGCGCGGCGGCGGGGAGGCGGCGAGGCAGGGAGCGGGGGAGGGGACCGAGGGGGTGGGTCCACCTGAGGATCTGGCGACTGCCGCGATGGCCGCCCGCCCGCTCGCTCGCTCGCTTTTTAATGGCCGTTCCCCACAGACAGCCGGAGCCGAGGCCACCAGGCAGCGCCCAACCGGCCCCGCAGCAAAGAACGGCGTCAGGAGGAGGCGCAGGAGGGGGAGACGGACAGGGAGGGGGGAGAGCAGTCAAAAGAGTGCGGGCTGCTGCTCGGTCTTGGCTGTACCGCGGAGCCTGCGCTGGCGAGGATCCTTCCGCCGCCGGCTCCTGCCGCCGATTCCCAACGTTGGGTTTGGGGCGGAGGGATACTCTGCACAGCGCGTGGGGAGAGGAGAAGGAGCTGCTGCGTTGATATTATTAGTGGGGAGGGGATTGCCGGACCCCGGCTGGCGCTGTCGGCGCGGTGGCTGCTTCTGAGGGCGAGGACTCGGGGCAGCTGCAAAGCAACTGAACGAGGGTAACGTGGCATGGAGGAAAAGATGGGGTGGTCGGTTCGGGCGGGTGGGTGGAACTCTATCTGGATCAGCTTTGATCTCAGGCTTTGCTGCGCACTGCTCCTCCTCCCTTTCAGCGCTGCTTTTTAAAGTTGGTTGTGATCTTGTGAGAGCTTTGCTGCCCTTGGACACCTGCACGGCCAAACTTCCATTCTTGCGGGCTTCCGTGTGGCATCCGAGGTGTTTCTGCATTCTTGCAGCTATTTCCAGCTAACAACGCTCTGACTAAGCGTTGGGGGGTGGGGGGGAAGCCCTGATCTTAAATCCAAGTAAGAACAGTGAGTAACTACTGAGGCTGCAATATTGCGGATGTCTGCATAGAAATTCTTTGTTATACAGTGGAGCTTTCCGTGAACCCGTTAGTTAAGGTGATGCAAAAACTATTATTAAAACCAAAGCTATATTGATTTCTAAATCTGTTTGTTATTAGTATTAATCCTGTAAAAAGCATATTGACTTGAAATTATTGCTCTATGAAACAAGTTCAACTTTAGGTGAGATGCTTCCTTTCAAGAAAAGGTATATTTGCAGGCTGAGGGATCCCAATGTGGATTTCTCTTTGAAAAGCTTCGAAGGAAATTGTTTATAAATATTGTCTGTCAAGAGCCAGAATCCATAAATGATTGTCTTAATAGCCAAGAAATAATTAAAGAGCATGCATTCTGAGATTTATTTACTTTCTTAATATTCCTCCATAAATAAATGGGGAATCTCTAATGAGAAAGTCTAGATTGTTTATTCTGTTACTGCTTAATTTTTCAGCCTGAATTAGGAATCAAACCTGGATCCATATAAAATGTGAAAATATAGATGGATTTGTTCTATTTATCCCAGGGTTGCCAGAAGGCTAGTCAGAGGACCTTCACATGCCCTGCCACCAAAATTCTTTTTGTGAGCCCCAGAGGGGCAACATTGTGGTAACCTTTTTACATTTGGATGGTACAAGAAGTAAAATGTGTGTCTAGGAGTGGCTTAAGATTGCCTTTTCGTATCTTAAAACACTTAAAATCCCAACCAGAAATGAACTGATTCCTTCCACTTTATTTATTTATTTTTATTTTTTTATTTATTTTTTGGATTTATATCCCGCCCTTCTCCCGTAGGACTCAGGGCGGCTGACAATCTATTTAAAATACATACAAAAGGAATATGACACACCCACATACCAATTAACAGAAATTATGTGTTTGTGTGTATGTGTATAATTTGTAGGATAACATGTTGATTTATCCCACAGCATTGTAACTTTCCATTTCAGTTTCTCATTAAAGAACAAATCTTGTAGATTTGTTTCTCTGTTATACCAACTTTCCTTAGCGTAATTGCACTATCAATGATTGTGAAAGAGTGTTAGTCGATATGAAACTTAAATACTTTGTACTTGAGCATGTTGTGGTTTTAAAGGTGTTATACTTGGCTGGAAGTGCATCCTATTGCAATTAATTGAGATTACATCTAGTCCCCAGTCTTTATTAGACTGATAACTTTCTGAGAACCACAAACCATTTAAACCAAAAGATTGGCATGTAAGGTTTCCACCTGATGCAACTTATCCTATGACCAGAAAAGTATTCATAACAAAACTAAAACAAAATGGGCAAAAGAACAAAAGGGGGGGGGGGTTCCACAGTGTCCTTGCCCCCAGGTCTTTGGAGAACAATCAGGTCTTCAATAGTTTCCTAAATAACATAAGGGTGGGAATCACATGAATTCTCCAGAGGGCAGGAATTTTAACAGAATAGGTGCACCTGTTTAATCCTACAAGATGTCATAATTGACAGAACCTGGACCTACCCACCCTCTGAACCAAAATTGGACATGCATGCAGAGAAGTCCTATATCTGCCAGCTGAGAAATAAGTTCCTTGATTCCAAGTACCTTATCTTCAAATAAGATGCTACAAGATTTCAGCTTTCATTGTCTCTTCAGTGCAGCACCAGATTTCATAACCCAGTTCAGAGAGGTTGTGGTTATTTCATGAACAATGCTTTTCCATTGCTTTTTTATAGATCATATATTTCTCTATATTTCAGCATGAGTATGGAAATCATAAGTAGATAACAGAAATAAAACACTTGAGGGTTAGGATTAGGGTCTTGGTTCAGAACAGATGAAAGGCAAAATTTTATATGCAAGGTCAGTAGGAGTCTGCCCATTTGCTTGAGTGCCAAGACCAAGACTGTAATGGACTGTAATTTCTAGTTAGGCTTGCTTTTTAAAAAGTTTTTTAAATCCCACCTTTATTATTTTTGTAAACAAGGTAGTGAACATATGTAATGCACCTTCCTCCTATTTTCTCCACAACAACAACCCTATGAGGTAATTGGGCAGAGAGAGGATGACTGGCCCAAAGGTACCAGCTTGCTTTCATGCCTAAAGCAGGACTAGACCTTACAGTCTTCTGCCTTTCTATCCTGATACCTTAACCTTGCCTCTCACTTAGAAACATTAAAGATTGTCTCCCAAGGCTGATCCTGTTATTAGGAAGTAGAAGTTGACATCATATGTTGCAGATTGAGTTATTAAAATCTATCCTTTTATTTATTTGTTTTTACCACCCTGCAGATGGTGAAAACAAGGGATTCAACTTAGACACTCTAACTCAAAACAGCAAAATATTTTAAGTATTTCTCCTTCAAATGTTTTTCAAGGAGGAAAAGAAAAATACATAAATAATTTGCTGTCTGTGCTGTGTTTTGTGCAATGTTTTATCACACAGTAGATTTTTATGTGACTATTGGAAATTAAACTGATATATAAAGAGCACATAAAAGCATAGTTGAGATAGAGATCCTGTGCTCCAACATGATCAGTGTATTTCCAATGTTAATTTTTCTAATTTCTTTTAAGTTGGGAACTCTATGTAAGTAAATGTACATTGACTCTTTCCTTCAAATATGTCATCAATTTCAGCTACTAAAATTAGCTTACATTAGTTGGGCCAAGATTTCTTACTCACAAAGTTAAATCATTCTATTCCCCTGAGTCAGCAACAATTATATCACTTAACAGTAGTGGATTTAAAATATTGGGGTGGTTCATATTTATAGCACTTTCTTTGAATATCACTGTTTGATGCATTTAGGATTTACAGAAATGGTACAACTGTAACCAATCATTATTTGTAGGCAAAAACAATTTCAATCCAGAGTTTCTAAAAAAATTGTGGCTGATTGAGCTATCTATAGTGTGGTATAGCAGTCACAAGTCATGCTATATTATAACACAGCCTTTCTGGACATTTTTATTTTGAAGGAATCCTTAAAATAATTTTCAGCTCTCGAGAAACCCCTAAATAACAATTATGCACACACACCAAAAAACAAACAAACAAACCCACAAATATAATCATTCACTTCTTCCTAATGTACATTTTACAATGTGTAGAAAGAAGTGAAAGTGACCTTGATGGAGATATGCAGAAACTGTTGCCTAGACAAAAAAGACTAAAATGGTTTTTTTTTTTTAATTCAGAATGGCCAGATAACATTCAGAAAGGGCACAGGCAAACACCCCCCCCTAGTTGCTGAACTGTAAGGATGAAGAGAAGATAGCAGAATCAGGCTTGTACGGTTTTGTATTATAGCCAATCTCAATAAAAGTACTTTTAGGCTTCCTATGAAGTTGATTTCATGATCTGACCCATCTAGTGGGACTGAAACAACATTTATAGCTACAACAAAGTGGCAGGCCAGCTGCTGGGTTGTGTGCATAAAACTTCCCATTACACCAAGCACTAGCATTGCACAGTGATTTAAAAAAAAGATACTTTCCCCATCTGTAAATACACTGTCCCACAGAACCCCTATTGACCTCCCAAAGAGTGCCAATTGAGAAGAGCTGCGGGTACATTACATTAGCTAAAAACAAAAATATAACACGGAGATAACCTTCAAGAAGGTCTGCGACAATAATTGCAGCTTAGACCAGAAAGACAGGAAAGGATGAGGAGGATTTTTTTTTTTGTCTTTTTCCTGACCAAGCCCACCAAGAAGAGGTGACAGTTTAAGGTTTGTTTGAGTGAAACCTGGTGACCCTGGCCACAGCCTCATATTTTTTTGCCAAGCTTGTGTGAATGATTTTGCCTTTGCACCTTCTGGGATACTTTTTCATTTTCCTAGTCTAGCCTAATTTTTTCTTGATGGCTTCCACCCATACATCAACTACTAAGTGTGTCTGCAGGGAAGGGCAGGGGCCAAGCAACAACAGTAGTGTTGTACTGGTCTGCCACTTGAGGCAAACAAAAGAGCCAGAGCTTGCAGATGATGCTACTGTCATCATTTTGACAAGTACAGCAGATCCTGTAGACCTCTTTGTCATTTAGTTCCAGATCTGCTTAAGATTCTCCAGGGTCATTTAGGTGTTGTTTCCTACCTTAGAAACAAAACAATCTAAGAAGGAAATCACAGTTTGTTGTGAAACATTAACTTGCCACTGAGGCCATTTGTTAAATTCATGGCTGAGATAAAAGTTGAACAATGGACTTTGCATCATTTGTTCTGGGATGCAAGCTGTATATGACATATAAATGCACATACACCAGCATTTTAAAAAAATAAGCATATTGAAAGAAAAGAGGTGTGGGAATAGAAAGTATAATGGGTGCTACAGAGGGAGAGGATCTTGTTAATATACAGGTCCCTACATCAAATTTTGGATTCTGTTTGGACTGGAAGTTTTATTATTGTGACTACTTTGATTAACCAGAGTTCCTAAACATTGCTTTTTCTTTTCTTTTTTAAATGCTAAGGCTGTTTTACACACATTAACTTGCCAATTATAGTTTTTTTTTCTTTTTAATTACTGTGTTTTTTCCCTATAAGCACTATTCTCAATACTGCCCATGAAAGCAAGCATTTAGATTTTAGAAGACTACTGTTTGAGAGATTATCAGAGGTAAGATACAAGAGTAGGGTTACTAGGTTTGGACGGCCCTCAGATATCAGCACAGAGAAAACTTGTTGCTTCTATCTTGTGGTTCTCTGGATTCTTGCAGCCCAGATCAGATAGCTAGTTCTAGGTCAAACTGTATAAATTTAGAGAGATTATTATATGCACAAAGTAGGAAGATTCGGCGCTATACACAATGGAGGAATGGTTGATGAAGATAACTTGTGGAGATAGCTAAATTACCTTCCTTGATTATAGAGGAGACAATATGTTTATTGCTGACCGGAAACCCCTTATAGACTTTTTGCTCCAAAAAAAACCCCATGTGATTTATGGTTTTGAGGATTAGAAAAAAGAGATAATAAAAAGAGATTTTCTTTTTGTAATTAAAGAGTAAAAGGTAATTTTGCATTTGTACTTCAAATTGGAAGTTTTATTTCTTTTCATTCTTTCCTTTTGCACTTTTCTTCCTTCCTTCCTTCCTTCCTTCCTTCCTTCCTTCCTTCCTTCCTTCCTTTCTTTCCTTCTTTCCTTCTTTCTTTCTTTCTTTCTTTCTTTCTTTCTTTCTTTCTTTCTTTCTTCTTTTGTAAGTTTGTATCTGTTCCGAACTCTTAATTCATATATTTTACCTCCCTATTTAGAGTTGCCGCAGATATAAACCAGGACTCTTTTTTTAAACATGGAACTTCTCTTGAACTATCAGCCTTTCTAATAATCAGCCATATTGAACCTGTGCTGTGGCAAAGCAGAGAGTTTGATGATCCCGCATAGTGTACCCTTGATAGTCTTAACATCGCAATTGGTGACGGGGATGTGATAAAATCTTTTCCACTCTATCAGTATCATTGGATAAAATGTTGGTAACTTCTAGACCTACTCTCTTGCCCCCCCCCCCCCACCGAAAAGAAAGGACACAGCTGCCAATTACAGTGCAATTTGTATAATTATACTGTTCTTTGTGTTACATGCTAGAGAAGTACATGTTCTGGGAGACCTCATCCTGCCTCACCAATCTGCCATATGGAGGCAACAGTAACATAGTTTAGAAGATTGTTTTAAGAATTGTGAAGATAATAGACACGAAGTGCTTGGAAACTATAAATGTCTTATATAAATGGTAGGTATTTTGAAGTGTCATGTTAATAGCTTCTGTTTAATTAACAGACACAAAATAAATGTGATGGATTACTTACTACCTGCTTAAACACACTGCACACTTCAATGTTCCTCATATATCTTCATCTAGTCCTCTAGCAAAATTCCATGCAAGTTGCTTATGATGTCCCCCAAAAGGTAGCCACATCTGAAATTCTGAGAATCTGTCCTGGTGTCTACTAGGAAGATGGTTTTCCTGGCCAGATGAGCATAGCTGCTAACAAAGTACTGGCATAGCCGCCCTGCAGGACCCAGAAATTTGATTGGAATCAAAATTGGTTTTGTAAGCATGTTGCTTTGTTTTGCAGCAGGCTAATCTCATTGTGGTTCTGTAAAAGAATCAAGTAGAGCAGGAAACCTGGAAGCCTCTAACAAATATATTTGGCACCATATCAACATCATTTTGGGATGTAGCTCCAGAATATGAATAACTTGTATAACCCAGACAAAGGGGATAGGAGAGTTAACACACGTCATGCACATGAACATGAAGGGGAACATATTGCTTGAAGAGGATGCGGCTTCTGGTCTCAGGTTTCATCCTTGGCATTTCCAAGTAGAATTCACAAAGGCTGTGGTCAGATATTTCCAGAGTCGCTAACGGTAGGAAGTACTGAGTGATAACATCCAATATTTTACCAGAGTACATGCTGCACTTAAGCCATGGGTTGTTTAAGTTGTGATTTCTTGAATAATGTACAGTATTGAACAAACTGCATTATGGCTTATTACAGTGTACAACTATAGACAGCACAGTGTGATATCTATAAGATGCCTGCAAACAGCTTATCTAGAGATCAGTCAGTGATTTTAAGGTTATACAATACTGTACGGTAACATACAAATATGTAAAGTGCAGCAGTTCAAAACCAAGTCAATAAAAGCATTATGCAAAGCTTGAAAAACCAAAACTTGAAACTCATTCAAGATGTTACAGTTGAAACAGGAAAGGGACGAAGGGCTGTGGCAGTGATGGCAAACCTTCTAGAGACCGAGTGCCCAAACTGCAACCCAAAACCCACTTATGCATCGTTGGGTGCCGGATGGGTGTGGCCCATTGGGTGGGTGTGGCCGCGGTGGTAACAGCAGACTGGGTGGGACTAAAAAGTTCAATCAATCAATTCCAACTTTGCAAGATCTTTTTTTTCCCCGTGAGAAGTTGAAATTGGCTGATTGATTGAACCTTTCTTTTTTGTACACGGTGGCGGAGGCCTAAAGCGAAAAGGTTTTATAAAACCCAGCTGAAGGCCTAGGACTGGGGCGACAGCACGCGTGCCCACAGAGAGGGCTCAGTGCCGCCTCTGGCACCCGTGCCATAGGTTCACCACCACTGGGCTATGGAAAAAGAAAACCTTTTGGGTATCAGTTGGAATCTCTTGAGAAGAAACTTTTCCGTATTCAGAAGAAATTATCTCAAATTCTAAGGCTTTTTTCCTAATTTCAGGCCATCCAGATATGTTGTGACAATTTTCAAAATTCCTCTCTAGAATGTTAAAAGGAGTTCTAGATCAAAGGATTTAGAAGGCACCAATTTAGAAAAAATAGTTTTAAATAGCACAGTGCATTTAGTCCTGTGAAAGTTTTGGGCAGCCCAGTGGTTGAGCTAAGCTCTCCCTTTTTTGAAAATTTAGCAAAAGCAATAAAAAAATAAAAAACAAAACAAAGAGGCCAAAACAGCCATTTGGAAGGGGTCTTACTGTTAATCTTTTACAGAGTAATTGGCACAACATCAATTTCTAACTTTTCCTTCTCTTGAAAACAGGTAGGAAATATCTAAAAATCACATATGGCTTTGGCACGGCAGTAAGAAAATAAAAACTTACTAGCGATATAGGAGGAGGTCCAAATATACGCATAGAACTCAAATCCAGAAATATATGACAGAGTAGAAAAAATAAGGAAAAGGAGAATGTAATTAACTTTTAAAAATCCTTTAGATTAACAGGATTGAGTAGTCCAATAAAAACTTATAACCACAACTGAGCTCCACCTCAGTTGTGGTTATAAGCAAACCAGTTAAGTGAGTTTTGCCCCATTTTACGACCTTTCTTGCCAAAGTTGTTAAGTGAATCGCTGCAGTTAAGTTAGTAACATCATTGTTAAGTGAATCTGGCTTCCCCATTAACTCTGTTTGTCAGAAGGTTACAACAAATAATCACATGACCTTGGGCCATTGCAATCGTCATAATACATGCCATTGCTAAGCTTCCAAATTTTGATCACGTGACCACGGGAATGTTACAATAGTGATAAGTGTGAAAAAGACTTGTAAGTCACTTTTTTCAGTGTCATTGTAACTTCAAATGGTCACTAAACGAATGTCGAGGACTACTTGTGTTAAAAAGTAAGCAAAAATACAGTAAGCGATATGTACAGAAAGAGAATGAATGCTCCAAACTTTGTTATACATGCATATATTTAACTTCATCAGTGCTTTTTAAAAGTTATGCCTTGGAAGTAGATTGACATAACCTTGATCTGCTGAGCTGCATTTACCATTGATAGAGGCACTGGGTGTGGTCATTTTGGATTTCACTAAAACAAAAAGATAATATTCTAGAACTCTAATTGTAGTTGAAGCTTGCCCATGCTGCATTTCTTTTGTTATCCAAAAATGTTGTATTTTAATAAAAGACATGCTTTTTCAATTAGCTTTTCATTTAAATAAAGGAAAATAAAAGGCAGCCTACAAGTATGAGCCTAAAATGGTTTGTCTACAGGAGATGTAGAGCAAGATAGACAGGAGTGTTTTCAAGGCCGGTTTTGAAAGATAAAGCCAAACTTGATGTGTGAGGAAGGAGATACAATTCAAAATACATAATACAATATACTACAATGGATTTTGTGTCTAAAATATTAAGTTAGAGGCTTTGTACATGTTCTGTTAACTTGAATGTTGTCCTATGTATGTGTGCTAATTGGAGATACTGTTATGTGTTTTTCTGCTGATTCTCCTAAGACAGTGGTGGCGAACCTATGGCATGGGTGCCAGAGGCGGCACTCAGAGCCCTCTCTGTGGGTATGCGTTCCATCGCCCCAGTCCTAGGCCTTCAGCTGGGTTTTATAAAACCTTTTTGCTTTAGGCCTCCACTGCCGTGTGCAAAAAAAAAAAAGGTTCAATCAGTCAATTTCAACTTCTCGCGGGAAAAAAAAAGATCTTGCAAAGTTGGAATTGATTGATTGAACTTTTTAGTCCCACCCTGTCTGCCGTTACCACCGCAGCCATGCCCACCCAATGGGCCACGCCCACCCGGCACCCAACAATACATAAGTGGGTTTTAGGTTGCAGTTTGGGCACTCGGTCTCTAAAAGGTTCGCCATCACTGTCCCAAGACATTTTTAGAGGGGGTTGGAAAAAGCAACATATTCCAGCAGTGGAGGGGAAGGATGGTAATTCACAGGAATTCAGTAAATTCATCATTTAAAGAATTGTTTCAGGCTACTGATATTCTTTAATAATGTGATATCTATACCCAGGACAGAGTATTTAGATATTTTAAATTGGCCAGTAAAGTTCAATTTTTTGTTCAACTCCATTCTCTTTCTCTCTCTCTCTCTCTCTCTCTCTCTCTCTCTCTCTCTCTCTCTCTCTCTCTCTCTCTCTCTCTCTCTCTCTCTCTC
>NW_015386205.1:250938-260832 GCF_001527695.2 Protobothrops mucrosquamatus | reverse complement strand
TGATTTGATTTACAGCCTTATTCTAGGCATGTGTAAAGTGGACATTAAAATTCATAATCATTACATCCTGGCTACTTGGTGGTTATTTTGACAGCCAGTAATAGATTCAAATCTATGTTATGTTTGATCAGCCACATACATAAAATAGAATTTGCTGGCTTGTGCAGAATCCCAAGGTCTGTAGAAGTACCGATTAATCCTTGGTAAAACAATGATGACTAAAACAAATTGCAATGATATAAAAATGACCACACCCATGACATCATTATGTAAATACAGGTAGTCCTTGACTTACAGCCACAATTGGGATCAGAATTCTGTTGTTAAGCAAGGCCATTGTTAAGTGAGTCACACCCAATTTTACAACTTTTTTTGTCACGATTGCTAAATTGTTAATTCTATTATTGCTAAGAAAATCTGGCTTTCTCCATTTTGTCAGAAGCCTGCTGGGAAGGGTGCAAATGGTGATCACATGACCCTGGGAAGCTGCAAGTGTCATAAAACGGTGATTGTCAAAAACACTTGCGGGAGCCAAGTGCCCAAATTTTGATCATGTGACTTTGGGGAATGTAACTGGTAATTAAAAGAATGGTTGTAAGTTGAGAAGTATTTTGTATCCCAATTATGCACATACATTGCGAAGTCTGATGCAAGTTTGGAAGTTGTGGCATTTCGATAATTATGTCATTGTGAAATTTGTACTGCATCCATCCATGGTCAGAGGATCCCACAGGGGCTGTTAAGGGGGGCAGTGATAAAAGCTGTACATCATGATACAGGTAGTACTCAACTAATGACCATAACGAATCCTGCCCATTATGATCTCAGGTTGTGATGGTCGTTACGTGATCGCCTAACGTAACAATCCTCATTCATGCTCTCCCCATTGTGGTCAGAGGTCATTAAGTGGAGCATGGGATACCTTGTATGGGGGGGATTGGGAGGCTCACCTTTAAGATATATATGTTATTCCATTTGATCTTTTACCTGCTCAGTCATCATCCCCTTCCGTTTAGTTGTTATTTCAGTATTTGGATTTGCCTCCTTCTGTTTCGCTTTTTTAGATGCTTCCATTCAAAATGCATAATGGAAAATGGGAGGGGGGGTCTTTTTTCTTTTCCAAATAAGAAATTCTAGATTGAAATATATTCTTCCTCTGTATATAAGACTGGACCCATGCCATCCTCATTGTGTGTGAGCAGCCTTCTCTGTAGAATGTTGCCTTTGGACAATTCTGAAGGTGCCCCTACCAGCAGAGAGAGGCTAGAGAAGGTGGTTTCTCTGTTTCCCATAAATAGTTTCTTTAGCTCAGAAATGCATCCTTCAATCGCATTTTTTCCTGTAACAAAAAAGTTGTTTACTACTGGGAAATAATCATGTTCACTGCACTTATTTAAATTAAGCAACTATTTAAAATTAATCAAATTTTAATTTTTTTCCTGATTCCACCCACTACTTTGCCCTGATCATATCTTTTTGTTGGAATGTGATCCATGGCATCCTACTTTAAAATCAGTTTGGTCTCAGAAGAAAAAAGGTTTGCAATCCAGTATAATTTTCCTTGCTCTTTCCTCTCCCGATTATTAGGAGCAATTAACTATTGAGATTATTCAAAAGCAAATACTGTTAATACTTCCATAATTGTGCTTTTTCTCCCCTTTAGTGTTTTATGCCTATTGTTTGAGAAGATTGGGGGGGGTTGTAAAAGTTTTTATTGTTTTTTTCCCCATACATTCAGTAATAATTTTTTAACAAACGTGCTGTCTGAGTTTACATTCGCTAATACATATTTAATTCCTAATCCTTTATTCTTTCCTCTAGCCATCGATAAAATAAGTCCCAAGTTTGATAATATTCCGTTTCTTCTTTTTCTTTCAGTCTCATAGTCAGTCTATATCCATCTCTGCGCATTCTAGTATTTTTTTAATTATTTCTTCATTTGATGGTATTCCTTCATTTTTCCAGTATTGCGCAAATATAATTTTTGCCATTGTTGTGACATGCAAAATCAAATATAAGCTTTGCTTGTTAGTCTTTTCTGGCATTATACCTAATAAAAAAAGTTCAGGTTTAAAATCTACATGTTCTCCAACATCTTTTCTAGCCAGGTATGTATCTTTTTCCAATAACTCTTTACTTTGTCACATGTCCACCAAACATGATAATAAGTGCCTGACTTATGTTTACATTTCCAACATCTGTCTGACATATTTTAAAACATTTTTGCTAGTCTTGCTGGTGGCAAGTGCCATCTATAAAACATTTTATATAAATTTTCTTTGTAGGAAGATGACATTGTCAGTTTGCAATTTCTTTCCCATAAATTTTGCCATTTTTCTAATTCTATATTATATCCAAAAAATTTCGCCCATCTTATTGTTTCTTTAACTTGTTCGTTTTCTATTTTCAAAGTTGATAGAAAATTATACATTTTCTTAATTAGTTTCTCATCAGAAGTTAACAATGGGGTTGAGAAGATTGTTGCTTTCCAACAACTGATGAGCTTGCATACAAAGCTTGTTCTGATGTAGTTACTGTAATGTGCATCAAGCTGTTAGACTAGAATTCTTCTCCCTAAAATAAAAACTTGTTTGCACATAATGCTGAACAATGATTAAGGGTTATGAAGCAAACTTCTGCAAATCTTGGTATCGTACTTTTTCATTTTTTTCCTTTAGTATGCAAAAAAACCAACAATAGCCTCAGAAGTATTCAATTCCATTTTTTATTGTGCTTTTATGTGCCATTTAAATGTAACACATCCAGAGTTATTTGTGAAACAAACCTGGTCTTTGGGGAAAAAAACTTAAGATTTTAGGATTCAAAAGCTTCAATAAGCTGTGCTTAATCATAAATGGTTATTCACTTTGGCTAGTCAGAGGAAGGTGACAGCCACATGTCTTTTTAACTATAAATTATAGACTAATATTATATAGAAACTTCAATTTTCTACGTTGAGAGATTTTTCCCCCCTATGTTAAAGGATTTGATCATAAGAACCCTCCCTTACGGATTGAGTAGGACTATGCAGAAATTATATTTTGTAATGTTCCATTCTAACCTTAAAATCCCATTGTAAGCATTTTTTAGTTTGAGCATTCTGTGATGAAACATCCTTAGATTTCCCTGTAAGAATTAGGCCTTTGTGTAATCTAATCCTTTTTAAAGCCTTCAAAATGTGGCTGTCAACATGTTTTGGTTTGTTTCCCTAAATTAATATATTACGTAAAAATAATCTCACTGCTTGTCAACTTGGTTTAGTATTATAACTTTTCTCCATCTGATCTATGTACAGTTTAATAATTGTCATATTTCCAGCTGTTTGTATTAAGAAAAGCCCTTCCCAACATCTTTATTTTTCTCTGGTTGTTTTCTGTTAGACGAATTCATGCATGGACATATACATCTATTCAAGTGCTTATGCCTGAAGGAAAGGCGGAACTGTACATGGTATTCTAAAGATACAGTAGCTGTTTTGCAGATCTATATCACGGCTATCATTACAGTATTAACCTAAAACTAGTCAGCCCTTTTTCGTAGACCTACAGCAGAAAATGATAATGAAGGAAGACAAAGCATACCAGTCCAGATCTGGATTTGTTTCAAGCATATAAATGGACTTGTTTCAAGCATATAAAGAACTGAAGATACTGAAGGATGGTGAATTTTCAACTCTGCTTCATTCACTGTATACTTTTTGTGTTATGAACAATGCCTTCTCTGTGAAGCACAAATTTAATCCTTTTTCATAGGATTAATATGCATTTTTGTCTTCCCTCCTTGTGTAAAAATATTATTTGGTATTTATAAATAGACACAATATTGTTCCTATATCCCTATTTGTGGGCATCTGTTGGTGCTTTGTCTTTTTTACAGACTCCTCAATTTCTGGTCTCTTGTTGAAAGTCAAGATTATGGGAAACTCTTGTCAATTTCATTAATACTTGGAGGAACCAAAAATTGGTAGTGAATTGATATGCTTGTCTTCTAAGCTTGTCTCTCTTGGAAGCCTGGAGAGAGATGATGGATGATACTAATCCTTCTCAGAGGTCACTGGGGACTTGAGACTATCAGGGATTTACACAAATAAATCAAAGTGGGTGCTGCCTATTTCATATCATCATCCACTGTACTGGCTGATGGCTATCCAAAATATAAAGTGCAGCCCCCAGAGATCCAAATTGCTCATCCCTGCTGTAAGCCAGATGAAATTATCACTTAGCACAATGTGTGAACTTGGTTACTGTAGGCAATGTAGTTATTATGAGTTACTGGACTCTGTTCTTCACCATCCAAATTAAAACAGTGGGTAAGTTGTTTATTTAGGATGTATTTAAAATAAATTGGTGATAATTGCAACTGTGCATTAAATGAGGTGGGATAAAATTTCTAATGATTGTAATTCTTGCAAACATATATGATTTCAGTATGGGCATGTTGTTTTTTTGAGTTCCCTGTAAAATGGAGTCTAAAATAATAAGGCTGACTACATTAAAATTAGACCCTTTTCTTTTTTGCTTTGTACCTTTAATACATAAGTGAGTGTGTGTGTGGTGCTTTGTTGTGCTTTAATTAGGTTTGAAAAGAAATTTGCACATTCTAGATAAATGCATGAAACAAAACCTAATTCATTCCAGTTTTCTCATTTGTTCCTTATTTTGCATCACAGTTTTCCATTCAGATAGTGAGTACACAAATGTGTACATATATTAAAGAAAATGCTTATAAAACTATGTATAATAAATTGCATATAAAAACATGTAGCTTAGAAGAAAACTATTCGTCAATATGCCAATTTTCCTGCTGGAATTTTGTTAAGTAATTTGAAATTGGCTGTAGAAATTGAATGAAATAAAATTATGGCTCTTAAAAAATGAAAGTTGCAGAAAGTAAAGCCCTCTGACTTTGCTATACTGAATAGATTGCATAGTATTATTAACTAGAACCACTTATATTTGGATTGTTCTTGTAAATTTCGCAAATAAGAGCAATATCTTTTAAAATTATGTTGGCCTTAAAGTTCCAGTTCTTTGCCATGAGTTTTAGATATTAAATATTTATCATAACATTTAATAGTATTTATAAATGTTCTTTGTGGCTGAGAGAAATGACTTAAGAAAAGTGCTAGAGTGTTTTAAAGTTTTGTTTTGTATTTCTGCAATGGAAATTAATATAAACATATTTAGAAGCTGAAATTTATTCTACTCTTTGGGACATGCATATAACTTAGAGCATTTTTGGGCCAGGTAGAATGGGCTGAAATCAATTTTCTTACCTTAAATATTGTTTTTTTTTTTTTTAAATTCATAACAGTGAAGATGATGATGCTAAATTGTTCATAAACTATACGTGAAGTGGTCTGAGATGACCAAACAACAGCAAATCCTGTTACAAATATCCATGGATTTGAGTCAGAATGTAATCCTATTTTTACCATTACAATTCTCCTCTCATGTTAGTTTGAAGCCCAGCATTTACTGAGATAAATTTAAAAACCTGTTAATGTTATGGGGATATTAAAACATCCTTGGACTTTGAAAGGCAAGATGGCATTAGGCTCATAGAGATGGGTTTTTCCCCCACCCTTGTATGGAATCCAATGTGCTTTTAGTTTTACCTCATTTCCTACATTAGTTTGTGGTGTAGTTTCTGATACTCCTAAACCACATTGTTTCATATTTCCTATATATTGTTTACCAGAAGTGGTTTTCAAATCATAATAGTTGAAATATATTTAACGACCTGTACACATTTTTGCTCTCACTGTGATGATTTTACTTTGAAATGGTCATTATCTCAAGCAAGAATTAACAATTAAGAACATTATAACTATTCAGGATGACTCTGTGTTACTAATTACATAACTAAAAGCTGTTATATTAGGGCTGGAAGCAGAATTGAAGAGAGAAAATTATCTGCTCTGGACTATACTTTTTTAAAAAAGCAAAGAAATAATATATTGTATTCTTCAAGAGACTTTGCCTCAGCCATCCTATTACACTAGTTTGAAATAATCCACTCTGAAAATTTATTGGGAGCAGAGCTTGATAGTTATTGTTTTGAGTACAGGCTATATTATAGAGTTAATCCTTGTTTAGCAACTACAGTTAGGACTGGCAACTCATTAAGCAAAGTTTTCACTAAGTGGAACCATGACTGCTTATGATCTTCCTTCAGTTTTCCTTTGCTTTATAGACCTGCAAAGGTTGTAAATGTGAGGTTTGGTCATGAAGTTGCTTTTTTGCCATTGTTGTAACTGAAAAGTCACTAAATGGAGGAGTCATGAAGTCACTAAATGAGGACTCCCTGCAAATGTACAAGTCAAGTTCTTTATATAGTTTATAACACTAAGAAGAAGTTTTGTGCTGTGGTTGCATTTAAATATAAAGTAAAATATTCATTGCTTTACTTCTTTTTATACTTTTCTTTCTCCGTATATTATGAGAACAGGAGCTTCTATTTCTAGTTTGTGACAAGTTAGAGTTTTCATCTAAACATTCTGCTATCCTGATGAGCAAGATACATTGAAAGAAAATATTTATGCTTATTACAATAAATTGTGTTTTGTCATTACAATGTAGTACATCTAGTATGTGTGAAACTTTTCCTGGCCCTGTGAAAGTATGTACAAGAATCAAATTAAGGATTAGACTTTAAAACTTTAAAAGCAGAATTGTGTTCTGAATGAAGACACCAGTTTTCATTCTGCTTCTTCAAGGGAGAAGTCGCATTTCAGTTATTTTGGAAGCTCTTTTGTCTTGTATGGAAGTATATATGGATGACACAGAGAAGCTGCATATCTAAGAGTTTAAAGGTGACATTGTGTTAAGCACACAAAGTAATGAACAATTGGGTTAAATCAAAACCCACATTTCTCTTTTATATATATTTATAATATATTTCTATATATTGTTTCATTATAAAACAAAAATTAGAAAACTAAAGAAAAGTACAAAAAGAGAGGAATAAAGTGGTGATTCCCAAGTGTTTTCAATGTAGAATACAAAAAAACCCTCTATCTTTTGCTTTACATTTCACATTTCAAGAAAATCATTCTATTCATCAAAACCTAAAATCAAAAGTTTTAGTTTTTTCATTTTTGAGCAAAAAGTCCAGAAGCTATTTCCAAGTAGAAACAAAACTAGATAAATTTTTCTCTTTAATTAAAACGATTTCACCATCTCTACTACCTCCATGATCTTTGCCATCCACTTTTCCATTGTGGAAATTAGTGTATCTTTCCATATTAAGATTCTTGCCATAGTCAACATAACAAAGTTTCAAATTTTCTTTTAACTTCTTTGTCTATCAAACTTAAAAGGAAAACTTCTGGTTTCAATTTTGTGTTTATTTTACGAATCTAAAGGCCACATTTCTCATGAATAATGATTTGGCAACTGATGCATATTCTGAAAGGGCTCCCCTGCCTACCTCTCATCTTATTGCTAATTCATATTGAGACATGTGGTCAAGATGCAAATAGGCTCTTACATCAGTCAACAAGAAAGACTGTTCCAGCAGCCTACTAACAAGAATGGGCACTGAGTGCCGTGTACTGTCTGTGGTTTTCTCAACCAAGTCAGTACTAGGAACCGTGAACATGAGAAAACTGTAAAATAGTATACTTATTAAAAGTCTAAGTAAACATCAATGCTTAATTTATGCTGTAGGGAAAGCTAATGGCAAAATTATTCTGGTTATTTAATAAAATATAGTATTTTAGCATAGGCTCAGGAAGATGTCTTCTTGATCACAACATGCCTGTATATCATAATTAGACAACTTTGCCTAATATTTTTATGCTATAGAGTTTCATACTTGCCTGATTCTTGGCTAGAAATTCTGAAAATTGTAATCCCAGCCCTTATGGACCATAGTTTTGTGAAAAGTGAATGTGAATGCTGGGAAATCCATGCCATGATTGCCATAGACACATTGAGCAGAGTATGTGCAGTAACATAATAATTAGCTATTATTGGTAGGTTATACAATATGTCACATGGTAAAATTCCCTTTTTTAAGTCAACTAGGTTATTTAGTTACAAAATGTTTCATGGCTATTTGAATTAGTCAATATATTTTAGCAGGGAAGGAGAAAACAAGCTCCTTTCTAGTCTTTGATAACTTATTTTAAATCATATATTTGAACAGGATTATATGTATACCATGCAAAGCTACATTCTTAGGTCATGTCCTGTTGCCAGTTGTTTCCCAGCAACCTTGTTGAAATTTATGGAGCTGCAAATGTATTGAAAATGAACCTGAGCCTCAGTCAACATTCACTTCTCAATAGTTACAGGACATCTATTGCTTTGAATTGTACAGTATAACTGGTTGATCTTTTTTTGAAACCAAAGTAACTCAAAACATAGCATAATAGATATTCCTCAAGTTATGACCATAATGGGGCCTGGCCATTTTGGTCACAACTCATGTTAGTCGCAAGTCATGTTGGTCGTAAGTCTGGTTGTTCATGTGACCAACCTGATTTTGTCCTTTTTTGCAATGGTCGTTAAGCAAACAATGTAGTTGCTAAGTGAACCAATGACTTACTATGGGCGTGGTTTTGCCCAAAAACAGAAGTAAATGCCAGTTTTCTGCAAAACCCTAATAAAATGCAGTCACATGACTACAAGAAGCTGCGAAGTGATCCAGCTGCTGAGCGCCAAAGTTTGGTCACATGTCCGCAGGGGAGCAGGGCAATTATTGGAACTTCGAATCTGAGTGATAAGTAGATCCAGGCAAGTCCATCGTAACTTTAAATGGTCGTAAGTCAAGGACTACTTGCACATCTTTCCCCAACCTGTGGATACATGTGGTCCATGCATGTGGTCATGTTTAGTGTTCAGAATTCTTAGTGGTGAATGTGCTGGTTGGGTTTTCTGGCATTTAGTGCACCCAGATTTGAAACAAGTGCTCTGTTGCAGTAATAGAGTACCTCTCTTCATTCTGCCCCCCCATGTGCTTGATGTTAGATACCTTCTCATTTTTAAAAGCAAGAACAGTGTTTCTATGCCTCATTACTTTTGAGGTACGAAGAGCAAAAAGCAGTAGGTTAGAAAGAAATAAGAATTAAGAATAATAACATAGCAATAGGCTAGAAAGAAATAAGAATTAAGAATAATAAAATAGCCTTCACGTTTATTTTCTCATTCCGCATTACTAGATGCAGGAGAAATGCATTGACTGTCAATTTGGCACACTTCAAATGCATTGGACTATAAAAACTGAAGAAGCTTCTTGGATGAGAAGCAAAATGCTTTCAAGGAAAAAACCAAGAAAGCCCAGTTGCCTTTTAAAAAGCACCTTTGGGGCAGTCGTGATTTGGATAATTGGGAATCTCCATAGACTTTGGGCTGTAAACTTTTCCAGCCATCTTGGTCAATGATCTGGCAAGTTGTGGTCCAATGAGTCTGGAGAGCATAAGTTTGGCAAATGTATGAAGAGATTCTTGGGAAGTTTCCTTTCCTAGGGTGTTAGTGCACAGGAGGTTGCACTACTTCAGTTCAGATGTGCTTAGTATGCCTTTCAGTGGCCTGTTCTGTGGTCCTGAGGACAAATAAATAGATCATACATTTGTCTTTTATCTGAACAGCTTGATTTCTTTGGCCAACAAACTCTATAACTGAAATCAAATACTTCAGAGAATTCCAGCTTAGTTTATAATTTCATAACTAGCTGCATTGTTCTCCCCATATCCGTCTGCTCAGATGAATGCTAGGCTTGGAGAGCTTTTCTTGCATATGCAATTAAGTGTTATTTAACAAAGATAATGCCAATTTCCAATCGGAATTTCTTCTTGAAGTTCAGAATTAAAGGGGTGTTGAAGGAAGCTTTGCATATCATTACATTTATTACCATGGCTAATGTAGTTCTGCTCAGTCTTGCTGAAAC
>NW_015386205.1:219764-247997 GCF_001527695.2 Protobothrops mucrosquamatus | reverse complement strand
GAGGAGATGGATTGTTTAAGTTTAGAGTTTGGAGTTAGAGATATTAATATTTGTTTACTTGTATTTGAATATTAGCCTAGGTTTGGTTTGGGAAGTCCGGGGGGTGGGGGGATGGGATAAAACATTGTGTAATATCTGTGATGTATTTCTTTTTTCTTTTATGATAAAAACAATAAAATTTTATATTGAAAAAAAAATAAATCTATGCAAATGGAAGGCTTTCTTTAATTGCTTGCACCAATAGCCTATTACAGAGAGAAGACATTTGCCCAGTACTGATTGGAAGGGGTTTGTATAATAACTTTGTGCATCTGTGTTTTACAAAAGGAAGCTTCTACCTGAACTTTGTTGGGTAGTTTATTTTTAGTTTATTAAATTTCTATTCTGCCCATCTCACTTAAGTGACTCTTGATGGCTTACAACAGCATAATAAAACAATATAAACACATGAATAAAAGCATACGTTAAAAACAGTTAAAATAAGTACAATCAGGTTGCTGTTTTCAGAGTCTGTTTCCTTGCGGTACCCATTCTCATAAGCAGGAACCATCATATGCAGTACAATTTTGTAAAAGATAAACGGATCACTTGGAAATGATTTGGGAAATACTGGCCTGTTTACTTTTGACAGACTGTTCTGTTGATGAGGAAATGGGAAGAGCCTATAAGACATTTTGTTTTCCCAAGGCCAAGACTGAAGCGTTGAGAAGTTTTCAGTCAGTGCTGACAGTTCTGAATGAGAGAGACCCAGTTGTGAGAGGAGATGATGTGATGTGGAAATGGAGCAACCAGTTTAAAAGCAAGTTAGTAAACAAAAATTGCAGACACATTATTTTTGAAAACCTTTCATATATTTCTGGGTGGTATAATGACTCGGTGGTTAAAACATTGGGTTTGTTGGCTTTCCTTGAGTTCAAGACGTGAGCATCATGCAATGAAGTGAACACCAATTTTCACCTAGCAGTTCGAAAGCATCAAATGCAAGTAGATAAATAGGTACCACTTCAGTGGGAAGAAACAATGCTCTGCAATATCATGCTGGCCACATGACCATGGAAATGTCTTCGGATAGCAGTGGCTCAATGGCCTTGAAACATAGATGAGCGCTGCGCCTAGAATCGGCAACGACTAGCAGACAAAAATATAGAGGGACTCCTTTTCTTCCTTTCATACTATCTCAGTTTTTATAAGATTTCACCCCTCAAAGATAAAAAATATATACAAGTAAATAAGGCCTTTTTTACTGGTGCTTACTTCTAACTGTTTATTTTAGTAGCTGGTGGGAGGAGAGGAAGATGGAATGAATGAGGCCCCCAGGGAAAATTAATGTCTCTTTTTCTAATGTTCACATTAACAAAAACACTGAGAAAGTTTCAAATCCAAGTATCAATTTCTTGATACTGTACTTATTTTAATTACAGATTGTTCTCACTTAACAGCTTAACTATCAAAGTTATGATATAGCTCCCCAGAGCTACTTATGACCTGTTTTCAAAATTTTGATAGTCGAAACGTACACCCCACCACCCACCCCTGGTCTCATGATTGCATTTTGGCAGCCAGCTTGCATTTACAGTCATTTACAGCATCCCATGGTATGTGACCACAATTTATGTCAGCCTTTGCCAACTTCTGGTGTTTACTTCTGGTTTCTGGCAAAAATACTCATTGGGGGAAATGGTACACTTAACAACTGCAGCATTTGTTTAATTGTTTAATTGTTCTCCTAACAATTATGGTGTCCATTTAATGATGACTGAAAAAAATTGGGTGTAGTCACATATTTAACAAATGAGATGATTTAACAATCATAATTCTGTTCTCAGTAATGGTTGTAAATTGACCTATATCCACATTTAATTATTCTTCATATGGACAGTATTTTCTTTGCTGAAGAAGTATCATTGTGATGCTGCTGCTGCTGCTGTTGCTGAAGGATATATGAGAATTCCATAGTTTCTAAATGTACTCAATTTGCTTATATGTGTGAGTGT
This sequence comes from Protobothrops mucrosquamatus, assembly GCF_001527695.2. Classification (NCBI taxonomy): domain Eukaryota; kingdom Metazoa; phylum Chordata; class Lepidosauria; order Squamata; family Viperidae; genus Protobothrops; species Protobothrops mucrosquamatus. The sequence continues at coordinate 246,003 of NW_015386205.1, read as the reverse complement.
AATTGGGTAGATTATCTGTGGCCCTATCACAGCCCTCCATGGTCCTGGAATTAAGCCAGAATAGCAGTGAGATTGAGTGATTGCTCATAAGCTTTGCATGCAGAAAATGTCAGATTTGGACCTTGATATCAAGATGATGATGAAATTCAGGGGAGCCACTGATGTGCAGCATGGACAATACTAAGCTAAATGAACTCTGAGGATGATTAAGAAACTAGAAATGTAAGCCCATAAAAGAGAAATTATGGAAACTGAGCATGTTTAGCCTTGAGGAGAATGAGAAAGGCTATGATAACTCTTAAAACTCCTGAAGGGATGTCAAAAGGAGGCCAAGAGCCATTCTATGCTGACTGAGAATTTAGGATATGATATACTGGTCTTGAATGACAAGAAGCCACATGTGGGTTAGATATTAACAAAACCTTTCTAAAGGTAGTTCCAATCTTCAGATACTCAAAATAGATAGCTTGAAGGACATGCAATTTATATCCTCTGCAGTTTACTTTAACATTTCAATCTTCTTCCAGTTTCCATGTGGTGAAATTTTGAGTGCTTCTAGTGCAGGTTATGCAGGTCTCTGCGTAACATGTTGAGCTGGTTTCTGGTATGTTCCAAAATGGCACAGAATACAGGAAATAATATGACAATCTCTTCTTGTTTACTCTGTATTTCCAAATGTCCAAAGTTGCTGAGATATGTCTGTATAAGTTGGCTCTTAAACTATTAAGAGATAACGTATTGTTATCTCAATAAAAGAGGACAGTGCACTTCACAAACAATGTTATCACTTATTCATACCACTTCATTTGATTGTAAGTTTCATAGGCTTTTCTTCTTTCTAGTATACTATGTAGAAAGTGAAAAATAAATGTAATTCAGATTTTTAAAATACTTGGAATCTGCAGATTTTTGTTTGCAAATTTAAAAAAACCATACTGCTAATTACTAATGTGACATGTTTATATAATACGATTCGTATTGCATTTAATAAAATATCAGCAACATTGCCTGCTAATACCAAGAATAAATATCAGCCCAGATTATATTATTTCCATACTGCTGCTTACTTGTGAACTTTATTAAGATGTATTTAGAGCACATTATTTTCCTTTGTTTTTCTGCATATGCCTACTCAGAAATACATTAGATTAAACCTGATGAGGGTTTGGTCTCAGATGAATGTGAAATAGTCTGTTGGAAACATTTACATCCTTGAAAAGGTCACTTTTCTTACCTTATGGAAAGATAACTACAGCTCTTTGGAAAACACCATCAATAGCCTCTCGAACACTGTCCCAAAGGCCATATGACGTGTTTGTCTGACTGTGCAATTTTCCCAAACAAAGACAGATAATCTGCTGTTGGACTCAGCATCTTCCTGCCAGCTTCTGCTACTGGCAAATTCAAGGTTCAGGAATCCTAGTCTCAGAAAGGCCTCAGTGAAAGGGCAGCAGACCTCAGTGATTTTGCTGCTCTCCATTTCTGTTCATTGGTAAATATAACTCCACCATTTAGCTGAAACAGTCTCCTTCTCGATGCTGCAAGGGCGAGGGAGGAGAAACCTGGGAAAGAGTTTTATTAAAAATAATTTTATTAAAAGTTTCAGATAGAAAAAGAAAAAGAAAAAAAATTACTGAAAAAAGTGTAAGAAAGTAAGAGGGCGGGGGGCAAAAGAGGGAGGAAGGAAGGGGAAAGAAAGGAAATAAAAAAAGGAAGGCAGAAAGAAAAGAGAGAAAGAAAGAAAGAAAGAAACCCCACCCTTGTCTCCCCTTCTTGAGAAAGGTTTTTGTGACCTTTTTCCTACTTCACTTCACTTATCTGCCTATTGCTGGTGTGGCCTTCAGCATTGCAGCTCTTCCGGTAACTTACATTTTAACCTGGAGATAAAATCCAGATTTTCTGATTGTTGAAACATAAAGAAAAGAGGTAACTCCTAAAACCTGTGTCAAGCCCTCTGCTGTGACAAATTTGCTGACAGCGCTAAGCATCTACCATTAAATGACAGTCATCTCACATTGCTTCTTTTTTGTTCTCTTTTAGATATTTTACTTTTACTGAGAATTGGACACAGCAACATATCTTAAAATTTCAAGATGGACTTGACAAAGCAAAATGATAAGAAATCTCTCATTGAACTGAAGTTGTATGTGTGTGCATGATGATCTGTGAATGTAATATATAAATAAAGTAAATAATTGTGGGATAATATTGTAAGGATGATTGTTGATGCATAATTATTAATCAAATTCCATTCTGGCTCGGTGCACATTTTTCACACAATAAAATCTTTGAACTTTGTATTTTTTCTGATTTAATGTTTAATGTTGTGTTTTTCAATTGCTTTTACTTAGAGTAACCATGAAATGCCTGTCCCTTATGTTCTAGATTTCACATGTCCTTATGGCAACGTTATAATATGCCTGCGGTAGTGTTACTCGAAACTTGTATCTTGAATATAAATACAGGCAGGTTGGATCTGATGCTGATGCAGCAATATTTAGGACTGAGCACTAGGGCAGAGAAGATAAAAACCAGAAAGACTCATCTTCAGGATGGAACAAGATATTACCTTTTGGTTCTGCAACAATTTGTTGAATTTTAAATATGGCTGTATTTTTTTTTAGTACAGATAGTTTTCGACTTACATCCATTCATTTAGTGACCTTTCAAAGTTACAGCAGTGCTGAAAATAAGTTATTTACAACCCCTACTCACATTTATGACTGTTGCAGCATCTCTCAGTCATGTGAACAAAATTTGGGTGCTTGGCAACCAATATGTATAGATCAGTGTTTCTCAACCTTGACAATGTTAAGGCATGTGGACTTCAACTCCCAGAATTCCACAGCCAGCATTGCTGGCTGTGGAATTCTGGGAGTTGAAGTCCACATGCCTTAACATTGTCAAGGTTTGAGAGTTGAAGTCCACATGCCTTAAAATTGTCAAGGTTTGAGAAACACTGGTATAGATGATGGTTGCAGTGTCCTGGAGTCATGTCATCACCATTTGTGACCTGCTCAGTTGGTTTTGAACAAACAAAGTCAATGAGGAAGCTGGATTTGCTTAATGACTATTAACAATAGTAGTAATTCACTTAACAACCATGGGAAAAAGGTGGTAAAATTGGGTGTGACTCACTTAACCACCTTAATTAGTCATGGAAATACTGGTTGTAATTGTGTTTGTATTTTGAGGATTGCCTGTAATTCAAGACCGCTTTTATCATTTAGGATTTTGCAGCGATTGAGAATGTTCAATTCTTTTTTGATTGCTTTTCAATGATCCCTGTCCAAATTTTGTTTATTCTCTGCTATGTTTCATTCAAGTCTTTCATACTTTGAAAATAGTGTTTCAAAGATAAGTTGCTTTGATCTTTGTGATAACAGTAATCAAAACTGTGACCAGAAGAACACCAATAGCAAGAGAAGTTGATCTTCTCCCATGTTATGTTTGTCTCCCAAGAAAACTATTCCTGGAGAGAAATGTCACTAACCTCTAAAAGTTTTGTTTATTGCAGGTATATTTATTTTTAGGATGATCATACTGTAGTGATTTTCAGTCTTGATCTCAGTAGAAAACATTTAAATGATATGAAATAAAGATATTGAATTGAGAAATTAAACCATACACATAAACATAACCATGCACACATTGCATTTGTGAAAAACATGACACAATGTATTTAAGGGTCTAGTGCAGTGGTGGCGAACCTATGGCACGCGTGCCAGAGGCGGCACTCAGCCCTTTCTGTGGGCACGTGCGTCATGCCCCGGAGATGGCAACCGTCCCTTTTCAACCAGCTGCCCGCTAACTCGCCGAGGTCCCACATGGTTGGATGCATGCCAGCACCGCTGGTTTCCCTCCCCCCTGTCCCATCCCTCCTGGCCTCGTATGCTCTCCTTTTCCCGGGCACGACCCACTGCATTGCCTGCCTCCTCAGCTGTCGGCTGGCCTTCCAGCTCAGAGGCGGCTTCTCTGAACTGCTGGTGGTAGGCTGCAGAGCCCCAGAGTGCGCTGGTTGAGGGGCTGGTAGACTGTGGCTGCTGACGGACACTATAGGCCCCATGCACTCGCTGGCCTCTGTGTGCGGGGGCTGATGGTGTCAGGCAGTAGCCACCCCTGCCTCGCCTCACCCTGCAGGACGAGCCTCCTGCCCACCGCCCCACTGCCAGAGACCCCCTGGATCTCTCCCAACCCTGCTCGGCCCCCACAGGCATCCTTCCCCATAAGCAACATTGAGGTGACCACACCCACCCAGTCTGCCATGACCACAGCCACGCCCACCTGGCACCCAGAGATAAATAAGTGGGTTTTGGGTTGCAGTTTGGGCACTCGGTCTCTAAAAGGTTCGCCATCACTGGTCTGGTGAATAGCATCTTAAAAGTGTATGTAGAGAGGAATTCCAGGGCTATCTTGAAAAGGCATAGTTAGAAAGATAGATAAAAATCTACAAAATATACCGTGAACTAGTTAAGGTACTTCCTTTATATGGTTCATGAGATTTGTTTCAGAACAGTTGGCAACTTTATGATCCAATTACACCCCCAACTATCAATTCTAGACAAGTTCTAGTTCTGCCAGGGAGGCAGGATGGGGAGATGTAGTCGTTACCAGCTTGCAGTCCATATTTTCTCCTACTTCTTTTTAAGATACAAAGTTCCAAAACTGGTCAACATGTATACTTTGTGGTTTCCATCTACAGACATTGTTACAGATTAATTAAAGAAATATACTAGAAGTTGTGATTTCTCACATGCCATGATTATTGTAAAACATGTATTTAGAGCAGTATTTTAGCTCTTTGTTAGATCTTTCTGTTACAAAGTTCACTTAACTTATTGCTGTGTGATTGTAGAAGTTGCATTTCCTTGGCTTGTAATAGTCCTAGATCTTGGGCTGGGTGGATCCCAACTTTAAATTATCTGTTGATGAAATGACCTATTCATTTTATGCTCCTGTGAGTCATCCAGTTAGTAAATAAGGTCTTGAGTAGAGATATTTTGCTTCTGTCAAGTGGAATCAAGATGCAGCCACAGGTCCATTCAGGTCTCCATTTGCAGATAACAATCCATGAACAGCAATATAAAATACATATGTTAAAAAAATGCTGCAGTTCATCTGAACTTTTCTCTGTTAGAAATGATGCAATCTAAGAACCCCACCCTCAAACCACATAACTTGAAACTCTGAGTTGATCTTGTTACTTTTACAATAAAGAATTGGAAATATATTGCCTGGAGCACAATTTTTTTTAAAAAACAAAAACAAAAACCAGTATCGTAGAAGGATTTATGCCTTATTTGAGCTCAGCTCTTAGAGCAATGTCTTATAAGTCATTCCCGGAAATATGAATAATGGAGGTGGCATGTTGTTAATTGCCTTGGCAGCCAACAGATTTTATGAATCCAAAATAGGCTACTGAACAAGGCTAAATCGGCTACTGAAAAACAACTGGGAGACATCGGCTTGATTTAGAAACCTTCAAGGTTTGCAACAATACAACAATGAAAAATGACTATTGTAAAAGTAACCATAATCACATCTCACTCCATGCCAATCAGAAAAACAGAAAATTAAGAAAGAACATTATAAAATGTTGGCTACAGTTGCAGAATGAATGGACAAAAATACAAGGACTACTGTATTTTTGTCAGCCATTAAGGTACACGATCCTGGTTTTAATTTTTGACTGTGGATGTGAAGAGATGTAGGGTACTCAGTCATTTAATAGGACCAACCTGTAAAACTAATAAGTAAATAAACATACCTTATTAAGTATTTATCAAATATATATGGCCACCCATCTTGTGTGAATTGACTGGTGAACTACAACAATAATTAAGTGTCATCATTTTTTTTCAAGTTCATTTGCTTGTATCACATTAAATGTGACAGTTTCTGCTTGCTGATCATTGCCTCAAGGGAGCAGTCAATCTTGATATAGCCAAGGGCTGGTTTGTCATTCTTCTTGCATTCCGTAGTCTTTGTAATAATTATTTTCAAATCCATAATTCAAAGGCATCATTCTCTGGCTCTTTGTTAGTATCCAGCTTTTACAACTTTATGATTAAAAAAAAACCTATTCTGATATTTGTTGAAGTAGAAGTGTTCGTGATCTTGCTTAAGTTTATTATTGCCTGCTTTCCTAGGATTAATCTTCCCAGAAACCTGCCCATCTTTATCTGTTTTGCTGAAGAAAATAAAACTTCCTGCTGATGTCAGGGGCCTTGTATGATCAATTAAAAGAAAATAAAGCTCCTTTATGTATTCTCTTGCCTCTTGGTTATCCATCTTATGTTAAATACTCAATCCTATATATCTGTCTTTTCTAGAATTTTCCCATTAATTGGCACTCCTCTTATGAAAGTTTATGCATGATGAATTAATCATATATTAATTTTGTTGCAGTAGGAATTAGTGTAATGGTTTAATAATTTATACATTTTCTTGCATCTTTTGCAATCAATGCAGGCACAATCTTTTAAAATTCCCAGGCCATGTTGCTAATATTTCTCAGAATTTTAACTATCTCCTCTGCTGCTACTTTAAAACATTCTGTGGGCATTTCATCTGTGCCTGGTGCTTTCCTAGTTAATTGCTTGTCTGTTGCCTCTTGCAGCTCATGCTGTAGAAGAATCCATTTCTGAATAATCATTTCTCTGTGCAGATGTGGTTTTTACACCCAAACAAACCCCATTTGTAAAGAGTTTGGCTAGTGTTTCCATTTTCTTCTAATCTGTTTATATCTTATCTCTTCCCTAATTCTTGAGTATGATTATTTTATAGTGTTTATAGTGTAAATTTTCTTGTGATTTTTCTGATCTTTAAACCATTGGAGTTTTCTTATTCCTCTTTTTTTTTTTTACATTTTTGAGATACCAATCCTTCTTTGACAATGACAGCAATTGTATTCAAGTCACCATATGTACCCACAGTACAAAGCTTTCATCTTCCATCTTTCCCTTCTTCCTAGTGTTTTTGGGCACTCGGTCTCTAAAAAGTTCGCCATCACTGCCCTAACAGTTGCAGAGCCCTACCTGCTCTCACTTCATTGTAGATTATCATTAACTTCCTTTTTGAAGCCAAAGGTTATCCTGCTGGAGTTCACATTCTCACCAGCATCACTCATAGTCATTGGGGCTACTAGGTTCACTCATTACATCAAGGTGATGTGAGGAAAGGAGTCAGATTATAATACCATCATCCCCATAAACCATAATGAGTGGTTGATAGACTGGAGATAACTCCTTTAAGAGAGAGGCATACATATTCTCACCGTCCTGTTTAAGACACTTGTGAATATTCTTCCAAGATGCTGGCATGATAATGCAATATTCTAGTTCATATCAGTGAGCCCACTTAATTTTGCAGAGTCCAGTGCCTATAATTAAGCATGCTGTCATAATTTTGATATTTGTGCCATTCAAAATTGACCAGCTGTTCTCAACCAGACATTCTCCAAATGGTTTTGGACTGCCTTTGACCATTTTGGCCAATAATTCTTAGAAGTGAAGTCTCAGCACATCCAGAGAATGTTGAATTGGGAAGGGCTATACCAGATGAAGATGGTATAAAGTTCAGTCCTAATGGGAAAAGCTGATGCAACTATTACCTGATTCAATTTGTGAGAAGAAACATTGGTATGCATGAATACATACTCTGGAATGCTCATGAAACCGCCATCATAACCGTTTCCTACAAATAAAAAATATTCAAGTAAGATTTCTTCAAAGCAAGAGTAACAATGAGTGATTTTGAAAGTTTTTATCAGTGAGGAAATCTAAACAGTCTTTTATAACTACCTCCGTTTATGTCGGTCGAGTTTTTCAGGTAACCTACAAACATCACTCACAACAAATTCTCTGAGTTTCCAATAACGTTTACTAGACTTTTCAAAGTGTTTTAGAGACAAGGACCAATGTTGACAAAACTAGAAGTATGTAGTAATACTGCTCTCGAAAAAAGGATTATTCTTGATGTGACTTTTATATGAAAAAAAAGAAGAGGTAAATCCTAGATAATGAATATTGTAATCTTGTCTAATAATAGACACAAGTTTACTATATCATCATCACTATTATCATCATTAGAAACTAGCAGTTCTAAATACTAAAAATCAAAATCCTTGCCTGGTACCTTTATAAACTGGAAACGTGACTGAAAGCATATCTTTAACTTTGGATGTAGAAATTGATAGAAAACACAAATCTAGTTTATATCTCCTTCAGGAAATCCAAACCTAGATAGATTACTAAAGAAATATACAATTTGTGGAAAGTTTTTTAAGCATCTGGTGATAAAACTGTAGCTTGGGGTCCTTTTATATTTGCTCAAACAGATCTACAAGTCAAATATTGTCTGATCCCTGGCTGTTTTTAACAAAACCAACTTGATCATTCTTGAACACCAAAGATTTACAATCATTTGCAATCTATTTGCTAAAAGAATTGTTAGCATTTTGACATTTGCATTGATCAGATAGGGTTATAATTGGAAAATAAACATTATTTTGATATAATTGTAATAGAGGGCTTCATTAAATGATAATAGTAATTTGAAGGAAGCTGTTTTATATAAACCTAAAGTTTAAGAACACATGTCTCAGAAAAATTATACAGTAACATTCTATAGGACATCTATCAAGTCTTCATGCTTTATTATTACAATACTCAAAGTTCATATTTTTTACAATTTTGTACAATTTCATCAATAGTAAAGGGACCATTCATATCTGCTATAAAAAAATCTAATTGTAAGTAATCAGTTTTGGCAACAATAACCAAAAGAAATCTATACCCTGATCTTCATGAAATTTATTCACAGATTGACTACTGTATGGAAGGTTTATATTTTTCCTCATCTTTAATAGCTGTAATAACATTTTCATTTTTTTTCTTTAACCAATTCGTGAAGACACATTTAGCTCTTCCTCCTGTTTCCTTCTATTTGACACAAATGATTTATAACAAATTCAGATCTTTGCAATAAGATACTAACATGAGAACATAAGCAGTAACCTGGTAGATTGACCCCGTGGCCCATCTAATCCGACAGTCTTTTTTCACAAAAGGCCCACCAACTGCACAAAAGAAGCCCACTAATTTCCCAGCAGATGGTTTTCAGAGCAGGCACACTCCATCAAGGCTAATATCTATTGATCCTCAAGACTTCCATGAATTGGTCCAACTCTGTTTTGAGGCCAACTAAGCTGGTAGTCAGCACCACATCTTGTGATAGCAAATTCCAAAGTTATATATGTGTTAGCTAGCTATGCCTTTTGTGCAATGCATCATTATGTCACCAACTGTAGTCCAATGAATTGCATCAGCCCATTTTGAAGTTGACCTACTTCCAGAATCTAGAATTGGATTTAAATTGCCCATTTGGGACTAAATAAATCCATCACAGTATGTTTTGCACATCCTTACTGTCTTGTTGGTAAATATACACCTCCAGCACTCTCCAAGGAGATACTATCATTGATGCCTTGAATACTGTAAATTAGATTACTGGTAAAAAAGCAGAGACATCACCCTGCCAACAAAAGTGCGTATAGTCAAGGCCATGGTTTTCCCAGTTGCAATGTATGGATGTGAAAGTTGGACCATAAGAAAGGCTGAGCGACAAAGAATTGAGGCCTTTGAACTATGGTGCTGGAAAAGACTCCTGCGAGTCCCTTGGACTGCAAGGCGTTCAAACCAGTCAGTCCTAGAAGAGATCAACCCCGACTGCTCTTTAGAAGGCCAGATCCTGAAGTTGAAAATCAAATACTTCGGCCACCTAATGAGAAGGAAGGACTCACTGGAGAAGGGCCTAATGCTGGGAAAGATTTGAGGGCAATAGAAGAAGGGGACAACAGAGAATGAGGTGGCTGGATGGAGTCACTGAAGCAGTAGGCGTGAACTTAAATGGACTCCAGAAGATGGTAGAGGACAGGAAGACCTGAAGGAACGTTGTCCATGGGGTCGCGATGGGTCGGACACGACTTCGCAATTAACGACAACAACAAAGATGATATGACCACAACCTTTTTCCCCCTTTTTTTTCCTTTTTGTAGTTATTCAGTTCTCTTAATAGTTTATGGTGGCTAAATATTTGGCAAATTGAGCCCTCCATATCTTTGCATTTCAAGGTAAAAAAGGCAGCTTAGGTGAATAGAATCCTGCTATAAATAAACTTTTAAAAAGTCTCCTAAATCAGAGAGACTTCATTATGGAATATTTGTTTCTTGTTTGAACCTTTTAACTTATGAACAGTTTCTTCCAGCTCCAACTTCTAGTCTTTTCTTCCCACTGAATGTTTTTATTCAAAAGCTTTTGTAAAAATTGCTTATCCAGAAAAGTTTATCCAGATGTTTTGTTCCTTGGTCAAAGAGCAAATGAAGGAGAATAGATATGCATTATTTTCTTCAGTAGGTAAGTTCTCTTGATCCAAAGAGCATTCACTTGGCTGCTTGTTATTGACAGTGGTTCACTGAGTGGGGTAAAATGTTATTTATTAAGGAGAAAGATTTCTTTGAGACCCTGTTGGAGCATTGCTAACTTCATTATCTAGTGAAACACGCTGGGATTGATTTTAACTCCCACTCCAGTGAAAGTCAGTGAGAACTATAGTGAGATTAATTGAGCTAAACCTATCTAAACTTGCAGTGGGTAAATTATGGGAAGCTTTGCTTTAGCTAGCGGTAACCCTTCACTTTACATCTTAAAGTTGTGACACATAAAATTATAGATTGTAGTTTACAGATGAAAGCAGGAATTGAGTGCTGGCAGATAGTATTTTGGGTTGCTACAGAGGGTGTATTTTCATAGGCAATTCCAATTTAAAAAAAAACAAATCATATGTTGCTCTGCCACTTCTTAATCTGAAGAATTTTCATTACTAAAACATTTTGCCTACATATAGAATGGGAATAAGGATTATAACTATTGGCTAATAAGATTTTGCATATATTGTCTCCAATATCATTGAATAAAATATTTATAATATGCCTTGTAGTCATATGCAACTGTACACAGTGCTGGCCTAGAAACCAGGAGACTGATTTTAAGCCTCCCTTAGGTGTGAAAGCTGGCTGGATGACTTTGGGCCAGTTACCCTCTCTCANTTGAGGGCGCGGCGAAAGGAAGGGAGATCAGGGATGACCCTGATCTCTGGGGGCAGTTCATTCCAGAGGGTGGGAGCTCCCACAGAGAAGGCCCTCCCCCTTGGGGTCGCCAGCCGGCACTGTCTGGCCGACGGCACCCTGAGGAGACCCACTCTATGGGAGCGTACAGGTCGATGGGAGGTAATCTGCGGCAGGAGGCAGATTGCATCAGCCCATTTTGAAGCTGACCTACTTCCAGAATCTAGAATTGGATTGAAATTGCCCATTTGGGACTAAATAAATCCATCACAGTATGTTTTGCACGTCCTTACTGTCTTGTTGGTAAATATACACCTCCAGCACTCTCCAAGGAGATACCATCATTGATGCCTTGAATACTGTAAATTAGATTACTGGTAAAAAAGCAGAGACATCACCCTGCCAACAAAAGTGCGTATAGTCAAGGCCATTGTTTTCCCAGTTGCAATGTATGGATGTGAAAGTTGGACCATAAGAAAGGCTGAGCGACAAAGAATTGAGACCTTTGAACTATGGTGCTGGAAAAGACTCCTGCGAGTCCCTTGGACTGCAAGGCGTTCAAACCAGTCAGTCCTAGAAGAGATCAACCCCGACTGCTCTTTAGAAGGCCAGCTCCTGAAGTTGAAACTCAAATACTTCGGCCACCTAATGAGAAGGAAGGACTCACTGGAGAAGGGCCTAATGCTGGGAAAGATTGAGGGCAATAGAAGAAGGGGATGACAGAGAATGAGGTGGCTGGATGGAGTTACTGAAGCAGTAGGCGTGAACTTAAATGGACTCCAGAAGATGGTAGAGGACAGGAAGACCTGGAGGAACGTTGTCCATGGGGTTGCGATGGGTCGGACACAACTTCGCAATTAACGACAACAACAAAGATATCATGACCACAACCTTTCCCCCCCCTTTTTTTCCTTTTTGCTGTTCTTCAGTTCTCTTAATAGTTTATGGTGGCTAAATATTTGGCAAATTGAGCCCTCCATATCTTTGCATTTCAAGGTAAAAAAGGCAGCTTAGGTGAATAGAATCCTGCTATAAATAAACTTTTAAAAAGTCTCCTAAATCAGAGAGACTTCATTATGGAATATTTGTTTCTTGTTTGAACCTTTTAACTTATGAACAGTTTCTTCCAGCTCCAACTTCTAGTCTTTTCTTCCCACTGAATGTTTTTATTCAAAAGCTTTTGTAAAGATTGCTTATCCAGAAAAATTTATCCAGATGTTTTGTTCCTTGGTCAAAGAGCAAATGAAGGAGAATAGATATGCATTATTTTCTTCAGTAGGTAAGTTCTCTTGATCCAAAGAGCATTCACTTGGCTGCTTGTTATTGACAGTGGTTCACTGAGTGGGGTAAAATGTTCTTTATTAAGGAGAAAGATTTCTTTGAGACCCTGTTGGAGCATTGCTAACTTCATTATGTAGTGAAACACGCTGGGATTGATTTTAACTCCCACTCAAGTGAAAGTCAGTGAGAACTATAGTGAGATTAATTGAGCTAAACCTATCTAAACTTGCAGTGGGTAAATTATGGGAAGCTTTGCTTTAGCTAGCGGTAACTCTTCACTTTACATCTTAAAGTTGTGACACATAAAATTATAGATTGTAGTTTACAGATGAAAGCAGGAATTGAGTGCTGGCAGATAGTATTTTGGGTTGCTACAGAGGGTGTATTTTCATAGGCAATTCCAATTTCAAAAAAAACCCAAATCATATGTTGCTCTGCCACTTCTTAATCTGAAGAATTTTCATTGCTAAAACATTTTGCCTACATATAGAATGGGAATAAGGATTATAACTATTGGCTAATAAGATTTTGCATATATTGTCTCCAATATAATTGAATAAAATATTTATAATATGTCTTGTAGTCATATGCAACTATACACAGTGCTGGCCTAGAAACCAGGAGACTGATTTTAAGCCTCCCTTAGCTGTGAAAGCTGGCTGGATGACTTTGGGACAGTCACCCTCTCTCAGCCCAATCACATCACAGGATGGTTGTTGGGAAAATAGGAGTATTAGGTATGTGTGCCACTCTGAGTTGACCAAAAATATATTTTAAAAAGTGTATAAAATTATGATTGGTCACACAGTCAGCCAGACATTTAGACTGGATTTGACATTTTGTCCAACTAAGAATCTGGAATAAGCAGATAGCAATAGTAAAAGCACTTAGACTTATATACCGCTTCATAGTGCTTTACAGCCCTCTCTAAGCAGTTTATAGTGTAAACAATCTGGGTCCTCTTTACCGACCTTGGAAGGATGGAAGGCTGAGTCAATCTTGAGCCTTTCAGAATTGAACTCTTGGAGTGAGCAATGAATTAACCTGCAGTACTGCATTCTAACCACTGTGCCACCATGGTGTTGTTGTTTAACAATATTACAGGTATTGTTGCAGACTGTAATTATTTATTGTATTATTACTGTTATTGTTGTATTATTATTATTTATGTTAATGGAGCACATAATGCATATAATTCTCCAGCAAAACTATTGGCTGGATTTACATGCTGTACTAAGCTACTACGCCATGTTTATTTTAACTATGGTTTACTGAACAAGACATTTGTCAAGCAATCTTTTTTAAAATGCCATGATATCGATGTTGATTATTTGTATCCGGTTTTTCTATCCTCCAAAGCCTTTGTGTTGTAGCTTAATGCAATATATAAACATAAAAGTGTGCTGCATATACAATTATATGTATTCCATCCACCTATAGTTCCAAATCACAGAATTTGCAGGTTTCATTGCCTTTGAAAAACCTGCTTGATCAGATGCATCAAGAGACCAGAATTAATATGCCGTCATGGAAATCAGTTGTGCTGTTGTAATACTTCAGATACAACAATCACTAATAACTCATGTCATTTAATAATGTCAAGGTAGACGGTTCATGAACAGTAACTGATTAAAGATTAAACATAAATAGCCATTAAAAAACAATGGAAGATAGATTCATTGTAAAAAACAATGGAAGATAGATTCATTGTTCAAGATCTTGACTGGGATTAGTGCTTCTTCATGAAACATACACAATAATGTGAAGAATGAGAAGTAAGCTGACCAAGTTAACTGATGTCACCAATAATAAAGAAGATAAAGAACACAAAGAGAACTGTGCTGGATTGACCATGCATAGTAGCAAGGGAAATTCCAATTTGCATTCACAAGACCACTAGGAAGTATCCTGCATGAAAAGAACCTTAGATTGGAAGTGGGTCAGTTAGATGATTAGTGTTAGTTATTCATGTCATCTTTCTTCCATTGACCCCCCCCCCCCCCTCATACCAGGCCTTTCCAATGCATTGAGCTGAAGATTATTGATGGCTCAAAAGTAATCCTTGAGCTTCCGGATAGAGTCAACTATACAGAAATTTTTTTTTCACATTGAAAATATGGATCCTGAGAAGGGACATAGTGGCTCAGAGGCTTAATGAACTGCCGGCCAGAAATGGTCTGCACTCCGGCAGGTCAAGCCCGGCTCCATGAGACAGTGAGCTCCTATCGTTCAATTCCTAGCTCCTATTCACCTAGCAGATCAAAAGCATGCAATTTTAAAAGTAGATTAATAGGTACAACTTCGCTGGGAAAAACCTAACTAGGTTTATGCATGCGGAGAGCAGAAGCTGGCACTGGATGGATGCGAGGCTTTGTGACATGAAGCGAGGTGAGACTGGCAGAGGAGCTTGGAAGAGCCAGCAACCCAAGCGTGGCTAGTTAGCTGGTGTAAGCTAGTTTGCCCCCCCCACACCCGCAGTGCACCAAGGATAAGCACGTAAGCGCTGAACAGCATGAAGTAGCATTCTAGGCTGTCAGGACTACATTGTGTGTCTAGCATGTGTAGATTTCCCTGACATTGTAGGCAATATGCTAAATAATAAATATGGATTCTGAAAGTTCTCCTAAACAGAGAAGCTTTTCAATAGAGAACTGAGTCCTGTATATAGAGCTATTATTTCACATCAGTTGCTGCTATCTTAATTAAATTCAATTAAACACAGCCAATGGGACATGAGAGAAATATATAAAGATGTCTTTTTGTTTTCACAAAATTCTGGTTCAGAAAAAAAATAGTTTCCTTTTCAACTAGCTCCTATTGGAGACTGGATTTGGGTTAAAAACAAAAATATTCTTCTAAGGTAAGGGGAGACATGTGCTTCCTTTGTTTATATGAACCAATGGCTACTTCAGAATTTTAAAAAACAGCTCCATTGGATCACACAGCACAAAGTCAATCTAAAAGACTAAATCATCCTTTCAACAGGCAATGAAGCGCTCAGGCATTTCAAACTGTCTATATTCATTTTAAATTGCTTCAAATAAATGCTTGAATTGCCAGGAGAATGATACTTTTTTTTTCTTTGCTGTGTACTTAACTATTTTCTTTGGCATATCAAATTGGGGGGATTAACAGTAACTAACAGGTCATGATCCACATGGGTTTTTTTTTTCAGTAATTGCATCCTTCCAAATGAATCTTAGCAACCAGACCAAAAATCAAAAATCAAACCTAATTATTGGCCAATTCCATTCCTCTGAAGCTTTTTATCACTGCTGTGTATAACTCCCCCCCCCATAGTATAGTTGCTTTTTATTTGCTCTAATGAGAAATTCTAAGCCATCTTTTGAGTAAGAGTGATAGATTGATTGATTTAATTATTACTAAATAATGTTTAGGTTGATTTATTTCCAGAGGCTCTGAATGGAGTATAGTATTAATACCAGAAGATTAAAATTTAAATAATACAGCTAATCCATCAGTCCAATTGCCATCATTTGGGTTAGCATGGTCCTACTCATCCCCAAATGCCTTCCTGAGGAAGCAAGTTGTTATAGGTTTCTGAAAGTTTTAAGGAGGAGGTAATCTGGATATCTGGGTTTAAGGTTGTCCAAAGGAAGGGAACCATCACTTTGAAGGCTTATGTCCAGGATCCCTAAAGAAGACATTTCTTCAGCAGTGAGACTGACAGCAATCCCTCTCTCCCAGTTCTTACTACATTCAATGAAGTTTGTCATAAAGCAGTCATAAAATTACCCAGGCTCCAGTTTTACAAGTAATAACTAGCACCTTGAATTGCACCTGGAAGCGGGCAGTGCAGCTTCTGTAATAGTGGTGTTGCAGAGGCAAACCTTGGTACATTCATGTCTACTAAGGCTGCTGTGTATTATGGATAAGGTGGTCTTCAGGGGCAGCCTACATAGAACACACTTCCATAATCCAACCATTAGGAGATAAGGCCATGAATGTGAATAAACCTCTTGATCCAGGAAAAGCGGCAACTGGTGGCACTCTCAGCCTAGAAGAAACCTCAAATAGTAGTCCAACTCCATCTAGGAAAGTATTATCTCATTGAGAGTAAAAATAAAACTATCTCTGGATTCAGATGGTTTTCATATCTATAACCACTATGTCATGATAGGAGTCAGTCTAAGCCTGTTTTTACTCATCCAGATCCTAACACCTGGCAAGTACCAAGTCAAAATTCCACTGCATTCCCTGTCTAGCTTGAGGCAAAGTTATATACCTAGGTATTACCAGCATATTGATGATATGTCATCCTATGCCAGCAGATAACTGAGAAACTTCATGCAGGTATCAAATAATGAGGAGATTGGACCCTTGGGTGCCCCATAATGGATTGCACAAAAATTTGGCCTTTCCCCACTTAATCATCACCAATTGGAACTAGGAAGGAGGAAAACACTGGGAAAAACTAGTATTGTGTATTTCAATATGTGTAGGGAGTCCAGAAGGATACCATAGTTAATGGTGTTGAAAACAGTGATATCTTGAGAGAACCAGGATAGTCATACTCCCGGTACCCTGGTTGTGCCAAAGATAATCAACAAGAGTGATCAATAAGTTTGGTTTCACAATAGGCCTGAATCCTTTTTGAAAATGATCAGTTAATCTGCTTCAACTAGGGCTCTTTATAACTATAATCCAACAGCCTTTCCTAAAAAAATGAAGATTGGTAGAAAGTTCTCTAAAATTATTGGGTTGAATTCACAAAACACATTAGGAAGTAATCCAGGTTTGCATATTAGAGAAACTAGATTTCTCCCAACTTGCAAACAAAACCAAGCAAACTATTGTAGCTTAATTTTGATTCATTCACTAAGAAGGCAGTTGGCTTATTTCAGCTTTATGACCCCATAATGCTGTAATTTGCCAATCATGCTTATATACTTGATTGCTTCAATGACCATTATGATTTTAACAGTTTTGAATAAAAGTGTGACTTTTTTGATCTCTCATATGATAATATACACCTATTCTGTCCTTGGCTTTATTTGCTTTATATTATAATTTACCCTCCTGGAGGACATGTAACTCAACGTGATGCACTGAGTCAGAAAATATGTTGCAGCTTTGCAGGTTCACCTTTTCAGCAGCTGGGGGGAAAAGCAAGGTCAGCTGCTCCAGGGATAAATGGTGGTGCCCTCTTCTTATTTCAAGCTTTCTTAGTCATGCTAAGAGAGGGGATTACTCCAATTCCTGCCCCTGGAAGAAAGTAAATGAGCTTTTGGTACTGCTAAATTAAACAAATCAGAACCTTTATCTCTGTCCATTCTGAGATAAGCCTTTTCTAGCCCTTACTTGAAGAGGTTGTAGGTTGCACCTGGAATCCTGCATTCAATTGATATGCTTTCCATTTTGCTAAGGCTCAGTGGAAGAGGCTTTAGCCTTAGCCAAATGGAAAGCATATCAATTGAATGCAGGATTCCAGGTGCAACCTACAACCTCTTCAAGTAAGGGCTAGAAAATTCCTGCCTGAAATTCAGGAGAACTGCTGCCAGTCAGGGCAACATTATGAGCTGGATGGACCAATGGTTGATTGGAACAAGACAACTGTAATGTTATAGCAGAACACAAAAGGAAGACAGTTGGTTCCCTTAAGTGCTATGATTCTGTCGTATGATATATTCCATATTTTATTACTTTTTGCTTTAGGCAATTACTTGTGCAACAATAGTGACTCATGACTCTTCCACTTCAGCAGTCTTCCTCCCTCTTTAGAACTTGTTTTAACAAGACAAAATACACAAGTACTTATTGTTGCGTTTATCCTGTAATAAGCTTGGATTTTTTTTCTCTCTCTTCTTCCCTCCCTCTTTTATTTTTACACTTCAGGAAAAGAATTTGGTAACAAAAGTCTGGACTGGACTTTTTGACGGGTGCCAGCTGCTATACAAATATTAAGTTACACTTTATTTTTCACCGCCAATATTTTGCTGGTTGGTCACTGTCCTTTATTTTAGCATCAGAATGCCTGAAGAGGAAAACAAGGAATAACCACATCTAAATCAAAGGATTCAAATTTCAAACACATCCTGACTGAAAGAGCTAATGACAATGGGGCAGACAGGCTTGAAAGTCAGCAAAATGTCCTTAGAGATTTTGAAGAAATTGATTGGAGGGCCCTTAGCAAGATCACATCAATGGATCTCCTTCATTGGTAAGGGTGGGCTGGACAACTCTTGAATTCATTTCAGATCAATGGTTTGGATGATGTTTGTGGTACAGTTAACCAATTTATTCTGTTTTTTGCTTAGCTACTGTCTGAAGGGGAGATGTGAAGCTGCCAAGCCAGCATTCCCTTTACAGCAGCGGCCCCCAACCTTTTGGGCACCAGGGACCAGTTCTGTGGAGAAAGGTTTTGCCGTGGACCGGAGGGGGCCTGGTTTTGCATGCTGCTTGGATCCTGTGGATGGAGCTTCGGTTGTTTGCGTGGATCGGTTGCTGGCATGCCATGGACCGGTGCCGGTCCATGGACAGGGGGTTGGGGACCTCTGCTTTACAGGACCTGTTAAGGCCAATAAACCCCAGGAAGATGTGTAACACAAGTGGGGATACAGCCTGTCCCCAAATTCCACTGTGGAAAAAATAATCACACCTAAACAGAACCAAAAACTAGAAGAGAAAAGAAGTTCATTTTTTATACTTACTATACCTGCCAAACATACAAATTAAGATATTAATATTTTAGAATGATAGTTTTTTATGAAAGTTTGACTGTAGGTATTTGTGTGTGAGAAAGACAAATGGACAGACAGAATTTCCTACAACTGGAGCAACATACTTTAGAAATTCTCCTTAGCCGCCTGGTATGGGAATAGGTATCAGGGACCACAGGGTCAAGGAGCTGTTTAAATCTGCAGCTCAGCATGAGAAGAATGGCAAAAATTGCAGTAACCCTTCATGAACTCTGCCCATTTGGTTGTTGATAGCCTGCCTGTTTTTGCCCTTATTGCAGTCCATTAATCCTATAATACTGGATTGAAATACTTGAGGACTTAGCCAGCCACTATATGAATAGGTGGTGTGTTTAATGATCAAACTTTGTGAAGGGATTTGGCATCAGGTTGCAAAGGAATTTGCTATCACAGAATGGATAGTATTAAAATTATAAATGCTACAGTGACAGTAAATATTATTTATGCTTTGTCCCAATAGTAGAACTTGGGCTCATCTAATTAAACTGATTAGCTGTAGATTCAAGAAAAACAAAGGAACTTTTTCTTAGGAAGTCCAATAGCTTCTGAAATATATGATGATAGCTTCTAGCTTATTAAATAATTTAATGGGGCTATTATGAGGTAAGACATTTCCACTTCTCCGGGGTCAACAATCATCTGCAAGAGGGCAGTACTGGTAGATTCATGAGAATTCCAAGATTTGAATCAGATGGAAACCATCTTTAAGGGAAGTAAATATAATAGATGCAAAATCTCAAAACTAAGCATGCTATACATGGGGAAAGGTGAGTAGAAGTAGGAGGGGTGTGGAATGACAGAAAAAGGAGGACAGAGGAAGAAATGTATGGTTAAAAGAAGATAGGAAGAATCATAGGGAGTGAATCATTTCTTGGGTCACATTGAGAAACAATGCTTAAAGTTTCCCACTGAAGGAAGAGAATCTTACCCATTTTATAGAAACCAGTTGAATAATACAATTATTTATTAGTTAGGGTAGCACACCATGGTATTCACCACCATTGCCTATGTATGGGATATGTATAGAATCAATTTATAAATGCTGTGAACTCCCTATAAAAGCTCCTGAAGTAAGTCTATCTACTACTACTACTACTACTACTACTAAATTGGAAGACTTCAGTTTACTCAAGTGTACTGTCTGCTTCAGATTAGACCAGTGGTTCTCAACCTTTTTAATGCCGCGACCCCCAACCGGTCATAAGTCGAGGACTAAACCGGTCGTAAGTCGAGGACTAAACCGGTCGTAAGTCGAGGACTACCCAACCGGTCGTAAGTCGAGGACTTTCCCTGCCCAGGAACGCTGCGCATGCATGGTTCCGCCCCCTGCGCCAGCCGAGGCGTAGCTGGCAAACGGCAGAGACGGAGTAGGCCGACCACCAGCTGGCCCAGCTCAAGGGAGGTAAGGCACCCGCCGGAAAAGGGAGAAAAAAATGGCGGACAGCCTTGCTTGGCGACCCCCGTGCAATGGTCAATCGACCCCAAATGGGGTCGCGACCCATAGGTTGAGAACCGCTGGATTAGACTAATATAACAAAATGAATGACCAGGCTGCCTGTGATGATGATGATGGTTCATCGCATAGTCGGATGTTTAGACTGGATTTGACATTTATTCACCTATCCTTCCCAAGAACCTGGGATAGAGAGATACATTTGTTTGATGGTGTTAGAGGTATCATTGTTATTAAGCAGTGCTTATGCAAGTTTTTTTTTTTAAAAAAAAAAACACCTCATATTTATCTTGCCTATTCAAAGAAACTTGGTATAAATCTTTCTTCCACCTACTTTCCAAGATCTTAGGTATGTGCTTTCTAAACTTTCATTATAAAAGCTTCCTGCTTTCTATGCTGCCAGATTCTATATTTGGCACACTGTGGGCTGAGAGGCAAGAAAAAATACTTACAAAATGAGATCATATAATCCAAAATGACATGCTGTTGTATTAACAGTGTCAATATTTAATTTAAAGAAAGCTTCTGCTTCTGTTAGATCATACTTTATTTTTCAGGATGCCAAGTTCATAATCTGCGACTTTGGGAACAATGAATTTTATATAATGGAGTATAAGCAAGTCAGGCTCATTTCCATTAGTGGCGAAAAGTTGCAACATGGCATTCTTATAATTGATTTATTTAAAAATATATCACAGATTGATGGAAGTAAGCAAAGAGTCTCCCCCCCTCTTTCTGACACACAGCCACACACACACCTTGCTATACACTGATGGGACCAGGGAAAGATAAGTTGAGATAGGCTAAGGCAGGGCTTTTCAAGCGGTGGTATGTGTACCACTGGTGGTACGTCGGCACCTGGCAGGTGGTATGCTTATAATGGGTTGAAAAGCTCTGTAAAAAAAGTGTAAAAAATGTAAAAGTGTAGTGTGGGGATGAGCTGAAGTGGCGGCAACACAGCTCAGGCCTGTGGGAGAGCCAGTGCCCAGGATCCACGCCGGACTCCAGCTGACTAGCGCTTCCAGAAGCTGTGCGCAGCCTGGGGAAAGGAGTCAGTTGCAGACAAAAGGAAGAGGAGGTTATAGACATGCCCATGGGGTGTGTACATTTGACCTGGGGCCGCCCTGGAGACAGCGAGGGGCCAGCCCACCCCAGCCCGCAATCAAAGGAAAACCCTGAATCTAGCGGGCCAGAAGGTAGCCCACTACCGTGCCCCTCCGTTTCCTTCTCATCCCCTGGGCACAGATGCAATTACAACTCCTCGCCATAGCTGGGGCGGGACTTGCAAGTACCTCCATCCTGCAAAGCGGCACTCCCCCGGCACTCCTATCCACCGCCATGCCGGCAGCCCCAACTAAAGGCTGTGCGCTCCAGCCTTGCCCTGCCAAGGAAGTGGGGGCAGCCGAGACTACAGCAGCTTGTCAGCAGCGCTCAAAGCCTGCCCAACTTTACTCTGCAATTTTGGGGTTGGAACGTGGAGGGGCAGCACCACATTTGCAGGCTTGGCATTACCTGCTGGAAAGCCTCCTGCTTCCCTGCCCCCACAGCTACCTCCTTCAGAGCCATCCTGATGCCAATGGGCCTGCTGGTATAGCGGCAGATGGGAGCACCAGGTGAGCCGCGCTTTGCAGGACAAAGTTGGCAAATCTATGCTGGCAGGCCCGTTGGCATCAGGATGGCTCTGAAGGAGGTAGTTGCGGGAGGGGGAGCAGGAGGTTTTCCAGCAGGTGCCGCCAGGCCTGCAAACACGGTGCTGCCCCTTCACTTTCCAACGCCAAAATTGTACAGTAAAGTTGGACAGCCTCTGAGTGCCCCTGACAAGCTGCAGATCTGCTGTAGTCTCAGCTGCTGCTCCCTTCCTTGGCTGGGCGAGGCTGCAGCATTCGGTCTTTAGTCGGGGCACCAGCATAGCAGCGGGTGGGAGCGCCAGGGGAGCACCGCTTTGCAGGATGGAAGTACTTGCAAGCCCCACCCCAGCTATGGCGAGGAACAGTGACTGCATCTGTGCCCAGGGGGCGAGAAGGAAATGGGCGCTGTGGCTGGGCTGCCTTCTGGCCCACTGGATTTGGGCTTTTCCTTTGATTGGGGGCATATGGCCTGACCCTGGCTGAAATCAAATCCCTCTCTAAGCAGGGATTGGGAGGCTGAAGGCCTATCTTTGTGGCCATGCAGTTCTGAAATCGATGGGCTGCTGCTGGGGAGGAGAATCAAAATAGGGTAAAACAAGCGTAGTCCACCATGGTTTATTGATTGCAAAGTTTTCCTCTGGTTTTCCTATTCCTTCCTGGGCTATTAAAATCACATTGGCAAGGTCTGTACTGAACACCTGACTGCAAACTACTCAACCGGATTTTAGCCTAGCCCCTTGTGCAATCCCAGGCCACATTCTGGAGGTAAGAGGATGTAGTAACAGGAGAGAGCTGCAAAATTGATTTGTTATTTATTCTTGCCTTTAGCAGCAATAACTATGTTGTTTGACAACTTTGCTAGCAATCTGTGAACTTTCCTTTCCCCCTTGGGAAAGATTTCAGGAGTGCTAGATTTATTTTTTCCTGCTAATTACACTATACCTTGTGGTTTTTTAAAGGAGCTTATGAGAAAAAAAAGTGTCTGAAAATTAAAGGATGTACGGATTGAGTTGTGAGACAGGAAAGGGAAGTACATGGACTTACGCACTTCCAGTTGTTGACACCACACGGTGATTATAAGACTGACCTGTGGATGTACGAGAGTCCCAGGTTTCTAATAGAAGTAAGAAGTATCCCCCATAACACCTAATTGATTTAAAAAGACCCAAGACTAAAATTCCATTCATAGGACTCGATACCTCCGGAAACTAGAAGAAGAATTTATGTATTATTATTTTATTACTCTTGATTTCGAAGTTTCCAAAGGCAGATTAGAAAGAACAAGACCCTTTGGGGTCTTCAATTCCCTTCCTATTAAGAGTTCCTTAATAAGGTTTGCTCTTCCTTCCTAACATCAATAAAGGTGGTTTATCCAGAAAATATGTGAAGAGCTGTAATTAGTAATTTAACTATGTTTTCTTTTTGGCTGTGTTTTAATTTATATATAATGTATGTTTAATTGAGGAGGGCTTGGAGAGGTAAAAGTGGCCAATATGGAGGCTACACGTTGCCCTCCAGATCTCTGTCTCCCCTGCAGATCTCTGGAGAGGAGGAGGGGATGGCAGGGGAGCTGTGTGAGGGAAGGCTGCCCCCAAAAGCCAGCATCCTTATCACACACAATTGCAAATGGAACTTCCCTTTCGAGAAGGGCCAGCCTCCCTTGTGCAGAACCCAGGAGCTCTGCTCCCCTGCCGCCTCCTCTTACTCTCCAGAAATCTGTCAAGATAGACATTGGACTCGGAGGAAAATGGTTCCTGCAAACATCCTCCACCTCCTGCTTTGCCAGAAGGGGGCACCGGATAGGGAAACACCAACGATGTCTGAGATTGGGAAAAGAACATCTCTTTAGCGTGCTATACACAAACACACACACACACACACACACACAAACAAACATTCCAAGCTTGGAGACTTGTATCCACATCTGAGCTAGCAAATTACCAATCATGCCTGGGCTTGGGGAGAAGGCCCTCTCCTTCCTCTGTGGATAAAAGTCCCCAAACCTAGAATGTGGTGTGTGTGCATGTGTGTGCGTGCACGCATGTGCTTTGCAGCTAGCAGTTTGAGGAGGCAAGGAGTTTGTGGGGCAGTGTGACTTGTTCCATTCTGACCCAGCTGTCTCGAGTCATCTGTGTCCAGTGAGTTGTGTCAAGCAGGCCACGCCCACCTGCTAAGTGACTGGTAGTACTCAAATATTGCCATATCCTAAAAGTGGTACAATCTCTGAAAAGGTTGAAAAGCCCTGGGCTAAGGAGTTGATAGGGAATGGTGGTGGGGGGAGTCCAGTGATAATCTTTCACTGTTTCTAGTCACCTGCAGTAGAAGTATTTCATTCCAAACAGTCCATCAGTTCCATTAAATAGAGGAAAAGAGAAAACTCAGAATGAAGGAGCTTGCTTACCTCCTTGCTTGCTTATTTATTTTTTTATTTATTAAATTTGTACACTGCTCAACTTCCAACTTTCTGGGTGATTTACAAGTAAAACATAGATTCCTGATCCAAATAATACAGTAATAAAAACAAGGAACCAAAGATGGTGAAGAACAAGACCTGGGCAGCAATAAACCCACCCACTTCTATACCCATAGAAGTTATATCCATCCCAACCAAAGTCTAAGAGAAGATCTAGGTCTTCAGGACCCTCTAAAATGATAGCAGGGAGGGCCCCCTCATATCTTGAGGGGACCTTCATTCTAAATGGCAGGCATTATGACAGAAAAAAAAATTACAGGGTCCCAATATTGTTTAATCAGAGAAACCAGGAGTGCCTCCATTCTGTTACGGTAGATCAAATAGGCTGAGCAGATATTTTGGGAGATAGGTGATTTCTCAAATAGCCAGACTGTAATGCTAGGACTTTACAAGTAATGACCAGCACTTTTAATTGCACTTAGAAGCAAACTGGCAACTAGTGCATGTCACAAAACAGAGATTTTATATGGGCATATCAAAGATGCCCATCGCTGCTTGTGCTATTGCATTTTGGACCAGTTGAATTTTCTGGGCAGTTTTCAAAGGCAACCCTATGTAGAGCATAATAGCAGAAGCCATAAATGACTATCTGAAGGTTCTCCCAACTATGAAAGGGCACAATTGGTGGATCAGATGGAGTACAAAGGAATTCCTGGCTTCAGCTACCACCTCTTTGAGCAGGAGCTGTGAGTCCAGGAAGACCCTCAGATGGTGCATCACTCTTAAATGGGGAAGTGCTAACCCATTAAAGGTTAAAGATGGAACATCCCAGGTTTGGGTGGCCCAAACACCTACCGCTATGCAGTAGGATTGAGTTGGGGAAGGTACCTTTCCACACAACCTCTAGACACTAGGACAGAATCTCAACAGCCTCACTTGGCCAACTTATGGTTGATATATATAGTTGGTATCATCAGTATATTAGTGATGCAGAACTCTACACTGTCTTATGATCTCACCCAGCTATTTCATGGAGATGTTGAAGAGTAGGGCAGAGAGAGTAGAACCTAGTTTCCCCCCACAAAAGAGAGTCATAGGGAACAACAACCCTTCCAACCAACTCTAAGAGAACCAAGATAAAATGGCACTCCTATCCGCAGCCCGTGGAGCCATCTCGAAAGGATACTGTGGTCAATGGTACTGAAAAAAACTGAGAGATCAAGGAGCACAAAGATGGAAACACACCTCAATCCACAAATCAAATACATGTGCAACATCAACTGTCCTGGTACAAAATCCCAGCATGAAATCTGACTGAAATGGATCTAGATTTTTGCCTCTTCAGTGCAATTCTTAACTGTAGCTCTCCAATAAAAGGAATTGAACTGTCTGATACGTGAATATTATTAGAGCTGATTATAAAATTTAAGAACATGTAGTATCAAAAATACAGCAATGCTAAGAAGTAGAGGTGGAATTGCTTGTGGTTGAATTACTCAAAACTATTATTCTTTCCTAGAAGACACAATTTTGAAATTGAAATATGAATATTCCATATTTTGTATCACCTTGAAATGGGAAGATGTCATCTGGTAGATCTCCTTCCAGATATGTTGAAAT
>NW_015386205.1:178274-219702 GCF_001527695.2 Protobothrops mucrosquamatus | reverse complement strand
AAATTTAAGAACATGTAGTATCAAAAATACAGCAATGCTAAGAAGTAGAGGTGGAATTGCTTGTGGTTGAATTACTCAAAACTATTATTCTTTCCTAGAAGACACAATTTTGAAATTGAAATATGAATATTCCATATTTTGTATCACCTTGAAATGGGAAGATGTCATCTGGTAGATCTCCTTCCAGATATGTTGAAATCAACTCTAGAGTACCTAATGGGTGAATTTATGTGATATTAATTAGCTTTATCATACTTCCCATTGTCTCATGCTAGAGAGAGACACAATTTTACAAAGTCTAATGAATGGGATGGTCTCCAGTGCTAAATTAACTTCTCCTCCCAAGAGCAGCCATGCTGTAGACCAAGCACTTAGATGCAGATAGCCTGAGATATTCTAATTTACTGAAGCAATTAGATGTTGGGAGTCCCAGGCAGTAATGATGATGGATGTCTCCCTTTGGATGCCTAGTAAGGAAACCCAGTCCAGCTCATCTTTCCTAGGCTGCATCATCTTCCATTACTCTGTTGTTTCTAGGTTTGCAACAGATAGGTTTGTCAGAAGAAAATGTAGTACTTAATGAGAAACTCAAACTGTTTGAGGCTGGATAAGAAATCTCCATGTAAAAATCAAGTATCAGTTGGTAATGGGTGGTGCCTGAGAATCTGTTATTATTGTACTCAGAGACAAGCTATTCCTCCTTTGATTCATTATTAATATGCTATTTTACATTGTAAAATATATAACATTTACCCGGTTTTGCTTTTAATAAAGAAATTTTGTAAAGAAAAAAAATAATGAAATTCATAAAAACGGTCCAGTAACACCTCAATTTAGTACAGTAGCTCATTTGGGAGTGGGGAAAGATTCATTCTTTCACTGCCATTTAAATACCAAATTGTTTCAATCACATCATTTTGTTCAAACTATTTTGGGTTTGGACTATTATTTTAGGTTTAAATCCAGATGCAAATTTGGTCTGTTACATCCAAAAGTGATTAAATGGTAGCTCATCAAGTTAAAATTTCCTTGTAATGTTCAGATAATGTAACCCTGAAATAAAATAACGCTGAAATGATATAACAGTAAAAAAAAATGCAATAGGCCAAAATGGCATAATAGGCTGAACTTATGTAACTCTGAAATAACAGGACTAGCCCATCTCCATTAGTCTCGCAAATGATTTGGCTCCATTTGAGACTTCAGCCTCTTCTTTAACTTATTCAGGTTGAGTTATGAAAGAAGGTGGAATAGGAGGACAGACTCAGAAGAGAGAATACAGGGGTTGAATAAAGATCTGCAACCAGACATGCACCATTTATATTCCAGTATCACAACGGGTAGATCTTTTTTTTCCTCCCACTAGCTGGTGATAGGTGAAGGAGGGAGTGTTAAAAGACCAAGGGAATCAAACAATATTTTGCTCATCATATGTTATTTATTCAAATAGAGGAGAAGAAAAGCAAGGATCAGCAATAGGAATAATCAATTTCATGCTGATGCAGTTTCTTGCAGTTTAAAGATGGGTAGATAGCACTTCATTTCATCACTGGGGAACTACCTAGAGTGACCTATCCTGACAATGTAGCAGCATTTCTCAGCTCAATCTCAATGCCTAATTCCTCCAAAAATATCCCAGACCTTTTTAAATCTCCCAAGTCTTTGATAAGAGCCTAAAGACTTGGCTCTGCCAGTTAGCCTCCGGCCCCAATGGGGAAACAGTATAGTGGAAGTGGTTGATCAAGTAACAACAGACCCCACCTCTCCCCATTCTGCCCCCGCTTTCCACACATATCCTTGATTTTAATCTTTGGTTTTCATTTATTCATATTTTAATGTAGATACATTTTTTTATATCTGTAAGCCACCCAGAGTAACCTTATGGTAAGAAAGGTGGCCAATACATTTTATAAATAAATATTTATTCCTGAATTTCTATATCAGTGTAAACCTGACAACCCCCTCCACCCCTTCCCCCCCCCCGAAAGTACTGCCAAAGTATTGCCAGACATAAAACATTGTCCCACACTGTGCGTTGGCTCATGATGTTAATTCAAACATTTGGACAGAAATCTGTAAGAAGGAAACTATTTGTTCCTAGAGATCTTGCCACCCCAGACATGGAGAGCTTCCTATTATACACAAAATCTCCCTGCCCTTAAAATGTCAAGCTAACCCACACACTGAGTATATTAGCAAAGTAATTAGACTTTTTTTTTTTAAAGCATAAGCAACTGCAACAGCCCAAAAGAAAAATAATAGTTTCTCACTACATCTATCCTAAGGGTAATTCAATCCCTAGTTCTGACTCTGATTCTTTGAATTGCATATACGTAGCATGGCATGGATGAGCAGTTGTCTAGCTGTTGTTTTGTGATGCATCTGCAGTGGTGTGATTTACCTTCCTCAGTGTGACAATTTGCCCTGGATCTATGCATACTCACATCACAAGGAAATGATGCATATGTCAACCAGCAAGAACATCTGCAAAATTCATCTCATTCCAATCCCTTGGGACTGGGTGGAATTAATCTGGAATTAAAATAGAGGAAAATAAGTCTATAGCTAGAAGATCAAAACCAGAAGAATTAAATAATATGACCCAGCTTCATAAGCAATGGCATTAAATCAGCGCTGTATATTTTACTAAGAGATATTAGGGAAAAAGGAAAGCAATATAATTGATAAAATGATACAATATTAGTCTTAACACTTTAGAACTTTATTCAGCTCATGGGAAAACAATATAATAAATAATGGGAAAAACTTTCTTGATGAAACTTTTCATTTTTTTCAACCAGATATAGTAATTTGGCAAATGGAATAGTAAAGTATGTATAATTTGGATATTAAACTCAGAGTGGGAAGGGGAATAATGTTAATTCACAGCATCAGGTAATTACAAAAATGTCAGTGAAGATCCCATGTATTAATGCAAAAAGCATTAGTTTACAAAATATATTGCCTGTCAACTTTGTTACTAAAAATAGGAAGGAAGATCATAACTCAAGGGCAGAGCATATGGTGTGCAAAGGATTCCAGGTTTAATCTGTCATAGCAGGTGGCAGAAAAATTCTTACTGAGGGCTCCAGAGATCTCTATTGTAAAAGATGTGTGGTTACTTCTTTGGGATGAAAGTGGAATATGTTTGTATGATGCAAGAATAACTTGCATCTTCTAGTAAATAAAAGCAATTTCATCTGGGGAAAAAAAATCCTAGATGTTCGGTGGTACTAGGGCTTTGCAATTTAATGTCTTTGTATATTCTATTTATATCTTATCCTTTCAACCATCTTTCTTTCTTTGTTACATTTCCTTACTTCTTTATTCATACCTCATGCTTAAACACAATTCCCTCAATGGGTCCCCCCCTCCTTTTCTGCTCATCAAAGAGATCTGAAGTTAGTAGGGCAGATTGAGAGGATAGTTCTTTAGAAGTAGGTGAATTTGCCAGTTTCTTTCAACCTATTTTTTTCCGAATATGTTTTCCACTGTTTCTCATTTTTAGGACTCAACTCACATTGTCAATCTTAGTATATAGTATATAGTATATATTTCAAAATATGCAAGTTTGTTTGCAATTTAACTGACACAGATTTAACAAATTATTATGCATTTTTATAAATGTGTACAATACATTTATATCTGAAACATACTTCTAATTGTTGGCAAATTGTTTTGCAGAGTTAGAGAACTGCAAATGTTGACCATCCATTTGTTGGTTTGAAAAAGCTGAAGATTTAGTCACTTTATTAAAGGAATGGTCTTTTTTTTTTTTTTGCTATTTAGTCATTGTAGCTTTGGAGGTTACTAATTTCAAAAATAAATATTATAAATATATTTTTAAAATTAGAAACAGATCAGTTGCCCAGTGGCTCTTCTTCCTGTGTGTGCATTAAAGTTAGTTTCTTTTTTTTCTTTGTTCTCCTCTCTTTGCCTTTTAGTAATGTGGCAAAATTCAAGGTCAAAAAAATCAAAAGGCAACCTGGTGACTCTGTGTGTATGTGGGGGGGGGGATATTTCTCCATTGTGAAGAATTTCAGCGCTTGTTACAAAAGTCCTTGCTCTTATAAGGGAAGACAAGCATATGGTTATTTCAGAATAAAATTACATTTGTTGCAAAGGAAAGTTTCAGAGCTTCCTTTTGATGGAGAATAAAAATCAAGGTTTTCTCCTGGCATTTTGCAAGAATTGTGTAAACTGTGGCCATTTGGTATCAAAGTTGCTGCCTTTGTTTTTTGTGGCTGCATTCAAACATCATGCTTTCTGGAAGAAATGAGGCCACTGGGTTTTGCTTTTTAAATTTTTCTAAAACTGTTCTCCAAGTCTGCTCTCTCTCTCCCTCTCCCTCCCCTTGTGTGTGTGTGTGCCTGTGTGTGGGGGCTTCCAGTACTTTAATGGTATATGTCAAATTAGGTCAATGAATACTGAAGGTAATGTGGTGTGCTACTGCCCTGTGTTTCACCTCCCCGCCCTCAGTTTATTTCCATCTCATCTTTCTGTGTTCAGAAAACTTCTTAACAATATATTTCTGTCTTTTCTTCACATCTACTGCCAGTCCCCTGTGACAGTCCTTTCAATCTCCATCAAATAAGAAGGTTGAATATGTTCCCACTCAATATCTGGGAGTCATGCTGTACAGCTGTCAAGTCTTAGCAATGAATGTTCTGTATTTCAGTCTTTCTACACCTCTGTCCTGGGCTCTTGGAGCACTCCTCGCACGAGGCTTGGCTCCTTGGTTTGGGTTTTTGATTGGCTTAAAACAACTGAGCAGAGTAGTCTGGCTCGCAGTTTCTCTTTGTGGGTTACATTTCATCCACTGCTTCCATTCCAGGTCACATTAGTTTGGAGGTTCATACAATATGCTGCATGCTTAACTGACCCAGTTAAATATGTGTGAAACCAGCCTAAGCTTACAGGCACTTAAATCATATTCGGATGGGTGCTACACATTGATCATAAGCAGATTGGATCTAGAGGAGTTTTTAAATCCTTCAGATACTGTGGATTCAACTTCTACAGTTCACAGCTGATAATCATCACAATTTTTAATATCATGCGTGGTGTAGACCAGTGCTTCTAGAGAATTCCAGATTGGAGACTGCTTCCAAGGCTTAATTGATCAGAATTAGTGACTGTTTGAATTTATGGTGGTGCTGAAAAAGTAGCTTTATGATTGGCTGTCAAGCTTATGGCTATCATAGTATCTCTACAGTCATTCGGGTGATTTGTAACTGGCATGCATTTACAATGGTTATAACATCCTGAGGTCACATGATCACCTTTTGCAAGCTTCACGGCCAGCTTCTTAGTGGAGAAGACAGAAGTAAGTTCCAAGTTGCGGTCACATGATGTTGCATTTAATGAACACATGGGTGACTTGCTTAATGATCTCAGTGAAACTGATATTAGAAGTCTGGCACATTCATGTGTCACTTAGTGACAGAATTGCAAGTCCCAATTGCAAGGTCCTTGGTACTACCTGAGCTTGGTTTTTGCTTTTGTTACCTGACTAGGTAACACCTGCTCTAGAATTGTAGTTGTTAACTGAGGAATAGTGTATGTTGGTTTTGGTAAAATAACTGCATTTAAGATGACTGTGTGAAACTCAATTTGTTTCCAAATTCTGTTGCTTATTGCCTTATAGATTGCAATGATTTTTTATCTTAATTTATAAGTAATTATTAAAAACTTAGTATTAGACACATCATCACATACTATAACGATAAACATAATGGGTTTAAGATAAATCATCTTAGGAATTCATGTAATGAATCTAAGTAATGAATCTAAGTATAATGAATACAAACTGAATTGGCTCTCTTAGAGTTACATTGATACAGTGCACTCAGAAAGTATTCAGACCCCCTTTTTCAATTTTGCTATGCTGCAGCCTGACTGTACAGTTGTTGAAATTCATTTTNTGTTCTCCAAGTCTGCTCTCTCTCTCTCCCTCTTTCTCCCTCCCCTTGTGTGTGTGTGTGCCTGTGTGTGTGGGCTTCCATTACTTTAATAGTATATGTCAAATTAGGTCAATGAATACTGAAGATAATGTGGTGTGCTAGTGCCCTGTGTTTCACCTCCCCGCCCTCAGTTTATTTCCATCTCATCTTTCTGTGTTCAGAAAACTTCTTAACAAGATATTTCTGTCTTTTCTTCACATCTACTGCCAGTCCCCTGTGACAGTCCTTTCAATCTCCATCAAATAAGAAGGTTGAATGTGTTCCCACTCAATGTCTGGGAGTCATGCTGTACAGCTGTCAAGTCTTAGCAATGAATATTCTGTATTTCAGTCTTTCTACACCTCTGTCCTGGGCTCTTGGAGCACTCCTCGCACGAGGCTTGGCTCCTTGGTTTGGGTTTTTGATTGGCTTAAAACAACTGAGCAGAGTAGTCTGGCTCACAGTTTCTCTTTGTGGGTTACATTTCATCCACTGCTTCCATTCCAGGTCACATTAGTTTGGAGGTTCATACAATATGCTGCATGCTTAACTGACCCAGTTAAATATGTTGTGTGAAGCCAGCCTAAGCTTACAGGCACTTAAATCATA
The DNA here is from genome assembly GCF_001527695.2 of Protobothrops mucrosquamatus. Taxonomy (NCBI): domain Eukaryota; kingdom Metazoa; phylum Chordata; class Lepidosauria; order Squamata; family Viperidae; genus Protobothrops; species Protobothrops mucrosquamatus. The sequence continues at coordinate 213,151 of NW_015386205.1, read as the reverse complement.
TTCGGATGGGTGCTACACATTGTTCATAAGCAGATTGGATCTAGAGGAGTTTTTAAATCCTTCAGATACTCTGGATTCAACTTCTACAGTTCACAGCTGATAATTATCACAATTTTTAATATCATGTGTGGTGTAGACCAGTGCTTCTGGAGAATTCCAGATTGGAGACTGATTTAAAGGCTTAATTGATCAGAATTAGTGACTGTTTGAATTTATGGTGGTACTGAAAAAGTAGCTTTATGATTGGCTATCAAGCTTATGACTATCATAGTATCTCTACAGTCATTCGGGTGATTTGTAACTGGTATGCATTTACAATGGTTATAACATCCTGAGGTCACATGATCACCTTTTGCAAGCTTCACGGCCAGCTTCTCAGTGGAGAAGACAGAAGTAAGTTCCAAGTTGCGGTCACATGATGTTGCATTTAATGAACACATGGGTGACTTGCTTAATGATCTCAGTGAAACTGATATAAGAAGTCTGGCAGTCAGGTGTCACTTAGTGACAGAATTGCAAGTCCCAATTGCAAGGTCCTTGGTGCTACCTGAGCTTGTTTTTTGCTTTTGTTACCTGACTAGGTAACACCTGCACTGGAATTGTAGTTGTTAACTGAGGAATAGTGTATGTTGGTTTTGGTAAAATAACTGCATTTAAGATGACTGTGTGAAACTCAATTTGTTTCCAAATTCTGTTGCTTATTGCCTTATAGATTGCAATGATTTTTTATCTTAATTTATAAGTAATTATTAAAAACTTAGTATTAGACACATCATCACATACTATAAAGATAAACATAATGGGTTTAAGATAAATCATCTTAGGAATTCATGTAATGAATCTAAGTAATGAATCTAAGTATAATGAATACAAACTGAATTGGCTCTCTTAGAGTTACATTGATACAGTGCACTCAGAAAGTATTCAGACCCCCTTTTTCAATTTTGCTATGCTGCAGCCTGACTGTACAGTTGTTGAAATTCATTTTNTGGGAAGGGTATAGTAAAATTTCTGCTGCACTGAAGGTTCCTATGAGCACAGTAGCCTCCATAATTCTCAAATAGAAGAAGTTTGGCACAACCAGGACTCTTCCAAAAAGCTGGTCACCCAAACTAAGCAATCGGAGGAGAAGGGCCTTAGTAAGAGAAGTGACCAAGAACCCGATGGTCACTCTGACTGAGCTCCAGAAATCCTGTGTGGAGATGGGACAGAGTTCCAGAAGGACAATCATCACTGCAGCACTCCACCAATCTGGGCTTTATGGCAGAGTGGCTAGGCATAAGCCTCTCCTCAGTGCAAAACACATGAAAGCCTGCTTGAAGTTTGCAAAAAAGCATCTGAAGGACTCTCAGACTGTGAGGAACAAGATTCTCTGGTCTGATGAAACCAAGATTGAACTGTTTGGCCTCAATTCTAAATGTTATGTCTGGAGGAAACTAGGCACTGCTCATCACCTGCCCAACATCATCCCAACAGTGAAGCATGGTGGTGGCAGCATATCTTGCTCTTGGTCCCCGTGTAGAGCCTGTTCCCCTTGCACACCCGATGCACCTTGGCCCCGCCTCAGGCTGCCACCGCCAGCAGCTCGCGCAGGTCCATTAGGCTGCTGCTGCTGCCCAGAGCAGCAGGCCCACCCAGCACAAAGGAGATGAAGTGGTCGGCTAGGAAGCCCCAAGTAGAGGTGGTAGAGCATGCCTAGCAAGCAAAAGGCCACCCCAAACGGGGAAAGCCATATCCCCATCGGCACCATGGCCACCCAGTCCCAGCCAGGATTGTTTGCCTCCCCCCCATCTCTGCTGGGGCTGGGCAGCCATGGGGCCAATGGGGATCTGGCAGAAAATTCCCCAATCCAGATGTGCAAAGCTTGTCACGTCATACCCCAAAATACTGGAGGCTGTACTTGCTTCAACAAAGTGTTTGAGTGAAGAGTCTGAATACTTATGCCAATGTGATATTTCAGATTTTTATTTTTAATAAATTTACAGACATTTCTAAAATTCTGTTTTCACTTTGTCGTTATGGGGTACTGATTTCAATAACTATAAAATCAGGCTGCAGCATAACAAAATTGACAAAAATAAAGGGGGTCTGAATACTTTCTGAATGCACTGCTTCTCCTAAAGAGAAAGTGCAGAACATCCCATTAGGAACCCCAAACACTTGTTTTTGATTTAGTAACAAATGTTCTACATTCAGAACAGGTCATTTCAATAATTTTAATAATATTTTGCTCTCCAAGCAATGTTTTCAATTCAAGACTATGTCTTTCCAAGTTTTCAAAATAGTCAAATTAGTCCATTTCAAATGTGGAATAGCTGTCCTCAACTCAAAACAACTGTTCCAAACTTAAAACAGACCATTTCAAATTCAAAAGCATTCAGATTTAAATGTTTTGCACACAACTACTTCCTGACATCGAGGAATTACCGGTAATATCTCTTCATATATGAATGGGGGAGGAGCCAAGATGGTGTAAGAGAAGTAGTTCTTTGCCTATGGTCCTCATGCTTTTCTGGAGAATTAAGATAGAATTCAGGTCTATTTACTCTTTTTTTTTAAATCCCACCCCTTTTATCCTCCTCTTGCAATTATATTGTTTAATATTTTAGTTTTTAGAATTTTATTGAGTTTTATTAAGTACCAGTAGTAAAGGATTAGGAATATCAGCGTGCCTGGTAGGCATAAGAATAGCAGTTTGATAAAGGAAGCTGCAAAGAGCTGCATCAAGAAGCATCCTAGAAAAACATATATGAAAAATCTTGTATATCTACTTCATTTTAAAACATGGAAATCTTGACAGTAATGTATAAAATCCATATTAAATGCATCATGGATGATTTGAGATTTAACCTTAAAACAACTCTAAATAGAAAACCATTTAAATTTGTTTCACGGGTAATGCGATGTTATACCATATAAATTTCAGTCCTGATTGTGTTGATATGAATGTAAGCAAATGTGTGCATTAATTGGTACGTTTTGGTGGCAGTGACAAGTTGTGAGTCATTTTGCTGATAACGTTTTTAAGAAACTGGAAGGATCATTCAATAATATTTATGTATAACTAAGAAGCCGGCTTAATTTCTATAGTCAGATGCCTGTTTCGTTACTACAAAACACTGCAAAAATGCAAATAAAAATTTATTAGCTCTGGATATTTAAATATGTGGAGAAATTGTTCTAACAGAAAAATTAAGGAAAGAAAAACCTACAATAAAGGCTTTATTCATACTTCTCACAATTTATTACTCTTATTAACATTGTTTTTTCAAATAGTTTGCTTTTATCTGTATGTATGTCATTCTGGATAAAACTATAGAATGAATAAACTATTGAATTTATTTAAAAATACTGTGCCTTTTCTTAAGATCATGCACATATTATATACCTATATTAATATTTATCCATATAGGAGAACCAGTTTGGTGTAGTGGTTAAGGCACCAAGCTAGAAACTGGAAGACTGTGAGTTCTAGTTCCGCCTTATGCACAAAGCCAGCTAGATGACCTTGGGCCAGTCACTTTCTCTCAGCCCTAGAAAGGAGACAATGGCAAATTACTTCTGAACAACTTTTCCATGAAAATTTCAAGGATTTGTCTAGCAATCTCCAAGGATCAGGCATGATTGTATGGAAGAAGAAAAAAATCACAATAGAGATATTTTTATTATTTGGTTTTTTTTCTGTTTTCTTTTTAACTCTGTACTTTTAAACTTTTTTCAATAAAAAAGACAAAAAAAGAACGAAAAGGGAAACCTTTGAAAGCAAATGCTAAAGGCTACAAATTACACACAGTGCAAGTTGTCTGTTTATCAGAAAACAAGGTATTGAAAGTGACATGAAGCAACCTCTTATTGATTGTCTCCCAGCAGTCATTACTGAAATCTGCAATGTGCTGCTTCAACTATTTTGGGCTATGACAGTGCAGACAAGGATTCTGTGCATGCAATACTGAAAGGTAGACATTTGCCCTTTCTGCAACTATGATACAGCTCGACGTGGGATTTTAACACTTTAACTCTGTATTATCTAAAATGGGTTCATGGTGTATGTCAGAAGAAAAGAAAACGTTCACTGTAGGCAAAATGTCCAATCTCAAAATGGATTTTCTATATTTTGTCACAACATTTTCTGTATTATGGATCGTCATTGTATAATTATATATATATGACATGAATATTGCAGCTAATGCATGATCTAGTAACTTTCTGTTGCAAGGCAGAAGAACTTCCCTCTACCCATGTGGAGGATATTATGGGGCAACTGAACTTTGTGGGAGATAAAAAAAAATGAAACTATAAAAATGCTCAAAGAATGACAATGATAAGGCAGAAAGAGTTAAAACACAGAGGGAAATTGAAGTAAGGAATAGATCATACTCCATGGAATACAAATGCAATGTGTCTTCTACTTGAAAAACGTGTATTCTTGTATCTTAAATTGACTTTAGACTTTGTCCATTATTAGGAACTGAGAAACAGTTGGTAATTATAACCTGGGCTGCATTATCATCACCAAATTTTTAAATGGTAATGCATATTATCATTGTGAGCAAATCCTGCTGGATCTGAGGGCCTTTCTGTTCATTCTCTTGAGGAGTAAACTCTTATCTATCCTGTCAGGATGAGACCACTAAAGCAATCAAATTATTTGAAACATAAATATCTTTTGTTACAGCTAAGTAGAATCTCTGAGCATCTGGTTTTTTGGAATTACTTAATTTCAGTTACATTCCAGTTAGACCTTGTTTTCATTAATATTAAGCCTTGCATTTTGCTAACATTAAACCTTGTCTTTCATTAAGCATACAGATCCCTGAAAACACCAAAAGATACAAGAAGGTGAGTAAAAAAAATCCTCCTCCTCCTCCTTCTTCCTCCTCCTCCTCTTCCTCTCCCCCTCCCCCTCCCCCCCTCCTCCTCCTGCTTCCTCTTTCTCTCTAATAGCTATTTTATTTAGTATCTCTTCATGAACGGTTGTGTTTATAATTATAGAATATAAACAAAGACAAAAAAAGCCAGGTCCAAATATTTCTCTAAGGGCATAATAATCTCTATTGGATACTATTGGCATCTAATATTTTAATCATTTGGATACCTCAGGCTTAGTAATGTGAATAAAATGCTTGTGATTGTTTGGCCTACTATATACTTTCTTGATCCCTACTCAAATTGTCCTTTTCGGGGCAAGGTGCGTGAGAGTATTGTTCATATTTGGTATATTGCTGCAGGGCAATGCAGTATTTAGATTAATGTAATGCCTTTACAGTAGCTGTTTTTGTGGGGAAATCATGGGATATCCCATTCAAACAAAGACTTTACCCCTATGGTAAAGCAGTTCCTGAAGCATTAACCCATATTTTGCTTTATTACTCTTGTTATAAAGAGACCTGGTTGCAACTAACAACTCTCCATCTAGTCAGATTTCCAAGCCACATAGATCCATTTTATTTATAGTTGTTATTGTCTGATCAATGCAATTTTTATCTGAACATGGCTAGTTTTGCTATTTCTAATATATGCTATACATCAGTGGGTACTCAACCTGTGGTCCCTCGCGGGCTGCAATGTCATCACAGGACGTCTGCAAAGGCTTCAAGAAATTCAATCATAAGTTGAATCGTGGTGGTCCTTGTCCATGGTCCATGGACACAAAAGGTATTTAAAGGGGGTTTGTGGTTGAGAACCACTGCTGTACATCAGTTTTATAATTATTACATTTTACAATGGTTTTAAATGCTATCTAAGAATTTGTTTTCTTTTTGCTTTTGAATTGGTGAATTATTACTACTACACTTTCTAATCCTAAAACTATTACAATGCCCTCTGTATAAGCTATGCTTGGTACTAAAGATTCAATTGGTGCAGAATATGGCAGCCAAATAGCCTAGTTAGGACACCCAGTCATAATGCAGTACATCTTTGCTGAAGCAATGACTCTCAGTATCAATGGCTCTCAGTAATGTTCAAGTTTTTGCTCATGATATATAATGCTCCTCACAATTTCAAGGTGGAATAACTAATAGATGACAGATGCAGGCTACCAACCTGTTGTTACCACCAGGGAAGCCTTCTCAGTGTTGATTCTTTCAGTTGGGAATGATTTCCCTCCCAAAATTCACAACATATAATTGCATATCGTTTAGGCACATCTTAAAGTCTGATTTCTTCAATCAGGCTTTCCCACTTTGAATACTATATATTTTGTTATATTTATGTTATTCTGTTTTTTTCTCTTATTTTAAAATATAGGTCTTTTCATATGGTTTTATATTGCTTCATTTCTATTACTTATATTTTGTACTGTGAGTGATTTTGAATTGCTTTCAGCCGTATAATAGGAATAATTATAAAATATTAAAGAATGAGTGAATGAATACATAATTTAACTGACAGAAGTCAGTGGACTAACATCATCTTCAAAATATATCATGAGTTGATCAAAATCTAAACTCAAAATCTACAATAAAAAGACAGTTTTAAGAAACTTTGCTTTAAAGACCTTTGGAGTACTGAGAAATAACACTGGTCCCAAATTATATGTTGAATATGTTTATTCAACAAATAAATTGTTTATGGAATGCCAACAAATTTAGATATCCAGAGCTCTAGAAAATTAGATCATTGGTGTATTGCACTTTCTTTCTGATGACTGATTTAGATACATGAGAGCTAACAACAGTCTAGGAACGTATGTCAACACTAAGAAGTTGAAAAGCAACATTAGAGACGAGAGGTAAACAGATTTTGATTTCTTTCTGCTTTTCTCTTGCAAAGCCTCTCAAAGTCTAATATGGAGGAATAAGCAGAAAGTAAGGAAGTAGCAATGAATATAGGAATACTGCTTCCCTACCTTTTTTCCAACTATTTGAGAAGGAGCTGCACCAACCAGTCATGACAGCTTATAAATCAAAGGGTTTTCTCCAAACAACCTACATAGTCTCCCAGTGTGTTATTTTTGTATCGGTGTCATAATTTTCAAGTGGTCTTCAAAGGAAACCTTATATGTTGCTTAGTCACAATTTTCAGACTGACCGGAAGACCTATATTAACTGTCTTGGAGAAGCAGGAGGACAATTATAGCACTAGTGTTGCAAAATCTCCCCAGAATATAATTCCTTCACATATTACAGTTAAGGCTTGACCTGGACCAATCCATTCATCGCAGAACAATCAAAGTATATTTACATGAAAATCTATATGAAATGTGCAAAGGAGTTTTTAAGTGCTGAAATGTTACTAATTTTTTTTAAAGATATACAGGTAGTCCTTGCTTATGGGGGACAATTGGGACCAGCAACTTGGCCATGAAACAAAGTAGTTGCTGAAAGCACAACTGTGCTTATGAGGTTACTTCAGCTTTCCTCTGCTTTACAGACCTGTGAAGCATGTAAATGCAAAGACTGATTGTAAAGTTACTTGTTCATCATTGTCATAATTGTGAATTGCTAAATGACGCAATTGCTAAACAAGAATTACCTGTAATTGGGCCAAGGATCCACCATGCCTCTGTATAAAAATAAAATGCTTTTTGTAGGAGATGACCAGGCTGAACTAGAGAGAAGGGTCAAAAGCGTTTTCAGTCTTGAGTCCCTTCACACTCACAAGTGATCTAAGTCCAGCCCACTTTGAATTCCGTTGACTCTAATCTACTACCAATTTGTTTTGATCGTTAGTAGTTAAAATTCTTGTAGAGAGTGTTATGCAATAAATCTATAGTCATTTGAACCACCTTGCTTCTTTATTTCTTGTTCCTGACACTTTCTCCAAAATGGCTTTAAGGTGCTTATGATTATTAGTTTTATCGTATTTGGATTTATTACGTATTGTGCTTTTTTATTCTTGGTTGTAAACTGGCCAGAGTTTGGTTCAAGTTGGGAAGCTATACAAATGTTTTAAATAAATTGATATTAAGAATCAAACTGTACTTCTAATACAGTGGTTCTCAACCTTTTTAATGCCGCGACCCCAACCGGTCGTAAGTCAAGGACTAAACCGGTCGTAAGTCGAGGACTAAACTGGTCATAAGTCAAGGACTACCCAACCGGTCGTAAGTCGAGGACTTTCCCTGCCCGGGAGCGCCGCGCATGCGTGGTTCCGCCCCCTGCGCCGGCCGAGGCATAGCTGGCAAGCGGCAGAGATGGAGCAGGCCGACCACCAGCTGGCCCAGCTGAAGGGAGGTAAGGCACCCGCGGAAAAGGGGAAAAATGGCAGACAAAAAAAATGGCGGACAAAAAAATGGCGGACAGCCTTGCTTGGTGACCCCCGTGAAATGGTCGATCGACCCCAAATGGGGTCCCGACCCATAGATTGAGAACCACTGTTCTAATATAAGGGAGTAAGTTTTGGGGCTGGCTTGACAATTTTGGGCTATCTCCATATCAGTTTCCATGACAATACAATGCATATCACTCCTTTAAATCTTAAAGGATTATATATAAGGAGATATAGAGTACCTTTTACACTGATTTCAAACATAGATATACACCTCTTAAATTATACATTGAAATATTTTATTAGGAAAATTCAGATTATCTGATCATTTTACCATTTCCCCATGAATTTTAATTTCTGGAATTTATACAGAAAAGTGCATTCGGTTCACTTTTTAAAAGAGCTTTCTCATCTTCCAGAATAATTATTGATATACAAAATCATGTTAGCTGAAATGTTTTCTCTAATTATTAATGTAATTATTTTTTACTAATGTTTTGTTTCAAAGCAGTAATAACCACAAGCTAGGGTTAGGGAACATGAAGTCCAAGAATTATGGCCCTTAATTTACAGAGTTCAGCTGGATGAATGAAACCAGAGTCCCAGCAGAAAGATAAAAGATCTATATTGTAAAAAAGAAAAGGCACATTAGATCCTAATAATAAAAATACAGTTTTATACAACTCTGTGCTCCTGACAGACACCCTAGCTTTCCCTTCCTACCCTTAGTATCATGGGAGAAGAGAAATAAATCAGCCATTGATGCACATGCTTAGCATGGAGAAGATACCAGTTTTGATCCTTGGCATCTCCAGATAGGGCTAAAAAGTCAGCAGAACTGGAATAGAAGTGTCCAATAATCTGATTCCAGATTCCTAGAAGAGAACATTTGATGATTTGGATTACATATCTTATTTCTCTGTTTTATAGACAGTGAAGATTGGAGGACAAACAATACTTTGGCTCTGCTCTCTTGGCTTTGATCTAAAACACATTTGATCTGCCTGTCTCCATATTCATGACAAAAAACCCCAGAGTGTTATTCTGGTACTTTGCTGAGCACCTGACACTGTAGTCTAATGACAAATGATCTTTATTTAGAAGACACGTGTGTCCCTAAATATTATAAAACAATCCTAGAGACCTAGAGGAAAAAATAACATGCAGTGTCAGAATCAGACAGTATGAAAAAATGTCATGAAGACCTTTCTGGGTGGAGGAATGGCAGGATTGCAGACGAGTTGGTTATATATCTATATCTTCTGAGGGCACTGGGTCACTCCCCCAAATCACTAACAACTGCTCCTAACCATGAGTCACTTAGTGGTGCCTTTTGAAACATTTCACTTTTAGGAAACATGATAGGTTGGCAAAGTGTCACATTCCTCTCATCGGCTCAGTATTTCTGCCTGTTGGGATGACTAAGGGCAAATGTCTCCATTTCTCCAATTTCAGGGCTTAATATGCAGTGTTTCAGCATTACCATCAAGAATACTCAAAATATTTTTAAGAAAAAGATAAAGTTTAAGCCGCAGATATTTTTGTTGGGTATTATGGAAGATTTGGATGTGAAAGAAATGGAATTGATGTTGAACTTTATAACTGCTGCAAGACTATTAGTAGCTCAGTATTGGAAAACGGAATGCTTATCTACTATAGAAAAATGGTCATTTAAAGTCTCGAATTTAGCAGAAATGGCCAAGATTTCCACTTATGTGAAGGATCACTCACAAGAAAGATATATTTTGGTTTGGAGAAGATGGATAGATTATATTGAGTGTAAATATGGGACTAAAAAATATCATTTGGTTTTTGAGTAAATTTTGGAATATTATGGTTGTATAAAGGTTAGAATATTTTATTTAGTATTATTTTTAATTATTAAAGTGTTGTTATTATTATTGTTTTTAATAAGTGTACTGTTTAAAAGAGAATTAAAGGAGGTTACAGATGGTATGTTATTTTAATAGATGATTAATGTTAAGTAGAGTATGATTATGTTATTGTTAACCCTGTGATTGGCACTGGAAAGTGAGGGGGGAGGGAGGGGGGTGGAAGGGTGAGAAGGGGAAGGGGGGATTTATATTGTAAAATTTTATAAAATTTTCAATTAAAAAAGAAAAAAGAAGTGTTCAGATGTGCCTATGGTGATCTTGGTCCATTCTATACAGTTGTTGTCCCACCAGCCTTTCACTGGGAAAATCTGATGTAAAATGTGATAATTAAAAGGTGGTATTTGCTATCATTTAAGATAGCAATGACCACCAATTTGGATAAAGTTGAAAAGTAAGCTAGATAAAGGTTACTAGTCTTGAGGTCTTTATGTAACCTTCTGAATTATAAACAGTCCACTCCTGAGAAACTATAATGAAATCTATTACCTTCTGAGCCAATCTTCTGAGTGTCTCACTTTCATCTGACTGTTGTATGACCAAACCTGAGATGGGCTATTCACCAGATCCAACAGGGCTGATATTAAGGACTTTAATGTTTTGACAGAGTAACATTTACAGGCATGAGATTTTGTTTGACTAGGTTTTTCCAAACCAAGCCAACAGAAGGCAGCTGCTTTCAGCAAAGAGAGAAGCCAGAGTGTGCACTGAGCCTCTGATATCTAGTGAGTTTTACTTTCTTCCCTTTTTTTCCTGGCAATTTATCTTCAGGCTGATCTCAAGGCATTATCCCTTGTCAGCATTTGGTATGAGGATGAACAGCTCTACAGAGGAAGAGAGGGTGAATCATTGTTCACAGTACATCCGAAACAGCTACCTTTTTAGCATATGCTGGCTAGACAGCCATAAACTTATGGAGATATGTGGACTTGGGTTTTGTTTCTTTCTTCATTCATCCTTTCCTTAGTCTGCTAGATAACTAGTTGTGATGGGGAGATCCCTTGAAAATATATCGAAATAAAACAAAAGAAATCATGACACTTCCTACTGGACTGGGGCAGCAGGGCTGGAGGGGAAGGTCTTTAATTCTCCTGTCTCATGTTATTTTTACACCATAAACTTGTTAATGATAATTATTTGTTCCACTAAAACAACAACAATGCCAAACCACAAATCTGTGGAAAGATGGGAAATGATGATAGCCAACATCTTTATTACCTATTACTTTGTTACCTAGTTTGGGTAATGAAATGTCTGCAAGAAAACAGCCAAGGTCAGAGAACACCAAGGACCCCTCATGTCAACCCTAAGCTACAAATATTCTCCTTTATTGGTATTTTTTTCTCCTTTTCCTTCAGCCAATTACAGTGAATTGCCCTGACAATTTTCAGTGTGAGTCAGGGACAGGCAATCCACATATGTGATGAATGTCAAGTAAGATGTTCTAATGATGAAAAGACAAGAAACACAAAAAGCGCTATGTCCTGTGACTTACAAAATTTCATGTGAGTCTCTGTTTCGTTCCTTACTGTAGATTTAGCATCTGTTCATATTATTTATGTTCAAGCTCCTGATGTAAAGACACTTCTGAAATCAAAAGGTGAACAAGATAAAGCTTCCATCATTACTTTGTTATGGGATACTTTTTTAATCTGCCATTTACTCTTCGGAGTGACACTGATCACCTTGACATTAGCTTGTAAATAGCCTCTATCTTTCTTATTAGTGGTAACTTGAACCAGCCACTTGGCTTCAGCCTGGGGGGGGGGGGTGTCTATGCTTATCCCCACTACAGTGCAAGGATTTTTCTCTGGCTCTTGCAAATGGCTTTTCAAAGCTCCTACTTCTAAGAGTGAATGAAAACCCAGAGGACTTCCAGTCTTAAAAATAGCAACAACAAACGGGTTGCCACGGTTTATTTCAGGAATGTTATCCTCACATCTTGGGTGGCATTCCTACCCTATGCAATGGAATAATAAGCCTTTAGCTCCTGGAGGGCTCTAATTATTTAACATTAGGCTGGAAATATGGAGCATTTCAAGGCTTGCTCGTGCAAGCAACTTCCTGTAGAATCTTTTGTATAAACACAAATCATTTGACTTTCCTGCTCATCGGGTAGATCTTTGATAAAATTAAATGAGATGGAGGAGATTTGAAAAGAGATTGTGAGTTGTTCAAAAACTGGCAATGGAGGAAGTAGAAACGTAAAAATCGAAATCATTTTACTTAATACAGCCAACTTCTGAAAATGAGAGTCTGAAAGGCAATCCGTAGGAAGGAACCCATCGATTGGAAGTGAGAGAGATAGGCTTTTAAAAATAATTTTAATTCATAATGATTTTATAAGGTTATATTTGAAAGATTTATTTTGTGCTTCTTTTTTGTTTAGTTTAGGGGCTAGTTTAAGCACTGAGAATGCAGCAGAGCATTGCTGTTGGAGTGAAGGAGAAGCAGAGTCCAAAGGCATGCTTAGAAGTGGTGATTTCAATGCCTAAGAACACCAGACCATCTTTCTTCCTGCAGACACTTCAGCCTGGGTAATTCTGCATGTCGTGAGCAATCCTAATGGCTCCTGCAGAGACACCTAGTGGGGTTAAGTAGCATGCCATATTCTACTATAAGTGTGCACACTTTGCATGAATTAATGCCTCTATGTGGCTGAGGATGGATGGATTTGGAGCAGGATTTATCCCATTTTTCCAGCCTTTGGAGTTTGAAGTACTATATAGGCATTACTACATGTAGGTCTTTGTCTGTCTGTCTGTCTGTCTGTCTGTCTGTCTGTCTGTCTGTCTGTCTGTCTGTCTGTCTGTCTGTCTGTCTGTCTGTCTGTCTGTCTGTCTGTCTATCTATCTATCTATCTATCTATCTATCTATCTATCTATCTATCTATCTATCCAAAATGATATTTCTATGGGAAATAGGGTGATTGGTTCCAGCTAGTTCAATAGGGAAATAAAAATTTAAACATGAAGTGTATATGTTTATTCGTGAAATAGGGTATAACGGTAAAAGAGGATAAACCCATTTCCAAAGCATACTTGCTATCTCCTGTGCTCTGCTGTAGTTCTTCAAAATTAATCTCTTCTCTTTTGAGGTGTACTTAAATGGAACTTTCCTTTACTCCATTTTGTGCAAATGATGATTAGTGTCTGAAACCCCAACAGACACTGCTAACACATGTTAGCCTCAGCCACATGTGTGCGAGACTCATACTAACTCAATTCTGGCTTACATTAAATATGATCTGCTATCAATTTATAAATTGTACAAAATCAAATTTCACCCTACTCTAGCTTGTACTAATCATGACCTATCTGTATAAAATAATAGTCACAATGCATCAAAAGTTAAACTTGTGTTAAATGATGGTTGTGAGCACTAAGCTCTCTGAATAAATATTTGGGTTGGAAAGAAAGCATGCTTTTATTCCTTCCCTGAAGATTAGAAAGAGTCATGGAGGACCTTTTACCTGCTTTTTCTCTGGGTCCCCCCCCCCCTGAAATGTTCTGCAGAAAAGAACACAACCATGTCAGAAAAATCTCCACAAGGGATGTTAAGAAGTATCTTCATTTATAAGAAAAGCAATGCAAGTTCTAGTTATTCTTCCAACTTCCTCCAATCTTCCAATTTTTCTAATGTGCTTCACTACAGTTGCCAGTATTCTGGATTGGATGAGAAAAGTTGTAAACCAACACATATGGGAGACACCAGGTTGAGAAGTTTACACAAGCACCTTCTAACTGGGTGTTTCCACAGTGATATTTTTATGCTCAGTAGAAGCATAGGAAATTATTTACATTCACTCTGAATGAAGACATACTTTCCATATTTCTCTCACTTTGAATGTTCTATGAAGTACCTCAGCTAAATAACTGGCATAGGATATTTGTTGCATAACTCATCAGTTTTAAAATTGCCAAAGTACCTAACCCTAACCCATCCTGTGTTCATCTAATGAATCCTTAAAAAATCTATCCTCATCTGTGGAAGATATATGGATGGACAATAGAGTGCTGGTCCTTTATATTAGGAATATTGTCCATAGAATTGAATACTGTTGCTGTTACTATAAATTTAAAATATGTCTCATGTTTCATTTTGTTAAAAAGCTCGTAATGTTTGACCATAAGCAAACCTGCAGTGATGTAATTCAGTAAATCACAACATTAAAAAATAACTGGGGAATTCTGGCAGCTGCAGTCTGAACATTGTTGGATATCAACCATTGGTGCAAAGCTGAAGAAATTATTTAATTGCTGCCTACTCTAAGTAGGTGGTCATTTTACGTAGCTGTCTCCAGTGAAGATCTCTCTCTTCTGAGTTTCTGGCATTAGATCAGTGTTTCTAAACACTGGCAACTTTAAGATATATGGATTTTGGAGAAGGTTAAGAAATATTACATTGGATAAACATTGTGTTATTTTCTTATTTTTTAAAACTCACTTCTCATTGAATATTGAGCACATAAGCAAATAAAGTGTGATTAATATAATAGCCATAAAGAGAACTGTCCTTTCAAGAGTACATGAGAATATGTAATTCATTCAAAACATTATGAATCTACGTGTGATCCCAGTCACGCAGTTACCAAGTGTACAGTATGACGCAGATGCTATTAGAGAATATATAAACGAGGGAGCCCAATTAGGTATTGTCCCCTTTCATCACAGTCTTGCTCTCAGTTAAGGGCTAGGCATTCATGATTTGCATTGAAAGAAAAATCAGTATTCCCCTGAGCATGGTGCACATGTCTGTGCATGCATTCACGACAGTTTTGTGTGGGGTATGTCAAGCATGTATGTCTTTATTATAAAATGTTCTAAGTCACATAAGCTGGAATTTCAGACATATTAACAACAGTGTTCTGTATTGTGTAAGTGCACTATATTTGACCATTAATCTTGGTATAAATACTAGAATCTTAATTGCTGCTCCTACAGCTGACATATTTATTAACCTATTTGTTAAGCAAATTTTCAGGTGTTGCCCTTATTTCTTTGCTACTTTTACTGCCACATGTGTATTTTACCAAACAGAGGGGTATATTGTTCACTTTAGAAAAAGGGGATGAATTCATTATTTATTATTTATAAAATTTATTGGCTGCCCATCTTACTCTAGGGTAACTCTGGGCAGCTTAAAGTTATTAAAAATGTCTATGCATATACAAATAAAACATAAATAATTAAAGTCAAACATTAAAACCTAAGGACACATGGGAGGAGGGCAGAGGTGGAGTAAGGGGAAGCAATAATTGGCAATTAATGTGCTTTGTGATCAGTTTGATTATTTCTGGCTTATATTTTGATGATTTGCTTAATGGCTTGTTGGCTTGTAAAAGCTTGATATAGCAGTCCCCAGGGAACAGCAAAAGGGGAGCTGGAGTCATGAAAGCACTTTTGCAACATGTGTGCTGCTCCTTTTGTACATGCATTGTGATACTATACATCCACTTGCAGAGGCAGAGCTTGCATGCTGTGATTCTGCAGACCCTGGTGCCTTAATGTTTTTTTTTATTCATGCCTTGCATGGTGCACAGAGCCATGGAAAGATACATGCTCGGCATTACAAGGCAAGATAGAAAGACCTGCACATGGATTAGAGGACAAAGAAAGGTATATGATATCATCAAGAGAGTAAAATAATTGAAATGAAAATGGGCTGGTCAAATAGCAAGAGGAACTGATGGCAGGTGGACCAAGGCAGTCATAGAATGGATCCCACTTGATAAAAAGCCTCCACAAAAATGACCTAAAACAAAATGGATCGACAACATCAGCAAGTATTGCGGGCCCAATTGGCAAAAGAAAGCTGAGGACGGTATTGGTTGGAAACATGTGGAAGAGGCCTTCATCCTGCAGTGTATAAACAATGGCTAAAATGATGTTGAAGATGATGACCTTGCTAGCAATTACAGCTTATAACAATCATTGTAATGGTACATGGAAAAGATCTTAGGAAACAGGAGGGAAAATCTATTTGCCCGGGGCTGCCACAGAGAAAACCCTTTCTTATGTCCAAACAGGTGGTTCTGTTTAATAGAAGGGATCCAGAGCAGAACCACCCTTCTTATTGAAAGTTTAAATTGATTTTTGTTGTAATTGTTACAGTTTATCAGTCATACAATGGCATCCATTGCAGGCCATAATGACTGAGACATGACAACATGCATACAATGACATCAAAAGGCAAATTCCAACTCTGTGTACTTATATCCTGATAGTTGAAGCAAGGGTTGAAGTTGATTTGTGCCATGCTGCAGGCTGGGGTTCTGTTCTTTAATAGGCAAGCAGAGCAGGAACCAATAATAACCAGAATTGGCACTGTAATTATTCCCATGAACCACTGGACATAGGAAAGATGAAAACCGAGTGCCATCTAGTGCTCAGTGAGGGCAAAGCAAATGCAAATTGTTGGTACAAATTGTCAAGATGACAAATTTTATCCTAAGAAAAAAGAAATATAATAATATTGGAGGCTTGAACCATTTCTTGTGAAAAAATATGTGAAATAATTAAAAGCCAAAACAGCTGTCCTGCCCAGGAGGTAAAACCAAAATAAAAACCCAAATCCATAGTGAGACTGGTATTTATGTATGCCTGCATCAGTTCACAGAATGAGGTGGAACATGGGCATAATCTACATATATACAAATTGAATCTTAATCAGGGGCAGATTCAGAGACAGTGTTAAGGCAAAGCCTTCTCTGAGTCTAGCTTGGCAATTTCATGAACATGATTGTACAGTGTTTCTCAACCTTGACAATTTTAAGGCATGTAGACTTCAACTCCCAGAATTCCACAGCCAGCATTGCTGACTGTGGAATTCTGGGAGTTGAAGTCCACATGCCTTAAAATTGTCAAGGTTGAGAAACACTGTGTAAAGTCTTATTGACAGCAGTGCTGAAGTAGGGGACCATTTCTTTCTTTTGTGTGTTGGTGTGTGTGTGTTCTTAAACTTCCAATCCAACCTATTAGCAAGGCAATATTTATAAAAAATTGAGTATGATTTAGGAAATTGTACTAGATAAAAATAATCAATATAAATTGGTTATCAGAAGCTATGTGCTCAGAGATTACAAACTCAACATATCTGGTAAGAAATTCTTCTTGTCCTGTATAGGATCTCTGTTCAATAGCTAAATCTGATATTTCCCAAGTTACAGACAAACTACCATATTAAACAAAGAAAAACCAAATGTAATATTAAAAAAAACATCTTTATTATAACAATAGTATCATTTGAATGCTAGATTCAGATTTCTAAGAAATCTTCAGTCAGGCAAGATAATGAAAAATTCAGAGAGGAAAAGGAAAAAAGGAAAACATATGACCAATTTATTACAGTATGTCAGCATCAAATTACTTTAGATGGAGCAGTTGACTGATGCTTAAACTGGATCCTATCAGATACTATAAGTGATGTATAGTTGTACCAAATATTTTTGAAAGTTTGCTGGAAGATTTAAAAGTACAGTAAATAATGTAATTCACCTAGAGGGCATCAGTTTGGATATTTGTAATCCTGTACTTAATTGGCTCTTCTTCTTAAACATTTGGTGCTCTTTTAAAACAGGGTGTATTATATTGCGGAAGAATTTTCTGGACATATATATTGTATGTCAAACTAATTCTGTTGTATTAATTAGTAACTAGTACACTATTTTTATTTTTTATATAATTTATTGAGTTTCAGAAAAAGTATAAGTTAAAAGTTTAACAAACAGAAAAAGAAAATTTGAAAAAGAAAAAAGCTCAGGAAAAAAAGAGTGAAATTGCAGAGAAGAGAGAAGCAAAAAAAATTAGAAAGATAGAAAAATAATGACCTCCAACTTTCTTTGTTACAGTTATAAAGAAAAAATACATCAATTTCTTACTCTAATTTGTCTACATTATTTCCATAGTTTCATATAAGGCCAATCATCAAATCCCCAACTTTTGATTGCTTTCAGTTTCTCGCAGAAATCCAAAAGTGGTTTCCAAATAAAAATTACAAATTGTCAAGGTCTTTTGATTCACTAAGGCTGTCAATTTACTAATAACATTGTTTTATGTCCTATTTTAATATATGCCATATAGTTATTTTCCAATCTTGTCATAACGTGAGAATGTTCTCACTGTAGATAAAGAGGTATTAATTATCAAGGAAACTACTTTAAATAAAATGGAATGTTAGTAAAACCAGACAGAGTTGTCACAATGCAATGCATTGCAATGCAAATAACAGGATGAGGGTGGGGAAAGATCAATTACACAGCCCTGGTCACCATCTTCACTTTTTTGACACCTCCCCCCCCCAGGCCACTAAATACAGAGGATACTGTGTTTGGCATAGGAAACTTCTGTAGATGAGAGTTCCATCTGATAGTGTAGTAGATTTTCATGTGCCCTGAGGCTTAAGGAGCTGAGAGCTGAAGAGTTGGTTTGCAAGGAGCAAAGAAGATTTGAACTGTTGTTCTTCAGTACTAAGTCATGTCTGACTCCTCACCACCCCATGTACTATAGCATATCAGGCCCCCCTGTCCTCCACTGTTTCCCTGAGTCTGTCCAAATTCATATCTACTGCTGTCTATGGAGATTCTCAATCATCCAAGTCATGACTGTCCCAAAGATACTTTTCCAAAAGGCAACTGGACTTTCTTAGTTTTTTTCCTTGAAAATGTTTCAGTTCTCATCTAGGAAGCCAGGAAGAACTGGATAAGAAGTGAAATGTTTTCAAGGAAAAAAACAAAGTCCAGTTACCATTTGGAAAAGCATCTTAGGATCATGCCCACTGCATCAATGACACTATCTAACCATCTCATCCGCTGCCATCCCCTTCTCCTTTTGCCTTCAATCTTTCCCAACATCAGGGTCTTTTCCAGTGTGAGTCATTTCTTCTCATTTGGTGGCCAAAGTATTTGAATTTCAGCTATAGTATTTGTCTCTCCAAAGGACAGTCAGGGTTAATTTCCTTTAGGATTGACTGATTTGATCTACTTGCAGCACGAGGGACTGTCAAGAGTCTTCTCTGATACCACAATTTGAAAGCATCAGTTCTTGCACTCAACCTTCCTTATGGTCCAACTCTTACAGCCATACATTACTACTGGGAAAACCATAACTTTGACTATATCGACCTGTATCAGCAAGGTGATTTCTCTGCTTTTTAATATGCTGTCTAGATTTGCCATAACTTTCTCCCAAGGTGCAAGCATCTTTTAATTTCATGACTGCAGTCACCATCTGCAGTGATCTTGGAGCCCAACAAAATAAAATTTGTCACTGCTTCCATTTCTTCCCCTTCTGTTTGCCAGGAAGTAATGGGACTGGATGCCATGATATTACTTTTTTTAAATGTTCAGTTCAAGTCAAAGATTTGAACTGAACTGTTTCTTAATCAAATAGAACTTTGGCTCCAGGCTTTAGTTTTATCTACTGATTATATATATAAATATAGATATAGATGATCAACTAATGCTTTCCAAATATGTCTTATATTTGGAGATAGAACTCGCATGGTTATACTTTCTGAGTATCATGGGAATTATAGTCCAGTGGCTCCAAAGAAGGCATCAAGTAAGAATAGATATTCTGTATGTGGAGGAGGGCAAAAATAACCTGCATGCATATAAATATATCTTGATTATTATAACATCAAAATAATCAAAATACATTAAAGATCTTTTTGAGGGAGATGGGTGGTTTAGAAATGTGAAAAATAAATAAGAATATGTAAATAAATAAATACATTAATTCAATGAAATTCAAATGTGAAAAATCTGTGCATTATTTGATTTGTGATACATTTTAACTTCAGAGCCTTTAATATAGTGCAGTAATTTATTATATAGCTTATGTATATGCATATATAATACTATAATATAATATACATTATAATATATAGTATTATATAATATATAGTATTATATTACTATAATATAGTCTTTAATATAATAATATATGCAAAATTTAATAATTTTGCATATAGTCAACTGTTGCACACATAGTGTTTGTATTGTTATTTTACAAATTTTAAGTGCCAAGTATAGAATTAAGATACAGCAACAGAACAACTGCTTTAAATCAGAGATATGTTTTCTTCCTCCAGCAGCAACAAAAAGACTGTGTACTGCTTAGCTGCATGTAGCACTGAGAGGATTTAATTGGTCTCAGATCTTTGCTATGGAGGCAATTCCCATTGGTTTAGGGCAAAAATTAATACAGATGATGACACTTACTGGATGATTGTTGAGGCACAGGGATGTTTTCAAAAACATTGTACTATGGTGCTTTTATTGAGTTAAAACATTTCTCAAGAAATGCCTGTGCAAAGATAAGATTGTAGTATCTATGCAGGATTTCATAGCAACCACCTCTGAGAAGATCTGGTTCTGTGGGAAGAGGTTCGTGCTACATGAACTATATCTAATTAAAGATAGTATTCTTGGAATATTTGTCTATAGAAAGAAAGAAAAAGTATGAACAAATCATATGAATCTGATAAGGTTCTGAAGTCTGGCATCTTTGCCTGCCACTGTGAATTGAAGAACTGAAAAAGCATAACAAAATATGTTCACTTCTAATGAGCAAGATATTTATGATTCTGCTTTGGTAGCAATACGCAACAAAAGATATTTTTAGAATTAAATACGATATTGTTTATTTATACTTTTTTTTAAAAAAACCCTCCTAATCTGTTACTACCTTGTTGTATAATAATGATATAATATAAAATTGTAATATTGTAATATAACAATTATACCTTACTGTAAGATAACCTATAATTTGGGGAGGTTATAGAGAAAAAGAAAGAAAACAACTTTAGTGGTTCTTATAGAAATGAGATTGGTTTTTTTCTTCCAGCCCCCTTTCTCTTTGGTTATGTATATATACATAACCAAAGTTATGGAAGTTGCAAAGGAGGAATTAAAAACAGCATCTGATAGAAAGAAGCCAAAGTTTTCCCTGCCTTCTTTCCTGCCTTGGAATTATCTTCCAAGGCATCCTCTGCTCAGTACTTCATTCATCCCTGAAAATGATGGATAGGCTAGCATGCCTAGACTTAGGATCAGTGATAAGCTCATTACTTCTTCAGTATAATAACTATCTAACACAGACATGTCAAACTCGCGACGTCATGTGATGTCGCGTGACATATTGTGACTTTTCCCCCATTGCCGGCAATGGGGTGGGCGCAGTTTCAGTATGATGCATCCGGCCCGCGGGCTGGCAGTTTGACATGCCTGATCTAACAACATTTATTATTCCAATTCTTGAAATTGTAGTAACTGGATTCCAAACCCTCAGTGGAGATCAGGATCCAGGTTAGGATGCCTTGGGCCTCAGAATTACAGTATTTCTGTATTCCTCTTAAGCAGTGGTGGGATTCAGACATGTGAACAGATATGTAAACCAGTTCTCTGTGGGGGTGCCACTTCTGGAAGTCCATTCTGGGCCTGGGCAACAAAAAATTAGCTACCGGTTCTGCCGAAGTGATGCGAACCAGCTGAATCCCACCACTGCGCTTAAGCTGACTTAGTTTTTCTGTCCCTTTAAAATGCTTAATTTCTACTTGGGAGGAAGAGGAAGAGGGTGAGATTTTAATATATTTTTTGTAGAAATAGAGCTGTATTTCATGAGTAGCCCTTTTTTTCATTGGAACAATATTCCTGCAAGAATAACTAATTTGATCACCACATCAAAGCCACAAGAAGTGAGGCTTAAAGGCAAAAATAAACTAAAGGCTCAGGGTTATGATTTTCTTCCCTTCCTGACACTTCATTTTCCCCACCCCCTCTGGCACTCTTCTTTCTCTTACCCATCAGGTAGCCAATAAAGATTTGCTGATTTGTGTAACACACCAAAGGAAAAAAAAAAAACCTTGGGCAGAGAGTTCAAGAGGTACCTATGATCCTCCATCCATCAACATTGCTGGAAAACAATTGCCCAATATGCTGTACAACACAATCAAACTCACCATGCCAGGTGTTTTTAACCTAAATGCACTAAAGCAAGTGTTTCTCAAACTTGGTAACTTTATGGAGTGTGAACTTCATGGCTGGTTACGGAATTTTGGGAGTTGAAATCTGCACATTTTAAGGTTGTCAAGTTTGAGAAACACTACTAGAAAGCATTTTCAACATTTTCATCTCCTCTTAATATGGAGCCACAAAAGTATGATTTGTAACTATCTCAAAGGGACCAAGCTGGAGAAGGTCTATTTAACTACATTCTATAGAAAGGATAATGTAGTCCATATTGACTAATGAGAGTTGACTTCTGAATTACCAAAAGACTCTACTAGGTAAACTGAAGGCACTGTGGATAGGGCACATCTTATGAAAAACTTTGGACTTTTTCAGGGGGCAGTCCTAACACTACCAATTAACAGGTAACCTATATTATTTTGTAATAATTTTTTATTGCAGGTGTTCAGACTTTTGAGATTTGCTTTAAGTTCATTAGAGTTTAAATTACATTTTAATTTCTTATTTAGTCCTTCTTGCCCTATAGACATATATATTTGAGATGCCACAATTCCATGATATTAACTAATTGAAAAGAGATTTATTTAAATTGCTGTTGCTGGAAACAATTGACTATTTATTGCAATAGATAACTGTTTTGTGTTTGATACCCTGATGCAGCTTCCACTTACCTTGCCTTAGCGGATTTTATTATCTCCCTACCCTGGAATTAGCACTCCATCTTGCTATTATTTTGTCATGTCTCATTGCATTGGAAATCTGAAAATCTGAAATTGCTTGCTGGGATGTGGAAGTAACTGGCTCCAATCTTAGGAAATTTTATCTGTGAATTTTGAAGCAAAGAGATTCTACCTTAAGTCTTGATGTTAGGAAGCAGTTATCTGGATAATGTAGCATCTAAGAAATTCCCATAATAGAACAAGTAAGTAGAAGAAAGACTAAGAAGTACATCTTTGTCCTACCCTGCTCTTTCATGCCATTCACATCTCACTAATTTTTTCTCATTTATATTGGAATCTGATTTGCTATCCTGATTGGGTAGAAATTCTGAGTCAAGAAAGGCTAGAGATAGTGACAAAATATAATTACATAGATTGTAGAATGAGCTTGGATAATATCAAAGTAATATTTTTTGAAATGGCACATTACCATAGACCATCTGGCAAAGGTTTTTTTTAACTCCAACATATGTTATATGTCATCAGATACAGCTTTTTTACTGCAATAATCCAGACTAAAGAGAAGAATGGGTAGGCTACTCTGTCTTTTTGGCAATGCCGCCATCACTCAGTTATATCAAGCAAAAGTAGATCTACTTTATTTCTAGTCTCTATCTGAAATGGCAAGACCCAGTAGCAATTAAAAATACTCGATTGTGAATTTAAGAACATGTAGTCCTCACTTAGCTATCCCAATTGGGACTGGCAACTTGGTCATTAAGCAATGCAATCACTAAGTGAAACTGTGACTGTGCTTATGATTTTACTTCAGCTTTCCTTTCCTTTATAGACTTCAAAGGTTGTAAATGTGAGGATTGGTCAAAAGGTGGACTTTTTCTTATCACTGTCATAACAGTGAACAGTTGCTAAGCAAGGCAGTTGCTAAGACTAACTGTAAGCAAGTAAATATAAGAACCTAATAAGATTGTCAGGACAGCCAGTTTTCAAGTGCTTTTGATAGCTGAATGATTCCCCTAATGAGTTAGTTCACCAGCTAACTAAACTTGTTGTTAAATGGAATAAATAATAGAACCAACTGCCTGCAGTGGCAGCTGCTGAGGCAGAAGGCTCCCCAGTCTTTCAATCTAATGGCTCTTCAGAGCAATATATTATGAGATTACCACTGTGCCATCCCATAATATATTATTCTCAGGACACCTTCTAGTGGGGGTGGTAGCAGCAGCAGGGGGTCAGCAGCAGGGGGGAGCGTGGCAGCCCTCCACTACTGTTACAGCTTCTCATGTAGCCCCTTGGAAAAATTAATTGCCCACCTCTGAAATACAGGGAGTGCAAACAATTCATTATCTACCTCTAGGTGCATGTCGCTGTTCCCTATAATCTCACTTATTTTCCATGCTGACAATTATTACTAATAATTAAGGATGCAATCCAAACCCATTTTGAAGTTCACAGGGCAGAGAAAACATAATAACACATTATCAACAACAGGCTGTCAAAGTTCCTACACATAGAAGTGAAAGGCTCCTTGGTTTTTTGATTGTTGATCAGGGAAAGTCAATCCCCATATGATGCCTATCTATCACCAGAGCTTCCTTCAGACCTCATCACCAACAATTAGAAGTAACTTCCCACTATTGTGATATAGAAAACATGCCATTGGTGTACTGTTATGTCTAAAATAGCATAAAATAATTTTGAAAAGAGAAAAAAGACCCCACTAGCTTCCTCTCAAAAATTCCAGAAAGCATTAAAATATCCTGGTATGCATGTATGTGTGTGTATATGTACAAGTCACATCCACTTTGTATCAACATTATGCTCTCTGTATGCCTTCATTATGTCTTCCCTTTACATGTTAGGTGCAGCTAAGACTGTCCACAATGGCTAGTCAGATACTTGCATAGTTCAGAAGCAAATCATGTGAATGCGACACTCCTATGGTTTGTTTGTTTTTTAACATTTAATAGCAAAGTGCCTGCATCATCACACAATCTGTTTTTCCTAGAAAAACTTCTTGGAAAGCATGCCAGAAAAACACACACACCATGCAATAAAGGACAGTCATGAGTTTTGCAGATGAAGAAAATAAAACAAGTTGGGGGTGGAGCGTAGTAAAGCTAGATCAAAGTGAAGCTTGAGGCACAGAAGAAATGGTGAAAATCAATTAGCACATTCAAATGACATGCTGCATGGAATTGACATGGTAGTCAGGATTTAGACCTTTTGCTGGCTTCAAACTTTACATTATATACTGTTTGCATAGTTCGAGTAGATTCCAGTAAAAACCAACCACAGAATCAACCTCTTATAGAGCAGACAGAATGCTCAAGATCTGAGTTTCACTTGTGACACAGAGAAGATGAACACAGTATAGAGGAGATTCATTCCTTCCAGATGAGTCATTGTGGAATAACTAGCCCTACAGATTCCAAGCTCAAGGAAATCGCAGCAGCAGTTTGAGGCCCAAACAGGATACACTAGATCAAATTGCTAATCGGACTGAAGAAAATCAATCAGATTTTCTGAACTACTTTAAAAAGTGTACATTACACTATTCAGTAAGTCATGCTCACACTAGTGAAAAATTCAGTTGGTTAATACTGGAGCAGCACTTTTATAAATCTGATTATTTTGATTTTCTTTCTAATCTTTTTAATAGAAACCTTTAATAGAATCCTTTCTACTATTTTTGATTGAAAAGTGGAATGTAAGTACTTTAAAGAAATGAGACAATGGCTTTTTATAAATCAGAACAAAAAATCCAGTTATAGAAAAATTGTCACACGTGTATAGCAATCATCGAACTATAATTTGAACTTTCCTAAGCAGTCCATTCCAACTTTCTTTCCTCCCAATCCTCTTTTGTCTCTGTTAGTCTTTGTCCTGCACACTATTTATCTCTAATTTCCTCTCCTTGGAAAACAGCAACACTGGATATTTTGTTTGTCTTTTAACTTTTGCAAGTGAAAAGATTGGTGGCAAAGGAAGAGGACCAATTAGGACGTCGCCTAAAGACAAAAAAGCAAAGAGTGCTGGATTTGGGAGCCCTGCCGACTACTGGACTTAGTCCTGTTCCTATTATTGTGACATCTCAGTTGGAAATGATCGCTTGTGGCTTCTAAACTGACAGATTCCACATGGAATCTGAAGAGGTTTCCTTGTGAGTTATTATTTCCTCTTGTGTGGGGGATTCTTACAGCTGGTGTGTGTCCTTTCATCCTTTTGCTCATTGTAATAATGAGCATTTATGTAGTATTTATATGAAATTATGATTTAGTTAAAGTTCTTCTTCATTGCTGCTTGGTAGAAGAATGTTAGTTCTCTGTTTAAATCTTCTGTGGAAAACAATAGAAATTAAATATGCTTTGATCAGCCTTGCATGTACCCAGAAAAGCCTTCTTGATTCAATTAAACTTGGGTTAGTGTAATTAACTCTGATCTGTCTCTTTACTGTGCTATGGTAGTCTTATAAGCAAGCAATGCTAATTTCCAGGATTTTCTTAACAAACTTTCCTACTTCTCTGTTGTTTGGTTCAGTTTAGAAAATCCTTCTTTTTAGCTAGCATCTATGAACAAACAACAGTGAATTAACTGCCTAATTGTGTTTCATAAGCCAATCTCTGCTGCCCTTTAATCTCTAGCAGCTGCAAGGATCAGATGAGAAAATGGTGACAGAGAAACAGGAAACTTGCTTCTTTTAAAGCAACTTTGGCCTTTGGAGGAAGGAAATAAACTTGACAATAGTATTGGGATAACTGTATTTAGGATTTTGGTAATCACTGTAATAGTCAATGGCATGTCAATTCCTGTCAAATGGCTCTCTTTATAGCCAACAGATTAGGTTGCTTTGATGAAGGATTTCATATTAGATTTTTGAAAAACTTTCCAACTGACACTGGTGTGTAATTTTAGCTTTGGGTATAAGTTTCAATTTCCAAGTTCATAAACCCCTGTTGGAGCAAAGCAGCTGATGGCTCATTAGGCAGTTTGATGGACATTCTGCTTTGTTCTGATCAAGGTTGAATGTCAAGTATTCAAGCAAACCACCATTAGGTAAGATAAAGCCTGCTTTATGATTATTCATAACTAAACCATGATTTATTAGATGTTTTAGCAGCACCAAAAGATGAGTGAGGACTTAACGCTCAAGTCTATAACTATTTTTTACTTTTTGCCATCTGAATAAATTACAAATTAAATTTACTGAAGGTGTACTTTTATCCCTTATTCTTTGTGTGAAGCTTTTCTACATTAACATTTATATCTGCTGCTAAACTCAAGCTTGGTCAGCAAAGGAAAATCTCAGGAAGACTACTTATTTTTCTTTATACAAGCAAAAGGATCCTGGAAACTTCCTGCATTTCGATCAATTTCTGATTGCCTGAAAAATGAGCATGAAAAGATTTTTTTTCCCAAGTATAGTCCCCATTATTATTTAAAATAATAGCTGCCTTTTATTAAATTTGGCTTTGTTTTGTAATTGCTCAAAATTATCCTGCTTGTTGGGAATGAGGCAGTAAAAACATAACTAATGCAAACCATGTATAATCCTTGTAAAACTCCTAAAGACAGTCATGATTGCTTATCTAAGCGCTCCATTATTTATACTTTTAATGATAACTATGTTACATACCGTGAAACTTTGACTTCATACAATGTATTTGTGACTCCTAGGTAAACCAGACCAAGAAATCATTTTCAATGTACCTATCTCATATTTCAGTAAATTAGCAGGGTTTTTGAGCTTCATCCAAACATTGCCTGGATGTTCTGGACTTAACAAATGTTTTGCCTCTTGATACCTTGGTAACAGTACTAGCAGATCTCAGTCAAAGTCCTCTTCCTTACTTTCTTTATCAGGCTTCCTCCTGCAACAATACCTTTCTTTTTTCTTCTGATCCCCTCTTTCCTGTAGTTAGTAGTTCCCTTCTGTTAATATTCCCAGGTGATGCTTAGACTATTTTTTAATGGATAACAGCCATGGTATGGCCTTACTGTAGTTTTTTTTTTTTGTCTCTGAATCTTTTGTCACACAGAAAACCTTTTTTTGAATTAATTCTACTTCTTCTTGAGTTTCTTTTAGTTCTTGTTCTGGAATTCCACTCTTATCTGGAACTGTAGTTTGGTTCCTAATGAGCTTGAATATTAATCACTAGGCCAGTTCTAAACTCACCCATCACACCAGAAAGCAATAATTGAAAATGTCTTTTGGCATCAACACAATGCAGATTTGTGCTAAAAATTACTCATATTAACTTGAATCAACATTTGTAGAATCCATAAAGCTAAGTTTTGTAGCTTCTTTGTGGACTTTATTATTTTAATTCACAGACATTAGTTGCCATTATTTAGAACTACAAATTGGGTTTCCAAGGCCTTGTATGATAGAACACAAACAATGACTATTTCAGCTGTGACAGTCATACAAGCATAGGTTGATCATTCAAGAGGATATAACTTGACAATTTGATTGGCATTTTCTAAATTATCAAAATATATACAATTCCATTTTAAAGCAATGATTGGGATATATACTGTAGAATCCACATCCCTCTTGTTCAGCCACATGGATAACATCTGTTGAGACTTCTTCAGTTTGAGCTAAAATATCTGAGCAGCTGTAGATAGTTAATTTATTGGTAGTTGAATGAAAAGAAGCTCGATTCATTTCCACTGCTTCCAACAGGTCCCAGATGAGATTATACCTTCAGTGCATTTGTCAAGCATTTCATACATCTTAATAGGAACAGATTAAACTTGTATTATTTACCACCCTGGGAATGGCAAGATGCTACAGAACACAAATATCTCAAGACAGGCTTTCCACTGTTCCCACTCTGTTATACTTGAGAAATAGGCAGCTGATGTACATTTTTCAACATTAATGGCAGAAAAGTAACTCCCAAGACTGATATCATATGAAGCAACTTTCAGCCAGAGAGGAATTTGCAAAGCTGAGCTATACATACCAAGAGACTGTGATGGCAAAGATATGCCAAAATTAATAACCAAGGCATGTCCCCTTCCCCCCAAAATAGAGCTAAAACTACATAATTTTCCTTCAAACATATATTACTAGATTCATTTTCTTTAATGTTTAGGATTGCAATCCTAATCATATTGGGCATAAATCCCATTGAACTTCAGGAGTCAGAAGAAACATAGGATTGCTGTATAGCAGCATTATTCACAAATGGGATGATACAATTACATACTGATCCAGCTTTAGTATTTTATTGTGAATGGATGGTCCAATTTTTCAATTATTCTTCAATTACACATTTTTCTACTTATTAGTGATACTGTAAAGCCAGTCCTGCAACATACATAGAATTTGAGAAGTAGTTGTGCTTGTTATAAATTGAGCTCCTTGTGTAATGCAAATTCTATCACACTAGAGCAAAACAAGAACCACTCTGTGAACCCAGCTTGTCTTAACACACATCACAACTGATCATGTTGTAACCAAGATACCTACTGAAAATCAGAATTGCTACTTGAACTGGGGCAGGAGGTGTTCATGCCAAGCTAGCTATTTATGGGAGCTGAGCAAATGCTATTGGTAATCTCCTTTGGCTGAGAGACAGCAGAGTCCAATGGCCTTCTACTCTGAATTAGCTGACTCGTGGGTCACCAGGGCATCTGGGGCCTCTATGAACTTTAATATAAAACAAAGATAAAATATAATTTCTTCTGATTGGTCCTTGGTGCTCTCTGAGATTGGTTGTTTTCTTGCAGACATTTCATTATCCAAACTAGGTAATATCATCAGTGCTAGTAAGGAGAGGGGTTTGCTCTGTTTATATTCTAGTGGCTTGTCCTGTCAATGTTGGTGAGAGTGGCTGTAGAAGTTCTTTGGTTGGGCTGTTTACTGCTGGAAACTTTGGCAGTTTCCTTGTTTGGGTTATTGTTTACTTTGACTATTGGTTTGATGTTCATCTTGGAGTTAATTTATGCTCATCTGAGTGCTGATTGTTGGCGGGGAGGTGTTCTGGCCTTTTTGTTCCCTTTTTGGCTTGTTGATTGTCTCTTTTGCATAGTATGTAGATTTGTTTATGTCTATTTGTCTATTGATGGCTAATTTGTCAGAGTGCCAGGCTTCTAGAAATTCCCTAGCATTTTTGGACTTACCTTGGTTAGAATGGTCACAGTTTCTCAATTGAAATTATGATTAAGTGTATCCATAAGTTGTGAAATTAAAGAGTTTTCATCATGTTTTTTGACAGCTAGTTGGTGTTCATGGATGTGCTCTGCCAGTCTTCTGCCAGTTTGTCCTACGTACATAGTGGTTATTGCAGTCATTACACTGTAATTTGTAGTTGATTCCTGTTTTTTCTTTTGGGAATGCTGGGTCTTTTGGTTTATTTTGGATGTTTTGAAGTGCTTTAGTTGGCTTCTTTGCTATGCTGATTCCATGTGGTTATAATAGTCTGTTGGTGATTTCTGAGATGTTCTTGATGTATGGCAGTGTTATTCTTTTTAGGGCTTGTGTTGGTTGTGCTGTATCAGGTTGAATTAGGCACTTTTTGATAAAGTTGAATGGATATCCATTTTATTGGAATACATTATATAGACGCTCTGTTTCCTTTTTTCTGCTGTTCATGGTTGTTGCACTGAGTTCTTACGCAGCTTCTCTTGTGGGAGATTGGGTTGTGCTTTGGCAGTGGAGCATTTGTTTGGTGTGGGTTGTGTTTCTTGTGCTTCTGCTTTGCCGTTGTGGTCTCTGCTGATTAGGATGTCCAGGAAGGGTAGTGTGTTGTTTTCTTCTCTAGTAAACTGTTGTTGATGGTTCTGTGGGTGTTCTCTAACTGGTCCTTTTTTATTATGGTGAAGGTGTCATCTAATATTTTGGGTATAAATTGCATAACAACCTCCTTTATAAGTCCTGAAAGTGGTGATCCCATAGGTCAGGGGTAGGCAACCTTGACTCTTTTATGACTCATGGACTCCAACTCCAAGTCCCCAAGTCATAAAAGAGCCAAGGTTGCCTACCCCTGCCATAGGTCTACCCTTAATTTGTTGATAATTGGAAATGTATGTTAAGAAGTTAAGAAAAAGATGAATTAGAAAGTTTTGATTCTAGAAAAGTATTTAAAGAAAATTTAGCATTAAAAAAAAGGTGGAAAAGAAAAAAGAGAAGATTTTTTCCAGTTAAGGTCAAAGAATTTGAAAGTATATAGTTAACTTTGTTAATACAAATTGTGATATTTTACAAAGATCATTAGGTGCAAATATAAATACAAACTATTTCCACAGCCAGGAAGATAAAACAGGAATGGTTAAATTGATTATTCTATTCAAAGAGAATATATTTGAGTATCTTTTTCATACCTCTGGATTCCTGGATTTTGTTCTTGTGATAAAAAAAATGAAACTTTGACTTTGGTTTTGTCGATTAGATAGATTTGTTATTATAGAAATGGCTAATTATATATTAATATATAAAAACAAAAAGTTGAGGCTGGAGTGTTTTATCTTGCACTGTGCTAAAAAGAGTCAGAAGTCAATGCCTTTTTTATTTTTTCCCCTTGTACCTCACACCTACTCTTCCCCTCTTCTTTTTTCCCTTAATTTTCTATTTCTGTTTTTCTTTGTATTTTATATATTAAATGAAATTAAAATTATGAAGAAATTACCCTCAAATTGGAAATATGTGATTTAGGCAGAGGTTTATGAGATCTATAATCCTGGGTGTTTCAATCTTTGTGTATTTGGTTAAGTCAGGTGTGCTGTGGAGCAATGTGGTCATAGATTATTCGGCTAATTCCAGATCTATGGATGTGAAGAGATTATGATATCAAATGAGACCATGTTCATGCTCCCAAACACACAAGCATGACATACCTCACCATCCAATGATATCATACCAGAGACCCCTACATATAACATTGCAAAACAATATAAAAAAAAGCTTGGGCACCTCAGAAGAAGCAAACACTCCATCAACTCCTCCCTACAGTGCCTTCAAACAATCAATCATGTGACTAGAGATGAGGAAGAAATTTAATATGGCTTCATTTCATGTTTAAACTTGCATAAATGCAGCCTTTTTATTTACTGAAGAAATATGGTCCAGGTTGTTCTGGATGGAGAAGGGCTATATTGTCCCCTGACATAGGCTATTTTTAATAAAGCCCATGTTTAATATTTCTGGCAAACAATGTTTCCAAAAGGGTCTAGAACCAGATAGCTAAGCCTCAGTGCTGGTGTGATGAGGTGCTTAAAATGTAGGACTAAGACTACAGAGATTCAAGTCCACTTTCAATCAGATGAACTCAAAGAGTGACTTTGAATCAACCTTCAACCCAGGTGGCTGCTATGGGGACAAATAATGGAAAGAAATATCATGTATACTAACTTTAGCTCCTGAAGGAAAAGTGGGATAGAAATCTTACAAAGAAATAACTACAATCTATGACCTGCCCAAATTACCTGTTCCCTATATTTGGAATCATAGTAAATTTTTGATTGAGGATGTGTATTGACTGAGGATTTTACTTGGGTAATTCTGAATTTACTTTTTTCTGGAATGACCAAACCATACCAGTTAGTCAAAGCAACAGCCTTACATAGTAAAACAATAAAAAAGTGCCTGCCTGCCTGCCTGCCTGTCTGCCTGCCCGCCCGCCCGCCCGCCCGCCCGCCCGCCCGCCCGTCCGTCCGTCCGTCCGTCCGTCCATCCGTCCATCCATCCATCCATCTATCCATCCCATGGCCTGCTTTTGCACAAAGCTTGCAATGCTTGATGCTCTTAAAGGCAGAGAAAGATGCTCTCCCATTGCCAGCCCAAAGAGCTTTTGTGTATGGACCGGTGTGTCTTGGCAATGGTAGTTGAAAAAATATCTTAAAAGACATCAACTATTTTTTGGACAGTATGAAAAATTGAAAAGTTGAATCTAAATTACATCCATGGCATTATTTGCAAGAGATAACTGTGAAGGGGGAAGGAGGAGTAAAGGATTGTCAAAGATGTATCTTTTTCAGTACTTGACCTGTGTAAACACATAACCTAAGCAGGACCTTAATGCAGGTATTTAAAGATATACTTACTATAGATTCAATCATGGGAAACACTGAAGAAGTCTATGGCAAATTGCAAGGATTGCTAAATGTAAATTCAAGAAAGAATGCAGAACTGCTCATGAGTGATTGGAATGTAAATGTTGGGACTAATGGAAGAATCCCACAAGGTTGTATTGGCTAAATGCAATCATGCAGGACCTAGGGCAGTAGATTTTTTTTTCAAAGAAAAATCTTTATTATTAGCATCTACCAAGTAACAAAAGAAGTTTGGCTATCATTGAATGTACATCAGAATTAAACTGTCTACATGGCACTTCTGGGCAAGAAATGGTGGACTGAAGATGAATGACTGGTAAAATGAAGAGATGACAAGCAACACCGGCTCTTTAATCATTTCTGATCCATTTATGTTGTCCAGTTACCCAATTTCATGTACTAGATATGTAGTTCAAGACATTGATATCTTATCCTTGAGAAATTAATTAAATAAATTAAATTTTGGTGCACTATTTATATAATCCAGTACTTTATTTCCAAACTTCATAAGTATAGGGCATTGTAAAAAATCTGTATACTTCCTTTTCTAAATATTTTCAAAAATTGCTCATTAACTGCTTTTCAACTATTAGGAACTTTTGGATTGACAGCTTTTATAGCAAGGATGACTTTCCTTCAATCCTTAGCAAAAGAAGTTTTAAATATAAGTTTAAGGACACATACACACAAACACCTTAAGAACAGTAAAACCGAGTTTTAAACACCCTTTTGCTATATATATTTCTTTCTTTGTTCAGAATGTGCATAGTTTCCCCCCCTATTTTCCACTAGAGGGAGCATTGATAATTCCTTCTCAAAAAGAGGCAAAAGACTCTACAAAGAACCACTTGTCTTGATCAGTAGGAGCAGATATTCTACTCCATCTGTTGTTCCCTTGTCAAAGTTTGAAGTATTTTGTCTAAATAATAGATTGGCCAAGATAAAATAATGTCATACATAAAATTTTAAGGAAAGCTCCTATTTGGGCAAAAAGGATGCTTTGCAAATAATCAAGACTTTTAAAAACTAAAGCATTCCAGAATAATGATTGAAGATACTGAAGTTTAGGAGTATTAAGAAACAAAACAAAAAGCCCACTCCTTAGAAAATGGGATGAAACATAATAGTTCTATATGTATAAGTCGAGGTTCAGATATATATTATAAATATTTCAAACATATTCTTTTCAAACCTTTGGCTGCTTCTGTGTTTTGATAGAATGGAAGGCAAGTATTCAGTATCCAAATGCATGAAATTTTAAACAAAGCAATGTATAACTTATTGATGCATTTTTTAAAATCAAAGTAGAATACTGGGTAAATTCTAGGAAATGTAATGATTGAGGTAATAATAGTGATTCTCTAAAAGTTATTGACTTAACTGATGTCATGGATAGGCTAAAATTCTGGATCTGGTTATTGTGGTTGCATAACTTAATATTGTGGATATGTTCTCTGGGAAATGATACATTTTTCCGACTATAAAATGTTTCATTTTGGATACTCCCCAGATGCAACATTTCTATGTCCTTTTCTTGCTCCTAACAAAAGAAAAATGCAGTCTTGAAGTATAAGATTCTATGCAAAAAAGAAAAAAAAGAAGGGAAAAATATCCATAATGTAAAATTGTCTTCATTGAAAATTTTGCAACATTATGCAGTATTGGAAAAGGCAAGATAGATCCAACCTAAAACGCATGATCCAAGTTCACAATAGAGATTGAAGTTAGAATGATTGCAATCAGAAATCTGCCAGCATTTTGGCTGTGAAAATGGAAAACAGATAGGAAAAAATCCTGCAGTCTTACAGCAGGAAAATCTTTAAAATTATTTGCTATTCATAAGTAAAAATTCAGGACTTGAAGATTTGGCTTCAGGTAGAATGACAATAATAAACCATGAAATAAGTAACTATGATGGAATCTTTTTCATGTTTTTACTATGATTTGGGATCACATTTTAAAATAGTTTTGAATGACGTGTAAGATAGTATAATAAAGGAACTAAAGTCTTAACTTGTAATTTGAACATTTTATAATTTTGCACCCTACACATATAAATGCATT